>NC_136433.1:220035690-220605690 GCF_052849685.1 Lactuca virosa
TGTTTTTTTTTGGAATCGAGTGTATATATGAACATCATTGTGTAAATCTTGTTTTTACTCACAAATTGCATTTAACAACATGGTACTTGTAAATATGCACGTAACTGAAAGAAAATACACCCAAAAGGCACCTACTAAACATAAAAATAACTGCGAAAAAAAATCCAAATTTATAAATTTTGACCACTCTCAAACATTTCATCAAGCACCTACAAGGCATCATTAAGCTTAAGTACATAACCATTTTATCTTCTAATTTTCACACTAAATTTTCTTCTATACACACACACACAGATATATATATATATATATATATATATATATATATATATATATATATATATATATATATATATATATATATATATATATATATATATACCATATAAAATCAACTAATTTAATGAATCAACCTTAAGCACATGAAAAAAAGTTTTTTTTCTGGAATCGAGTGTATAGATGAACATCATTGTGTAAATCTCACTTTCAATCAGGAATTGCATTGATTCACATCAATTTTCAGTTTTAATCATTATGCTTACCAGAAAAATATAAGAAAGAATCGTTTCTGGTTTGCGATTTGAGTTTTTAGTTTCTAGAATCAATTATGTAAAAGAATCATACAATCTACTGTTAAGCAACTTTTTTTACAATCGATCAAGCAATCATCAATTTAGTTAATCAATATTAACCTGATTAAATGAGAAATCGTAGATCGAAGCTGTAATGGAAGAAATAATTTTTTTTCGAATGATTTGATTTGGTTTGGATATGGAAGTCGCATCTAGGAAGACGAATCTTTTTCATATGAGATCAATGCCAACCCATTTAAGTTTCTTTCTTCTCAATCCCATATAATTTAACTGCATTATGACCCAATTACCCTTAGCCAACATGATTAGAAGAGAATTGTCCTCGCAGTCCTCATCGATTTTCGAGTCCTCACTGGATCCGGACTATATATATATATATATATATATATATATATATATATATATATATATATATATATATATATATATATATATATACACTTAAGTTCAAATGAGAACGATTATATAATTGAGAACGCGAGAACAAATCTGGGCCACATATTTTTTTCGCTGTCAAAACCCTCCCGCTTACCGGCGCGACGGAGGAATGTAATATTCATATGTGAATAAACATTAGAAAATAGACACATATTTATTCATATATGAATATATATGAATATATGAATATATACTTATTCATATATGAATAAGTATATACGTATTCATATATGTAAATTTGTCATCGTCACCAACACTTACGCCACCAATTGGCATACACATATGAATAATCACGTGTGAATAGACACATGTTTATTCATATAAGAATATACTTATATATTAATATATGAATACAATTATTCATATATGAATATTATCTGTTCCATCGTCCCGACAGATTTGAAATATGCGAGAAAATACTTACCTTTATATTAACATATTAATATTACAATCCTACGTCGCACCGCTACGCGGGAGGATTTTGCGGCAAAAAAAATGAGGCCCAAATTTGTCACACCCCCGAACCAGGATGGCAAAAACGTTTGGGGGCGGATGACTTCATATAGTGTATCATCACAACTGAATATAATTGAAAACATAGCAACCATCATCATACATTAAAGATACCAACATACATTGTTTACAGATAGTATTTGTTCACAAATTTACACAAAAATCACAATAAATATGATGTTCCAAAAATGTAGTAAATATCCAAAATCCATAGCCCGAGTACCTGCTCACTAAGTCCCTGAGAATACAAGTCGTTTTAAAAAAGCGTCAACTAAAAAGTTGGTGAGTTCATAAGCATATTTGTATAAAACTTTGTAATATCTTTCATTTGTAATAATTTTGTAAAACTCCAGAAAATCCAATATTTCCTGTGAAAAAGATGGTTTGTAGTCTCGTTCTAAAATTGTAAATAATTTCATGTGTGTTCTTTGTTTTCTTTTGTTCCTATTTGAAAAGAGTGTGAGTTCCCAGAAAATCCCATATTTCTTTTTTTATAAAAAAGTGCACTCTTAAAACCCTAAGACTGGAGTGGTAGTAGTAAAGTACGAGAGTGATGCATAGTTTTATATTTTTATAAAACTGGTGAAGTGTATAATTTCGTAAATCCAAATACCCTTGTTAATCCCTATGTGAGTCGTTACAACCACGCTTGATACGACTAAAATGCCTGTCATGACGTTCTTCAGGTGTCGTTTTCGGTAAGATATTTGTCACCCTAGATTGGCCTAGTCTAGCTGTAGCGAACAACTCAGGTTTGGGGGTGTCAACCCCGTATAGATTTATACACAATTACCTCGCTCTCCCTCCAGGAGACTCTGGTTATAACTGCAGGACTTATAGTGTACGCTAGGTAGGTACGGCGAAGGAAAGTCTCACAAGTGCCTTAACAGGTTTACTCGAAATTTTCTGCCATAAAACTTTTAGTTTGTATACCGTTTTAGTTCAATTATTCATAACGCTTTTTATAAATAATCATTAACGAATTCGTCTAATTGTAATATACGTTGTGTAAATAGTATAATCATTTAAGTATTGAAACTAGTAAAATATGACAACATATTACGACTATTTTACTAATAGTTTTTTGAAAAATAACCAAGTTTTGTAGTGTGTTTTAACATACCCAAAATTTTATTTAAGAGCTTTGTAAACAAATATATTCTATTTTTTTTGTGACTATAATAAGTCACAATTCCCACAAAATCTCATATAAATCCATGAGATTAATTATGTTTCAATATTTTTACAAGTATTAGTGGTAAAAATATATACAACCAAAAATTAACCATTTTGAGTGTAACTCTCATATTTTCACCATCTTTCAAGCTTTTACAACCAAATATGTTATGACATTTTCTTTAATTTTTAACACACACTAAATACCATTTTTACTTAGCAACTTATTTCTTCTTCAACATAATACCAAAATATGTGACTTATTCAAAGATAACTTTTCTAACAACATGAGATTTGTAAAATCTTGAGTTTATGGAGTGTTAACATGAAGTAATCAACATTTCAACACACATAGTCACATAAACATAGAAGTGCATGCAAATATTCAAAGATTTAAACAAGACTTGACTTGTATCCCCCCCCCCCCCCCCAAAGGATGAAAAACATGAAAATAGTGGGGTATCAAGCTCACATTGGGGATTTTCAAGATGTAGAAGAAGAAGAAGGAAAAAACTTCGAGCCTAGCTTGTGTTCTTGGTGAGATTCTCGAAATGTGGATGTTCTAAGGTCCATATGCGTGAAAATGAGGGTGTAAGAGGATTGATCTTAGTATAAATATGAAACAAAATACTTGAGTTTAACCTAGAACTTAGCAAGTTTATGAACCTTGAAGGAGACTTCTTTGAAGATAACAGACACACCACAAATTTTTAGAGGAATGAAATGAGAGAATTTGAGTTTTTGAGAGTTAAGTGTGTGAAATTGAAATGTGAAGTGTGTGTATGTATGTATACTCAGCCGATTAAAAGAGATAAAGGGAAAAAGATTGGCCTTGAAACATGTTGGACAATTGCTCATTGCTTAGTTATTTTTGGGTTAATCACATTGTTATTTGATGTGTAATTATGAGGTGTCAAGCCTATTATCCAAGCTTATTACCTTTTTTTTATAAACCAACCGAGCTAAGAGGCTTCTCGGCCCAAGGGTGGCCCAAAATAGTGGGCTTCGATGTTAACTTGACCCAATAAGGATTCTCGGCCCATTAATGCTCAGTAATTGGTTTTCAACCCAATAATGCTCAATAAAAGATTTTTGGCCGAATATAGAGCCCAATAGAAGTTTTCGGTCCATTAAGGCCCAAATATGGGTTTTCGGCCCAACAAGACCAATTGGAGAAGTTATCTGCCCAATAGGGCCCAATAAAGGAGTCTTGGTCCAATAAGGGTTTTGGGTCGAGAATCCTTGGGCTAAGGCCCAAAATTGATTGGACTTGGCTTATTGGGTCGAGTTTTGGACTTGCATGAGGTTGTTTCGGCTTGAATCACAATGTATGAATGTAGGAACTTCAATATCATTGCAACTTGAATTTCAATAAATGTAGTGTTGCAAAATTACATATAGGAAATTATCTTGTACAAGGATCAACATCTTAAACCTAATTTGCTAGTTGGGACATCATCCCCCTGTTAGAGGGAATTTCGTCCTAATCTGGAGTAGCCTTCAAGAACTAAGGAAAAGATGGGGGTACTTTTGCATCATCTGATCTTCGTGTTCCCAGGTGAACTCTGGTCCTTGCTTGGCGCTCCATCAGACCTTCACAATGGGAATGCGGCTTTGCTTGGTTCACTTCACTTCTCTATCCATGATTTCAACTGGCTCCTTAACGAAATGGACATTTTCATTCACCTCAATCTCGTCGAGCCGGACAATGAGAGTCTCGTCAGATAAACATTTCTTTACGTTTGACACATGAAAGACGGGATGCACATTGCTGAGATCTGGTGGTAATTGCAGCTTGTAAGCCACCGGACCTATGCTAGCAAGGATTTCAAATGGTCCGATGTATCTTGGATTCAACTTTCCCCGCCTTCCGAAGCATATCATCCCCTTCCATGGAGAGACCTTCAGCAGTACGCGATCGCGGACTTGGTATTCTAGGGGCTTCCGTCATCTGTCGGCGTAGCTCTTCTGTCGGTCTCGAGATGCCTAGAGTCATTCCCTGATCTGAACGATTTTCTCAGTCGTTTCCCGGATAATCTCGGGCCCGATGAGAGTGATGTTTGGTACCTGCCCTTTTGCCAATTGTGTGTCTCCTACCTTCGCCTAACAAAGAGGTGATCGGCATTTTAGTCCATAAAGGGCCTCAAATGGAGCTACCTTGATGCTTGTGTGATAGCTATTGTTGTATGGGAATTCGATTAGGGGAAAATGGGTATTCCATGCTTTGCCGAAGTCTATCACACAGGCTCGGAGCATATCTTCCAAGGTTTGGATGGTCCTCCCACTTTGCCCATAAGTCTGGAGATGGTAGGTGGTGCTCATATCGAGCTGAGTTCCCAACGACCTCTGTAGCGATTTCCAAAACCGGGAGGTAAACCTACTATCCCTGTCCGAGATAATATATATTGGTACGCCATGTAATCTCACAACCTCCTTTATGTAGATCCGGGGCAGCTTCTCCATTTTATATGTTTCCTTAATTGGCAGGAAATGGGTGGATTTGGTTAACTGATCGACAATCACCAGATGGCATCCAATCCGTCTGTCGTCTTGGGAAATTTGCTTATAAAATCCATTGTGATTCTCTCCCATTTCCACTTAGGTATCTCCGGTTGTTGAAGGAGTCCCGAGGGCTTTTGATATTCTACCTTCACCTTGGCGCAAGTCGGGCACTTACCCACGTAGGTAGCAATTTTTGCCTTCATATTCGGCCACCAATATTGTTGTTTGAGGTCTGTATACATTTTGTCGGAACCCGGATGGATGGAGTATCTTGACTTGTGTGCTTCATTCATGACCACGTCTCTAAATCCTCCAAATTTTGGGGTGCAGATCCAGTCCATGAGATAGTAAGCTCCGTCCTCTTTGGTTGTGAGGTTCTTGTCCATCCCACGCAAGGCTTCGCTTGCGATATTCTCTAGCTTCAAAGCTTCCAGTTGTGCCTCCTTGATTTGCGAAGAAAAGTGGAAATGGATGGTCATCGTTAGTGTTCTTACCCGGCGACCCAGGTATTCCTTTCTGCTTAGGGCATTGGCAACCACATTGGCCTTGCCCGGATGATACTTGATCTTACATTCATAGTCATTCAGCAGCTCGACCCATCGCCGTTGTCTCATTTTTAGTTCCTTCTGTTCAGGATATGCTGGAGGCTTTTGTGGTCTGTGAAAATGGTGCACTTCGTCCCGTAGAGGTAGTGCCTCCAAATCTTTATAGCGAAGACCACAGCTCCCAGCTCGAGGTCATGAGTGGTATAGTTTACTTCATGGGTCTTTAGTGTCTGGATGCATAGGCTATAACACTCCCGCGCTTCATAAGCACACATCATAACCCTTGATTTGATGTGTCGCAATATACCACGAAATCTTCCGTTCCCTCTGGAAGAGACAATATCGGAGCGCTGCAGAGGGCTTGTTTTAGGGTTTGGAAGGCAGCTTCTTGTTTCGTATCCCAGGTGAAGGGTACACCCTTTTGGGTTAGAGTGGTGAGTGGCTTGGCAATCTTGGAGAAATTCTGAATGAACCTCCGGTAATAACCAGCGAGGCCCAAAAATCGTCTGATCTCCGTCGGGGTTCTCGGGGTTTCCCAGCCCTCAATTGCTTTGATCTTGGATGGGTCCACATGTATTCCCTATTCACTGACCACGTGTCCCAGAAAATCCACTCTGTGGATCCATAATTCGCACTTGGAGAATTTCGCGTTTAACTTTTCCGCCCTTAGAGTCTATAGAACTTGTCGTAGATGTTGGATGTGTTCCTCCTTGCTCCGAGAATAAACCAGTATATCGTCGATAAAGACTATTACGAAGTTGTCAAGGAAAGGTCGGCAGATTCGGTTCATCAGGTCCATAAATGTTGCAGGTGCATTCGTCAGACCGAAGGGCACTACGAATTCATAGTGCCCGTAACGAGTTTGGAAGGCAGTTTTGGGGACATCTTCATCTCGGACTCGCAGTTGATGGTATCCCGACCTCATATCTATTTTTGAGAAGTAACGGGTTCCTTGTAATTGGTCAATAGATCGTTGATCCTAGGAAGAGGGTATCGATTTTTGACGGTGAGCTTGTTGAGTTCACAGTAATCGATACACATGCGGAAGGAACCATCTTTCTTTTTGACAAAAAAAAAACGGAGCTCCCCAAGGAGAGAAGCTCGGTCTTATGAACCCCTTGTCTAGTAACTCGCTCAATTGGCTGCAGACCTCTTGCATTTCCGCAGGGGCTAATCTATACGATGATTTAGAAATCGGCGTGGCTCCTAGTACTAGGTCAATCCAAAATTCGACCTGTCGTTCAGGGGGTATTCCCGGGAGGTCTTCAGGAAATACATCAGGAAAATCCCATACCTCCGGGATGTCCTTGATTCTCTTCTCTTCCTTCTTTTTATCCACCACCTGGGCTAGGAAGGCTTGGTTCTTTTTGTGCAAGCACTTTTGTGCCTTGATGCACGGGATGAGAAGGAGATTTGCATCGGGTTTATCGTCGTAGATAATTAGAGTTTCATCGTTGGGTAAGTGAAGGCGAACGGCCTTCTCGCAACACATAATATCGGCATGGTGGAGGCTTAACCAATCCATACCGATGATCACATCAAAGCTTCTAATAGTAACGGGTATTAGGTTGATTTGAAATGAGTGATTATTTAATGTTAACGTGCACCCTAGAAATACGACGTTGGTTGTTTCAATTTTCCCATTAGCCATTTCACCGTGAAGGTTTCGTTTAACTTTTGGGAACTTTGATTTAGTAAGTGTTTAAATTTATGACTCACGAAACTTCGTTTCACCCTACTATCAAATAAGATGCATGCATAGATGTTGTTGAGGAGGAACGTATCAGTGACTACCACTGGATCCTGCACAGCCTCCCTTTGTCCCATTGCAAGGACTCTACCCGATCCCCCTGCACCCTGATTATTGGCCTTGGGGCAGTTTCGTTTGTAATGGCTAGTCTCCCTGCAACCGTAACATGCTTAACTGGCCCTAACATTGTTGGGTTGGTTGTTTTGTTGAGGCTGTGCTCTGAAATACCGGGCGGTGTTTCCTCTTCGGTTACAATTGGTGCATTGCAGGTCTCGGCAGGTGCCATTATGGCGGGAATTACACTTATCGCATTTTGGAAGAGAACCTGCATATGGCTTTGTAGGTGTTGGTGCAGCTGTTGTTGCTGTAGCAAGAGTGGTAGCACTGTGAACTGCTATGATTTGTTGTTTCTTCCCAGACTCTTGGGCTTTTTGTCCCTTTCTCTTCTTTCCCCAGTTCTTCTTGTTTTCATCACCTTTCTTTGATTCCGTGACAGCAGCCTTAGGTGTTGTTTGTTTTTTGTCTGCAGATCTTCTTGACCTCTTCTGTCTGCGCCACGCAGACCACGCGTAGACATCAGCCTTCGCAGACTGTTTGTTTTTCGAAGACTGCAGACCTAAAAAGGTCTGCGCGTCCTCTTCTTGGCGCAGATGAGGACCATAGTCTTCTAACCTCTTCAGACATCTTCTAGCCTAAAAAAAACACATATATCTTTCTTACTTTTTCTAAATTTTTTTTAACTTATATTGATTCCAACTTTATTAATGATAAACACATATATCTTTGTTTTTTTTAAACTTATTTTTATTCCAACTTTATTAATGATAAACACATATATCTTTGTTTTTTTTCTTTTTTTTTCAACTTATATTTATTTCAACTTTATTAATGATAAACACATATATCTTTGTTTTTTTAAACTTATTTTTATTCCAACTTTATTAATGATAAACACATATATCTTTGTTTTTTTTAACTTATATTTATTCCAACTTTATTAATGATAAAGAATTTGGAAAAAAAAAGTTACAATACTTGAAGAAAAATGTTCGATGACACAAAATGACCTTTTTGACAAATCTATAAATAACGATTTACTATAATATTGGTCGTTGAAGCTGTTTATATAAATATGAAAAAAAATCATAATATTGTCTTATATTTTTGTGCCAAAATTTATAAAACATTATTTAATGCAGTATCTTCAATTTCTTGGGAAAAATATTTATGGTACATTTTTAATTGGTTTAAGTGGAAAAGTAAAATGAAAATTTTCATTTCAAAATCGAAGTTCATTTCCATCCATTTTATGTAGTAAATTCTTTGATCCCTAATTATAATGTTTAGGTATAACTTTACAACCAAAATTGTTGTTTTTATCAAATATATACGTTAATTCGTACCATTTTGTTTTCACTTTTTATACAATAATACATAAAAGTTGATCTAGATTTGTTAATTATTTATAGTAAATGTCATTAAAATATTAAAAAAAACACTTTGAAGTTAAAAAAAATCAATTTATTTAGATTTTAGTTTATTTTAGTAGTCTGCAGATGTTAAAAAAACAAACAGTCTTCTTAATTCAGACTGCAGACGTTTGGTCCACATCTTCTACTGCAAAGGTCTACAGATGTGGTCCGCAGACTGCATACATTTTTCCCCAGAAAAAACAAACAGCACCTTAGTGTCCTTTGGTTCTCCATGGTCATAAAGCTTTTGCGCCAGGCGCTTGGCACTGTCGAAGGTTGAGGGGTTAGCAACAATCACGTTTCCCTGAATTAGAGGAGTTAGTCCCCAGATGAATTGTTCGACTTTCTTGCTCTTGGAAATAATCATTCCCGGGCACAAGAGCGCCAGGTCGCTGAACCTTGAAATATAAGCTTCGATGTCGAAATCTTTTACAGTCAGGTTCCATAGTTCTTGCTTAAGCTTCTGCAGTTCGCCTCGGGGGCAATACCTATCAAGCATCAGGTTTTTGAGTTCCCCCCATGCCATGGAGTTTTCTACCGGTAAGGTTAGAGCTTTGACATGGGCGTTCCACCATGACAGTGCTCTGTCAGAAAATATACAGGCTGCGAACTTCACTTTACTCTCTTCAGGACAGCCGCAGATTTCAAAGACAGATTCGATCTTTTCAAACCATCGAGTGAGATCTATCACACCACCACTTCCATTAAATGGTCTTGCCTTTGCATTGGGGAAGTCCTTATATGTGCAGGTTTTCTGATGTCCTGGTTATCCCCGTGATTGGAACTCCCCATTCCATTTCTGTTGCCTCCCCCATTGGTGCTGTTGTTGATGTGAGCTAGTGTTGAAGTAACTGCAGCTGAGACTGCCGCCTGAAATGCAACAGAATTCATCTCTGGTGGAGGCGGAGACGGTGGTGGTGCTGTTGTAATGTTTTTGCGAATGTACCTTCTGGGCATTTCCTGCTATGAAGTAGGAATGACAATGATTTTATGGAAACCATTTGTTTCTAACGGTTACGGTGGTTCGATTTGTACTTATAATTGAAACTGTATTGTATCAACAAAAAATGAAAAGAGAGAACATAGCAGATGCCAACATCACAAATAAAACACATAATTGATTCATTAATGAGAACGTTTTAATACATAATACATGAAAATTGACCTTTGAAAAAGGTCTACAGTACATCGAGGATAAAATCCGACAACATAACGACCCTGTGAGTAGTGTAATCACTTAAACGTAGGGTCGATCCTACATACATAGATAAAAAGGGGTAGCACCAACGCATACCCATAACCAAATATACAACAAGGCAGTGGGTAGGATAAGCCCTACTCACGACGAGTGGTCCCTGGTGGTGCCTGCGATGAGGTAGAAGCGCCCTGAAACTTGGCTAGTCGGCGCTCAGTGACTCGCACCCTCGCCTCCAGTGCAGCCTGCCGCTCCTGATACTCCCTCACGAGGTCCTGAGTACGCCTCTCCGCACGCTCCACTGCGGCTCTCATCGTGATCATCTGGTTAGCGGTCACGTGTGCCTGATCGCCAATGTCCCTAGTCCGTCGGAGCATAATAGGAAGAGCTCGATCCGCCGGGCCTCCATGCTGGAGGTTGTAGAAACCTCGCTCCAGGCCGAATGGTGGGTGCTGGCCCTGGTGTCGGCTCCACCTCTCGATATCAAGTGCCTAAGGGGGCGTAGGGTCATTGTAGCCCATTCGGTACGCCAACACCCTCGTTATGTAGGGTGGGTTGATGACTACGAACTTTGCGTCCGAGTCACCCTCATCTCACTCCTCTTCCAAATCGATATCCTCGCCGAGATCCTCCTCCTCAAACTCCTCCACTATCTCTTCCGGATCCTCTTCGGGATCCTCCTCAATCCAACCCCCATTGCCCTGATTGGGGAAATATAGGTCTCCAGGGAGATGGAAGCCAGCCATAGTGTCTGCACGAGAATATATAAGTAGGAGAAAAGAGATAGAAATTTAAAATACCCCTATAGTATTTTATGTCTTTTAGTTTTGTTCATAGGCTCTTTGGATTTATAGTTAATGATTTTTAGATTTGTTGTCCACCTTGACCACTCCTAGACACATGTTGGTCGTATCTCGAATAAATACACTAGATCAGGCTATATTTACCCTAGATATGATTACATAACTGTCTAAGTTTAGTCACGATGTCCAACTCTTCTTATTGTTTTCTAATATGCATGTATGTATGTACACTTTGGTAAAATATTTATATTTTTAAAATATACTTTTAGCCAGAGTGTTTTAGTCTCATTGTATTTATAGTTTTATATCTTGTATGGTTAGATATACTAGTTCACTATAAACAATACTCTGATACCAATTTGTCACACCCCCGAACCAGGACGGCGGAAACGTCCGGGGCGGATGACTTCATGTAGTGTATCATCACAACTGAATATAATTGAAAAATAAGCAACCATCATCATACATTAAAGATACCAACATATATTTTTTACAGATTGTATTTGTTCACAAATTTACACAAAGTGACAATAAATATGATGTTCCAAAATGTAGTAAATATCCAAAATCCATGGCCCGAGTACCTGCTCAGTGAGTCCCTGAGAATACAAGTCGTTTTGAAAAGTGTCAACTAAAAAGTTGGTGAGTTCATAAGCATATATGTATAAAACTTTGTAATATCTTTGATTTGTAATAATTTTGTAAAACTCCAGAAAATCCGATATTTCCTGTGAAAAAGATGGTTTGTAGTCTCGTTCTAAAAGTGTGAATAATTGCATGTGTGTTATTTGTTTTCTTTTGTTCGTAACTGAAAAGAGTGTGAGTTCCCAGAAAATCTCATATTTCCTGTTTTATAAAAAAGTGCAGTCTTAAAACCCTAAGACAGGAGTGGTAGTAGTAAAGTATGAGAGTGATGCATAGTTTTAAATTTTTATAAAACTGGTGAAGTGTATAATTTCGTAAATCCAAAATACCCTTGGTAATCCCTATGTGATTCGTTACAACCATGTTTGATAAGACTAAAATTTCTGTTATGACGTTCTTCAGGCGTCGGTTTCAGTAAGATATGTGTCACCCTAGACTAGCCAAGTCTAGCTGTAGCGAACAGCTCAGGTGTAGGGGTGTCAACCCCGTATAGATCTATACACAATTACCTCGCTCTCCCTCTAGGAGACTCTGGTTATAACTACAGGAATTATAGTGTACGCTAGGTAGGTACGGCGAAGGAGAGTCTCACAAGTGCCTTAACAGGTTTACGCGAAATTTTCTGTCGTAAAACTTTTGGTTTGTATACCGTTTTAGCTCAATTATTTATAACGCTTTTAATAAATAATCATTAATGAATTCTTCTAATTGTAATATACGTTGTGTAAATAGTATAATCCTTTAAGTATTCAAACTAGTAAAATATAACAACATATTACGACTATTTTACTAATTGTTTTTAGAAAAATAACCAAGTTTTGTAGTGTGTTTTAACATACCTGAAATTTTATTTAAGAGCTTTGTAAACAAATATATTTTATTTTTTTTGTGACTATAATAAGTCACAATTCCCACAAAATCTCATATAAATCCATGAGATTTATTATGTTTCAATATTTGTACAAGTATTAGTGGTAAAAATATATATAACCAAAAATTAACCATTTTGAGTGTAACTCTCATATTTTCACCATCTTTCAAGATTTTACAACCAAATATATTATCACATTTTCTTTGATTTTTAACACACACTAAATACCATTTTTACTTTGCAACTTATTTCTTCTTCAATATAATACCAAAATATGCGACTTATTCAGAGATAACTTTTCTAACAACATGAGATTTGTAAAATCTGTAGTTTATGGAGTGTTAACATGAAGTAATAAACATTTCAACACACATGGTCATATAAACATACAAGCGCATGCATATATTCAAAGATTTAAACAAGACTTGACTTGTATTCCCCCCCCCCCCCAAAAGGATGAAAAACATGAAAATAGTGGGGTATGAAGCTCACCTTGGGGATTTTCGAGATGTAGAAGAAGAAGAAGGAAAAAACTTCGAGCCTAGCTTGTGTTCTTGGTGAGATTCTCGAAATGTGGATGTTCTAAGGGGCCATATGCATGAAAATAAGGGTGTAAGAGGAATGATCTTAGTACAAATACGAAACAAAACACTTGAGTTTAACCTAGAACTTAGCAAGTTTATGAACCTTGAAGGAGACTTCTTTGAAGATAACACACACACCCACAAATTTTTAGAGCAAGGAAATGAGAGAATTTGAGTTTTTGAGAGTTAAGTGTGAAATTGAAATGTGAAGTGTGTGTATGTGTCTATGCTCGGCCGATTAAAAGAGAGAAAGGGAAAAAGATTGGCCTTGAAACATGTTGGACAATTGCTCATTGCTTAGTTATTTTTGGGTTAATCACATTGTTATTTGATGTGTAATTATGAGGTGTCAAGCATATTATCCAATCTTATTTCCTTTTTTTTATAAACCAACCGAGCTAAGACGCTTCTCAACCCAATAAGGATTTTTGGCCCATTAATGCTCAATGAATGGTTTTCGGACCAATAATGCTCAATAAAATATTTTCGGCACAATATAGAGCGCAATAGAAGTTTTCGGTCCATTAAGGCCCAAATATGGGTTTTCGACCCAACAAGACAAATTGGAGAAGTGATCGGCCCAATAGGGCCCAATAAAGGAGTCTTGGTCCAATAAGGGTTTTTGTGACAACCGTCAAAATTCGAGCCGGTTCTAGATTTGATAAACTTAGTTCTACGTGTAGGCACAACACATACTAGACTTAGTAACTAGAAACTAAGTTATAACCTACTAGAAACTTGGAAACAATTAGAATCAATGGATAGTATACTTAGATTTCACAATGATATGTGAATTCTACAACTACTTAACTGTAGTGAATATCCATATTTAGGTCACTCTTTGACTCGAACACCTTTTCATGAATCATATACACACATCATGCACTTGACCTAATGGTAGAAATTAGGTCCTAGTCTCATTGGAACTTAAGTCAGAGTTGAAAACTAGGACTAGTATACTTGATTCCTCAATTCCGCTTGAATCTCGGAATAATTACATAGAATGCCAATAAACCGATAAAATAAGTTCCAAACATTATTTATAACTTTGAAAAGAGTTATAATACCATAAGATAAATTTAAGTCTCAAAGATTTTATTGATTTTGATATCCAAAGATTTAAAAATCTCAAAAACCCTAAATGACCTAAAAAACCTAAATTTATGAAATTTAACCTTAAAAATTCTATAAAAATAGTTATGAGCCTCATAATATGATCTTATAATAATTAAAATTATAAAAACTCATTCAAGGAAAATAAAATTTAACTCATTAACATTTACCCTTAATTTATAAATCAAAAATCAAGGTTTTATAAATAAAAACTTGATTTTAGTGCACATTTTATATAAAATTTAGATATTTTATAAAAGAACTTAAATTTTATAAAACAAAATGAATGAGAAATTTGTATTATACTCAAAATTTTGGACCCCTCTCTTCCCATATCTCTCTCTCACACTCTCATTCTCCAACACACACACATCTCTCCTCTTTCTCTCTCTAGAAACTCTCTCTACCTTCTCTCTAATTTTTTTTCTCCAAACACCACAACCACAGCCTCTTAACCACGAAATTATGGAGATTCATAAGGGTTTTTCAACCCACAAATAAATTTAAGGTAAAGAACATACATCTCTTGAAGATCCACAACAATGATTTAAGCCATGCATGTGCATTTTACTTCAAAAACCGACTTCTACTTCTTCATCTTCTTCAAACTTGTTTTCTTTTTGTTAAAATGGTTATTATAACATCATGGATGTGTTTTAACACCATGCATGTATGTTAAACAAGGTTTCATGTTAATGATCTTAGTGCAAAAATCGATTTTAAGGATCAAAACATCAAACTCATTTTTAAGAGTTCTTGAGAAATAAGATTTTTGTATTTTAATGCATGTATGTAAATTATGATTTTTAAATATATTTGATCTCTGGAAACATGACCATAACATGCATGGATCATGATATCTTTAAAATATTTCAAAAGATTTACTCAAAGAAATGATGAAAACTCACTTTTCTAACCAATCATCATGCATGCAATCTGCCAGATTTCTTTACCTGACTTTAAACTGCCATATCTCACTCATTTCTTAACGAAAATTCCAGATTCTTTTTCTGAAATATAATATGTTGAGTTAGCTTTCAAATCCATCTGACCTCACTGGAAAATTCAAACATTTCGATTTTTAGCAATTTTTACAAAACTGTTGCTCAATCAACACCTTTTTGTGAATGCTAGTTTTTTATTGCATGTTCAAAGGTCTTATTCCTCACTAAAAATCTAGGAGAAATCAATTTGAGCACTTAACATCATGTATTAAGAGGTACAAAAAGATCTTGATTCAAAAGTCTTTGGAACATGTTGCAAAAATTCTCAAAGTAACATCAATAATCTTTACCAAAATCACAAGTATCAAATTTTCTCTATAATTTATTGAGCCTTTAGACATTTTTTCCACATCAAAAATACGAAAACGATTTTTCATTGATATTAAATTATATGAAGATGCATTCTGAAAATTTTCAGCTCAATATATATTTTATTTATTTTTACATGAAAATAATAAGAAAATAGAGTGTTAAAGCATATAAAATACTTACACTTGAAAATAAATTCTGGGAAACATTTTTTATGATTCTTTTAGTTACCAAACATCTCTCATGAAGTTTCATGGATTGTTGTTACTGTTTAGTATGGTTTTGAATTTTCTTTTCATTTAGCTCCAATAAATCATAAAACCACTTTAGGGAAAGTGAAAATATTATCTATTATTTTTCGTAGCTTCTACCTTATGTTTAAGACTCAGACAAATATTTTGGGAGTTTTTAAAAATGTATATCTATTTTTCCATGATTTTTGTGTTTATAATAGACTAAAAACAGGAAAATTAGTTTTCCTCATCCAAATTTCATGAAAATTTACCAGAGCACCTTTTAATATATTAGGATGTTACATATAAATTTTGATGATTTTTCCCTTCTGTATGCTATTTTTCTTCTATTTTCCCAAGATTTAATACACTTAAATGCACAAAAATCATAAAATTGGGTTAAACAGTTTAGAAATCCATTTTTATATTTTTCCCAGCTTAAGTATGTGTAATAAAACTTGTAAAAAAGGTTTTGTGAATTTTTAAAATTGTTATCTATTTATTTCTATTTTTATAGAATAAATACACAAAAATCAGAAAAATTGTGTTAAACTTTTTGAAAACACATAGTAATATTTTTCCCATATTATGTACACTGTAAAACAGTTACACAAAAATTATAAGAATTTTTCATGATAATTTACTATTTTACCATGATTTTATGATTATTCAAGGAATTAAATGGTGAAAAATAGTTAGACAAATCAAAAGTTCAAGAAAACTTATCTTAAGGTCTTTGACTTCAATTAAAACTGAAATGAAAAGTTTGGGAAAGTTTAGAACCAAATTGATTTAGTTTTTGAATATTTAATCATTGGAACACCTCTTAAAATGTTAAATATTAACATTTCAATAATGTGAATTTTCCACTTAAATTGTTATATAACAATTGATTCATTGAAATTTAATTTTCACAGAAATATGTTTTTAACTTATCAATATTAAATTTTGACACAATATTGACATAATTCTATTGTAGTAGCAAATATACTAGTGTTAGCTTTCTATTAGAGACTCATTATTGTGTAACATCGTGTAGGAATCGATAGTGGTACAAGTGGATCGTAGTTGAAGGCACAATTTGCATCATCTCAATGCATATTGTGAGTATTCACGCACTCCCCTATTTTCGGTTTTTATGTTTTGGGGTGGAAAAGCATGTCCTAAACTATTTTTATTCGTTGTATTTATTTGACTCGTATAAACTTGGTTGCTATATTTTGCATATTGTGAGTATTCACCACTCCCCTATTCTCGGTTTTTAAATGTTTTGGGGTGGAAAAGCATGTCCTAAACTTTTTATGTTCGTTGTATATATTTTGACTCGTATAAACTTGGTTGCTATATTTTGCATATTGTGAGTATTCACGCACTCCCCTATTTTTGGTTTTTATGTTTTGGGGTGGAAAAGCATGTCCTAAACTATTTTTATTCGTTGTATTTATTTGACTCGTATAAACTTGGTTGCTATATTTTGCATATTGTGAGTATTCACCACTCCCCTATTCTCGGTTTTTAAATGTTTTGGGGTGGAAAAGAATGTCCTAAACTTTTTATGTTCGTTGTATTTATTTGACTCGTATAAACTTGGTTGCTATATTTTGCATATTGTGAGTATTCACGCACTCCCCTATTTTCGGTTTTTATGTTTTGGGGTGGAAAAGCATGTCCAAAAAACTATTTATTGTTCGTTGTATTTAAATTGATTCGTATCACACTCGATTGCTATATTTTGCTATAATTTGCTATATTCTGCTATGTATGTCTATGCAACACGGAACATGAGAACTTATCGTCTTAAGTCCCTTCCTTTATACTTTACTCCAACCATTAACTCTTTGAGCAAATGGTCATTGTGGATAGCGCTATTAGGAATTGACAACTCCTCACTCGCCCGATTGCTGGAGTGCATGATACCATATAATCTATGGAACGATAAGCATAGATCTTGATAGGGCATCATTCATAGGCTTGGTTGGGAACTCATTGTTTGCTCATACACATACAAACTTGTTATTTATTATGGCAACAAACTCGTTTATTAATTATAGCAATGAACTTTGTTTCTGATTATAGCAATAAACTTTGTATCTCATTATAACAACGAACTTTTGTTACTAAATACTGATTTACTTGTTTTAGCAACGAACTTGGTTGCTCCTTATAGTAACAAACTTGTTTGCTCCTTGTAGCAACAAACTTGATTGCTCATTATAGCAATGAAACTTGTTTACTCATTTTAGTAACAAACTTTATCTCCCATGAGAATATGAACATTTCATCTCATTTTGACAACATACTTTATCTCTCATGATGACAACGAACTTTGTTTATGCAAACTTATTACTCAATTTTTTTCAATATATTTCTATTTATGGAAACTTTATTACTCGCTTTAGCAACGAACTTCTATTCATGAAAACTTATTTACTTATTTTAGCAATGAACATTTGTTTATGGAAATTGTTATCAATATTCAGATTATCATGAATTTCAAACTATATTATGTTATAAACTTGTGAGTACTCACCAACTATTTTTATAGTTGACGCTCGTTTTACATGCTTTTTCAGGAATCATCGAGTAAGTGGCACTTAGGGACACTTCACTTTTAGGAGCATTCGCATGTGTTGTATTCCTCGGTAGTACTAAGAATGGGTATTCCTCGGTAGCTATTGACTTTAGATGTAAGGTTAGTAGCTAGATATACACTAGTAATAATCTTAAGTCGAATCCTATACCAATTATTTCTTAATACCTCTTCATCGTCTTCGTATTAGAGTTAAAACTAGGAAAAAGCATTTCGATACCTACACGAATGATAATTGGAGCATCGCGTAAGGTGGTAGATGAGTCACCACTAAGTAATCACTTGGATACCATTGGCGGGCAATCGGGATTCGACTCACAAGGAGACACAGAGGTTTAACCTATATTTGAGATCTTATTTCTATGCTACGATTTAGCCCTAGGTTGTTTCCACCTTGAGGTTAAAACTTACCATAGGATATCCCTTTGACCTCTATAAAAGGTCGTCAACTGCATTGACACCATAAAATGTTTTTCAAACAATTTTTCTTGTCCTTTATTTTGGGGAAAAGACATCGGCACTCGCCTTATACTCGTTTTGTACTCACCTTAGTATTTAGGTACGATCAACTACACTAACATACTTTGTCCTTAATTCTTAATCTTCCGTCAAAAAATTATTTCGCTTCATAGGTTTTATTTATCATCGATAAAATATTTTATAACCACTTCATTCAACTTAGTAGACATTTCCTAACAATGTAAGCCATATTCTCGCTAAAATTTTTTTGACAACTTGCTTTAACTTAACTCTTTTCTTCAAAACTCAATTTAACCAATATTTGTTTTAACCTTGCTATTTTAATTTCATTTCAAATCCATTTTAATGGATAGATGTGCTTTTAAGGGCATGTAACCATTTTAATCCTTGCTTACCATTTTGACACGTTTTCGAAAAACTTAGAAACATTTTCTTTTATAAAAGTGTTTAAACTCTATGCTATAAAACTTAAACATATGACATTTAAGTTCTTATTATGTGAAAAAGTTTCATCGAATCTTCAAAACACTTTTGTTTTGACACTCTTAACAACTTTCTCATTTAGACATTGTAATTTACTTTAATGTGTTTTCTCGAAACCCAACATGATATTTATGCAAATTTATACTTCAAACATGTTTATAAGACATCTCTAATGCTTGTATTTCAAAACATACCTTATTTGTGTACTTTGCTTCAATATGGTTTTATAATCTATAAAGTTTTTAAAATTTATAGCATTTGAAAACTTAGTGTTCACTTTAAAATTTCCAGTGATACACTCTCAACAATGAATAATTATTCTTCTAAATATATTCAGTCTTTACCTTATCAATTTTAATCATTGTTGGACTTCAGTCTAAAAAGTCAAAATTGTCAGATTTTCAATTGCCATTTGTAGGGCTTTTTTTTCACAAATGGAGTTTAACTTAATAGATAACTTATGAATTTTTAGCAATACTTAGCAAACACTTTAAAACTCCCACATGTCTATGTAACCATCAACATACATCAAATATTGAAGTTTGAAATATATCTCAACCTGGTTTTAAATCTACCTATATGTATTGTTCTTAAAATTTTAACAATAACAATCATTGTCGCCGCTACCTTCCTTTTTCTTTCCCCCGAACCTTATTTCTCGCTTTCCTTCTGATTTTAGATCTCGCACGCCATAATATTAACATAACACATTGTCTAACTTTGTTTCTGTCTATTTTGCATCTCCTGGTATCATGTTCGTATACATAAAGACTAGAAGTCTACCCTTTCGTTTTGAGCGATTAATACGTGTATAGTTGTGAGACATAATTTTGATTTAGTCAACTTTGATATATTCAATTACACCTTTTACCATATATATCTTGTTTTTATTTTGAAATCTACAATAAACAAGTAATCCTTATTTACATTTGCTCTTTCATTCTAAATTCGGAAACTTGATTTAAAATGCAAGTTTCATTGTATTTTTCCTTATAAGTAATACACAAGATGAATACCCTTATGCTTATAATTTTTCTATATCCGAAAAATATATGTGAAGGATATGTATCCTTATGTTTCTTCTTTTCTTTAAATACATCAAAAGTTTTGAATTTTACGATTATCTATTTTCTAAATGATTGTTTTTGTAGAAACACTAAACTAAGAATGCACTATTTTCAATGATCAGTATTTTTATTCATTTCTTAAAAATAGCATTCTACTTTGCAATTTTCAATGAATTCCTAAACTCTCAAACTTGTTTTCATAAATATTCTGACTCCTCTTAAACTTGTATTTGTCTTGACTTAGACAATTAGACAATTTTACAAAAAGCGTAATATTAATATTTCTATAAAAAAAATTTCCCTTAATGACGACTTAAACATTTAACTTTAATTTATCTTTTTATTATTTTACTACTTCGTTTGATCGCCACACATGTATCTTCATTATCTTGGAATTATTACACATTTTGATAATAGTGAGATTACTTATCATTTCTAATCACTCAAATTGTTATCTAGACAAGGTGATTTAATTTATCATAAACTTGCATCGCCTCCATTTGCGACAATGACTCTCTAAATATATATATTCTTCGAATATTGTTTTATTATAGTAAGAGTAACCGTGGTAGTAAATATTGCTTCGGAAATCCTCGATCGTTTCGTAACTTATTTTATAGACGACACTTAAATAGCCTTTACATTCGAGAGGTACCAAAACTTCGTTGCTTACCCTTAGTGCGTATCTTTAGGAACTTACCCTTGATCGCTTCTTTTTCATTCGTGCTACCCCTTCTTATTTCAGATTATATATATTTTCCATATTTAGTAGCCAACCCGGAAGTGAATAAATTGCTCTTAATCCCTTCTTTATTAGATGGCGAATTTACACTTAGTGCTAATTTAGAATGCGACTTAAGGATCGATGCGGATTTAACGCTCAGTGCAGTTGGTGCTTCAGCAAAACTTATACCGCTCTCTTAATTCAGATAATATCTAACTAGATGATCTTTTTCGACTAGGTCGCCATGGTTGGATCATGATTCCATGAACCAAATTTTCCATAATCTAGACGAAAGAATTTGAATTAAGGAAACATTAATTTGATTATAGCTAAAGAGTTGGGCTCTTCTCTTGAGGAATTAACCCAAAATAATCAAAGAGCCTTTCAAGTCACCACCGCTCCAGCTATACAACTGTATTCGGCTAAGTTCTAATAGAATACGTCACGAATTGAATTTCGGGACGAAATTCATTCAACCGGGGTAGAAGGGACGAAATTCAGATTATCATGAATTTCAAACTATATTATGTTATAAACTTGTGAGTACTCACCAACTATTTTTATAGTTGACGCTCGTTTTACATGCTTTTTCAGGAATCATCGAGTAAATGGCACTTAGGGACACTTCACTTTTAGGAGCATTCGCATGTGTTGTATTTCAATTCACATTGTAATTTCTTTTAAAAGTTGTTCAAACCCATTGTAAATTTTTAAAGATTTTTAATACTATGGTTGTTGTTGTCTTTTAACTTTTGCTATGAAACCCTTTACACTGCCACGCCTCGTGTTTCCGCTTTAGCGGGGTGTGACAGTTTTGGGCCGAGAATCTTTGGGCTAAGGCCCAAAATTGATTGGACTTGGCTTATTGGGTCGAGTTTTGGACTTGTAGGAGTTGTTTCGGCTTGAATCACAATGTATGAATGTAGGAACTTCAATAGCATTGCAACTTGAATTTCAATAAATGTAGTGTTGCAAAATTACATATAGGAAATTATCTTGTACAAGGATCAACATCTTAACCCTAATTTGCTAGTTGGGACATCATCCCCCTGTTAGAGGGAATTTCGTCCCGATCTGGAGTAGCCTTCAAGAACTAAGGAAAAGATGGGGGTACTTTTGCATCATCTGATCTTCGTGTTCCCAGGTGAACTCTGGTCCTTGCTTGGCGCTCCATCAGACCTTCACAATGGGAATGCGGCTTTGCTTGGTTCACTTCACTTCTCTATCCATGATTTCAACTGGCTCCTTAACGAAATGGAGATTTTCATTCACCTCAATCTCGTCGAGTGGGAGTCTCGTCAGATAAACATTTCTTTACGTTTGACACATGAAAGACGGGATGCACATTGCTGAGATCTGGTGGTAATTGCAGCTTGTAAGCCACCGGACCTATGCTAGCAAGGATTTCGAATGGTCCGATGTATCTTGGATTCAACTTTCCCCGACTTCCGAAGCATATCATCCCCTTCCATGGAGAGACCTTCAGCAGTACGCGATCGCTGACTTGGAATTCTAGGGGCTTCCGTCATCTGTCGGCGTAGCTCTTCTGTCGGTCTCGAGATGCCTGGAGTCAATCCCTGATCTGAACGATTTTCTCAGTCGTTTCCCGGATAATCTCGGGCCCGATGAGAGTGATGTTTGGTACCTGCCCTTTTGCCAATTGTGTGTCTCCTACCTTCGCCTAACAGAGAGGTGATCGGCATTTTAGTCCATAAAGGGCCTCAAATGGAGCTACCTTGATGCTTGTGTGATAGCTATTGTTGTATGGGAATTCGATTAGGGGAAAATGGGTATCCCATGCTTTGCCAAAGTCTATCACACAGGCTCGGAGCATATCTTCCATGATTTAGATGGTCCTCTCACTATGCCCATATGTCTGGGGATGGTAGGCAGTGCTCATATCGAGCTGAGTTCCCAACGACCTCTGTAGCGATTGCCAAAACCGGGAGGTAAACCTACTATACCTGTATGAGATAATAGATATTGGGATGCCATGTAATCTCACAATCTCCTTTATGTAGATCCGGGTCAGCTTCTCAATTTTATATGTTTCCTTAATTGGCAGGAAATGGGCGTATTTGGTTAACCGATCGACAATCACCCAGATTGCATCCAATCCCTCTGTCGTCTTGGGAAATTTGGTTATAAAATTGATAGATGCCATTTTATGCATCTTTTACGGTAGTTTTCATAATTATTTAGTATCATATTTTGTACATTTGCATTTCATTTATTTAAATAATGTTCAGCTCATGTAATTCGTAAGAATTCTCGTACTGCTCATGTTTTTATGTCAATTTCAGATAGTTTGAGTGGAGCAGTGCTTTGGGAGCAGTTGGATGCGCGTTTGGAGCATAAAATGGAGCTTGGAACTTATGGAGTATTTGTAACATCCCAAATTTCAAGCCCAAAATTTTCATTTTTAATTAAGTAAACCACAATATAGTTTACCAAAACATTTCCCATGCCATGTCATTTGTAAAAAGAAATATAACAATGTGTCTGAAAATCATATTGTCAAAGTAAAATAAATCAGAGTACATTCGCAGAAAACTCCATGCGGAAATCATGTGTGTGTGTGATACGATGCTACACCGCCGGCTCCTTCCCCTTAGACGAAGAGGTACCTAAAACCAAAACTAAAACTGCAAGCACAAAGCTTAGTGAGTTCCCCCATCACACCACATACCATACACTCACATAGCATATAAACTGCCGGGCAATTCTGGGGCGCCCGTCCTACCCATGTCAAGCCATTCTGGGGTGCTGACCTACCCATGTCAAGCCATTCCGGGGTGCTGACCTACCCATGTCGAGCCATTCTGGGGTGCTGACCTACCCATGTCAGGCTATTCTGGGGTGCTGACCTACCCTCCGGTCTTTCAACCGAACACGGGGACTATTTCACCCCCTACTGCTAACACATAATATTATATCTCAATCATACTGTCAGACGTATCTGGGGTGTCCGACCTACCCGTTGGTCCTAACGACCGATTCGGGGACTAGTCCCCTCCTACTGATACTATCTCACATAACATAGCAAACTAGCATAGTCACATATCAAGCAAACTAGCATACTCGCATATCAAACAATAGCAGACCAAACAATTATCACAAAGACAATCATCTCAGCTAAACAACTACTAGTGGGCCAACCTTGGTGCCGCATACCCACTTCTACTGGAAGGTAACTCACCTCGATGTCGTGTAGTGTCTGAACTGTCCTCGGCGTGAAGGTCGGCCTTCCTCGACTCCTCAATCCCTACACGACAACCTTCAAGTCATCAAACCGAACATACAACCCAACCAGGGTCAATACCAAAACCAGGCAAAGTCAACACCCACTTGACCTGACTCGCCGAGTTGGTCTACCAACTCGTCGAGTCCATGCTCCATTAACCCGATCCAACCCCGACACCACTCGTCGAGTCTTGCGAGAACTCGTCGAGTTCTCCTTCATTCAAACCATCGGGACTATCTTCATCGGACTCGCTGAGTTCTTCCTTCAACTCGGCGAGTTCATCTCCCTCATAAGAACGTGTCCAGTCTATGACTCGCCGAGTTGTATGAACAACTCGTTGAGTCCATCTTCAAAGGTTGGGAGATTGCCTTGGACTCGCCGATTCTGTTCATACACTCGTCGAGTCCCATGATTCCCAGGTCCTTTTCGTGTCTAAATATCCACGGGACTTTCTCCCTAACAACTGGTCCATCCACAGAAAGGATTTGGTAGTGAATACACCGCGACTCGCCGAGTCCCAAGAGCGACTCGTCGAGTCCCTCCATGACCATTACTATACAGTCGGTTTAAATGGGTCTTAACACCTCAAAACCATAGATCTGGCCTCCTAATGTCCATTTTACACGTAAAGTTCCAAACTTGGTGCACATGCATGGGGTCTTTGGCTCAAAAATCCATAAAAGGTGTTCTACAATGTGCATGGGGCTCTCATGGCCATAAAGTTGGCACCTTTATGCCATGAGACCCCTCCAATGATTCAGATCTGAAAGTAGAACCCCATGAATCACTTCACAAATCCGAAAATGGCTTAGAAAGCCCTAAATGCACCCAAAATCTAAGTCCTAAAGATGAACAACCAAATGGAAGACCAAAACAGGGGGCATTTACCTTGATTGAGCTGAAGATGGAATAAGATCTCTGGATCTACAAGCCCCAACTCGAATTCTCAAGCTTCTTCCTTCCTTCCAAGCTTCACAAACTACCCAAAAGCACCAAAAATAGCCTTAGATCACTCAAAGCGGCTAGGGTTTCGATATGAGGTGTTCTGGGAGCATAAGGGAAGATGGAGGCTGCAATAAGAGGTTTAAATAGGGTGCAAACCCTCAAATCTAGGGTTTCACCCATACAGCACCTACTCGCCGAGTCAGTCTCCGACTCGTCGAGTAGGTCACTTAAACTTCCCGCGGATCCCGTCTCTACTCGACGAGTTGGGCCACCAACTCATCGAGTCCCATAAAATTCTTGAATTAAAGACATACCAGGAATCGGGTGTTATAGTATTTTTTGGAATGATTGGAAGATGCTTTGGTCAAGAAACATTCGATCGAATTGATCACACGAAGAGAGAATATGCAATCTAAAGTTAAAGAATGTTGCTGGCAGCTTTGACCCCCTGTCAGTATTTTGACAATATCTCATGAACCGTAACTACGATTGAGGTGATTCAAAATGATCTGAAAGTAGACGAAATATCGGACTTCTTAGGCACAACATGCGATCACAGGTTGCCGATATGCGATCGCATGGGGCCTTTATGCGATTCCAGGTTAGGTTGCAGCTTGGATTCGAGGTTTTTTAGTGCCAAAAATTCATCCGGAAGCAAAAAATGAAAACCTGCGATCGCAGGTTGTGTACATGCGATCATAGGTTGGCCAAAAAGTGCCAAAATGGTATCCTACTTCATTAAAGAGGCACGAGACGCATTTTCTTCAAAACCTGCGATCGCAGCTTTGATACATGTGATCGCATGCACATCGTTTTTTGCTCCTGGACGTATAAATAGACCCTAATAACCTTCCAGTAACCTAAGTTGGCGATTCCAGAGGTTCCAGACGACGAAAATACGATTTTGGATGCGTTTCTTCTCCGATTTCAACGATTTCTGAAGATCTGAAGACTGTGGATCATCTCCTTCAAGTAGATTAGTAAGATTAGTTATTTGATGTCTATTTTCATCTGTTTTCATCAGATTTTGGCCATGTCTGGCTAAACCCTAGTTTTCAGTTCTACATAAGACAAGTATTTTTCATGTGATTTATCATTAGATCTGGTTTTTGATTTGTGTTTCTATCTAGATTCTTTAGTTTTGAGATTAATGAATGTTTGATTTGAATTCTTGTTAGTCTGATCACCTAGCTAGGGTTTTATCATTCTAGTTAATCAATTAATAGAATCCATAATTGTTGTAATAAATTGGTAAAAGTAACAAGTATTAGTTTGGTTCCGTTTTGGGATTTAACTCTGGTATAAACTGTAAAAATCATATCCTTACGCTTTCGAGCTTGTGAGAAGTATTGGGTATTGCTGGGAATATTACAAAGAGCTTAATGCACCTTTTATGATTTAATTAAGAGCTTGTTTGATTAGAGAGTAAAAAGTTAGGGTTAATTGAAGAGCTTGTTTTGATTAACTAGTTTAGGTAAAAGAGAAATTACTAGAGCTTGTTAGTTTTTCTCAGTACCAGCTTAGATAGAACGCATCTCAAATAATCAGATTTGGATCAGTTGCAAGATTAGGAAAGTCGCATCAGAACTAGAATTATTTTTATTATTGACTTTCATTTAATCTAATATCACTGCATTTTAGTTTTTAGTTTACAATTAAAACCCCCTTTTATAATTTTTGTTTTGACTAGATGTGCCTGATGCAAAAAGGCATTGACTTTTAGGCTGTGTCCCTGAGGATTCGACCTTGCTTCCCTGTGCTATATTTTTAGTGCAACAAGCAGTGATAATTTACTTGTTTAATACGGGCGCGACAGCGTGTTAACAAATTGGCGCCGTTGCCGGGGACTCCCTTGTGGAACGAACCAGATCCGATTTTTTCGAAAGTACCCCCATCTTCTCCTGAAAACAGCCTATATAAAACTTATTCCCCACCCTCTTCCATTAAAACTGAATTCACAGACTCTTCAGAAACCGAATATGAAGACTTAGTTATGAGTGGAGACGAAGCAGAAAAGACCCTTAGAGAGTGGGCCACTCAAGAGGTCAACCAACAGCCCCTTTGCATTACGTTTCCAGATTCCCAGAACTTCGAACTTAAATCTGGGCTGATTCATCTTCTTCCCACTTTCAGATGATTGGAAAACGAATACCCACATAAATTCCTCAAGGAATTTCATGTGGTTTGTTCAGGAATGAAGCCTCATGCTGTCACAGAAGACTATATAAAGTTAAAGGCATTCCCTTTTTCGCTTCAAGATTCTACAAGAGAATGGTTATATGAACTCCCATCTGGTTCCATCACCACTTGGACTGAGCTCGCGAAGCTGTTCTTAGAGAAATATTTTCCAGAAACGCGAGTCTCCAGTCTCAGAAGACAAATCCTTGGTATCAAACAAGGAAAAACAGAAGCTTTACATACCTACTGGGAGAGATTCAAGAAGTTTTTGGTCTATTGCCCCCAACATGGAATTAGTGATTACCAGCTCTATAACTGTTTCTGTGAAGGTCTGACACCCATGGTAAGAGTCCTTATAAATACTTCTAGTGGTGGTTCTTTGGGTGATATGACACCAACTAAAATTAGAGAGCTGATCGAAAAGCTGGAAATCGAGTCTAAACACTCTGGAAATAAAGATGAGTGGTATCCAGATTAACCAAGGGGTGTCAAGGAAGTCAACAATGTTCATCTGGAAGCTCAGATATCTGAATTGATGAAATTTGTTCTGCTCCTGACCAAAGAAAAAGCAGCTACAAAGAAACAATGTGGTAATTGCTTGAAGACTGATCACCCTACTGACATGTGCCCAATATTGCAAGAGGATACAGTTGTAGTAAAAGTTGTCGGGGGCTACCACCAAAATTTTCAGAATAATTATCAGCAGAAACAACAATTTCAGCCTCCACCCGGATTTCAGCAGTAACGAAATTTTCAGCAATCGGGTTTTCAGCAGACAAATTTTCATCAAAATTCTCACTTTTAGCCCAACTTTCAGAACTCGAATTTCCAGAATCAAAACTTCCAACATCAACCCAGTAGCTCCAGTGTGGCCTTAGAAGATATAGTAAAGAGTCTTTCCACGAGCACCCAAGCATTCCAGACCGAAACTAGAGCTAGTATCAAGAATCTGGAGCAACAGGTGTCTCAACTTGCCACTTTTGTGGGTCGTCTGGAGTCTCAAGGAAAGTTACCAGGGCATACTGAAAACAATCCAAAGCATAATTTGAGTGCTATTTTCTTGAGAAGTGGGAAAACATATGAAGGCCCAAGCTTATCTGAACCAAAAAACAAAGATGAAGAAGAGTTTGAAGAGGTTCTGATAGAAGAAGGAGATGTGGAAGGGATAGAAAAAGAAGCTGAAGTTGAAGAGTTTGAAGAGGTGTTGGTTGAAGAAGAATCTGAAAAGATAGAAGAAAAAGAAACTCCAACACTACCCAAGCCAATTCTGAAGGAGTACAAGCCATTACCTCCATTCCCATCAAGACTGGAGAGTACGAAGCGTGCAAGAGATGATGAAGATATCATGGAAATTCTTCGCAAGGTTGAGGTAAATATCCCACTTTTAGATATTATCCAACATATCCATCGCTATGCTAAGTTTCTTAAAAATTTATGCAACTCAAAGAACAAAATGAAATTTAATGAGATTGTAAAAGCTGGCGAAAATATCTCATTTATTTTACAAAATGGTTTGCCTCCAAAGTGCAAGGATCCGGGGATTTTCTCAGTTCCTTGTAAATTGGGGAACCTTGATTTTCCAAAATCCATGCTTGATCTAGGAGCTTCAGTTAATGTCCTCCCGTTTTCTATTTTTGAAAAGTTAAAATTGGGATCTTTGCAAAAGACCGGGACCATCATCCAGTTGGCGGATCATTCAACAGTACACCCAAAAGGTGCGTTGGAGGATGTTCTTGTCCAAGTGGATAATCTGATTTTTCCCGCTGATTTTTATATATTGGACATGGGAAACTTAGACACTTCTGTTGCAAACTCTATTATTTTGGGAAGGCCTTTTATGAAAACTACGAAAACGAAAATTGATGTATTTAATGGAATGATTTCAATGGAGTTTGATGAGGAAGTGGTTAAATTTCAAATTAATAATGCTGATTTTCCTTCTGAAAATGTTTTTGTCAATTATATGGGTACCAGCAGGCCTTTGTCTGAGGGCTGCTGTGAGTTTTCTAATGTCTCTGTGCAATAAAAAAATTTAGACGGGAATTCATCTGAAAATATATCCAAGGAGCTGGTAGAAGATAAGCTTGGGGAGGTAGAAGAGGTTGAGATGGAATCTGCTAAGAAAAAATTAGAGAAAATTTTGAAAAGAAACAAACTTTTGAAAGAAAAAGAGGGAAAAGTGATTTCTGGTATGAATCTGAAATGAAAAGAATCTGAAGAGAAGATTTCTGGGCAGAAGAATATCAGAAAGACAAAGAAATCAAACCATCTGGAAGACTTATCTGAAGACAATGTAAAGTCTTTCAAGTCTGTTGAAAAATTATCAGATCCCAAAATTCTGCCATATTTGAAGGGATCTCGAGTGACAAGAAAAAGAGTTGAGCTTCAAGGAAGAACTAACCACACCAGTTAGTTAATTTGGTTGGGCAAAGTCGATCCAACGAATTTAAAAATGGGCGGCTTTCCGGGAGGCAACCCGATGAGTAGTTTTTATTTTTTATGCTTTCAATAAAGAGATGGTCGTAGTTCCCAGCAAGCTTGGGGAAATCAGAGGATTGACAGAGTTGCTGAAATTCAGATTTTTCGCCACATCTTCGTCAAAATCAGATTTCTGCAAACTTATCAGGTACACTCTTTCCTAGCTGCAAAGTTTTGTTTTTATTTGCTTTATTGATTTGTTCATTCCTCTCTGAGCATTGAGGACAATGCATCATTTTAAGCTTGGGGAGGGGGGGTTAGTGTAAAAATTTTGCATTTTTGTTATTTTTTTTTCAGTTTTTCATTTAAAATTTTCAAATGTTCTTTTTTCTTTTTGCATTTTATTCTATTGCATTTGCACATAAAAAACAAAAATCCAAAAATATTTTCCTTTTTATTTTTCTGCATTCATGAAAACAAAGAAAAGCCCAAAAAGATTTTATTTCTAGTTATTTTTATTTTTATTTTCTGCATATCAAAATCCAAAAAAAATTAAAAAATTACATGAGATGAGGATATTTTTTACATTCGATAGCTCTGTTAAGATGAAGTGTGATAGTTACCGAAAATAACAGTCTCATTACACTCAATTTTAAGAATTATCTTTTCAAGTGCTTTAAATGTTTTCAATATGAACCAACATAAGAGTCAGATAATTTTTATAATGGAAGTGTGGGATGGAAAAACGAACAGTGTTTTGAAAATAATTTCCTTAGATGCCTTAAAAAGAACCTAGATTGGATAACCATTATCATTTCTTGAAGTACTGAACCCTATAGTTTCTGCGCCTTTTGAGGTTAGGAGGGAACTCTCGTTATACCTACAAAATAGTTATCATTTTTGAAGTATTTGAGATATGGTGGGCCTCAAAGTAAAATTCACGCCCAGTCGATATATATGTTAGAAATGGTATATAAAGCAACTTGAAGAAATCTACAATTCAAAGTCAAATCCAAGTCAAGTTCAAGTCGAAATCAAGAAGCAAACAAGTTAAATCTAAAGAGTTGATCAAGACAAAGAAGATGTGTGGTATAATGAGATTGATTCCTTGATAGTGGAATCATAGGGGTAAGCTTGGATTTTCTGTCCATAATGGAGCTTACCGCGTTTACTGGACGAGTTCGGAAAAAAAGGAGGGGTTGGTCAAGCTAAGTTTTTATAAACAAATTTTTGTGAAATTATTTTTAAAAATACATTGTTTTCACAAATTTAATTCGGCGTATAAATTATTTGCTCAAGTTTGGTTTAACTCATTAAATATAATTATGAATCGTTAATATAAAGTATTGAGACTGTTGTCTAGGTAGTGATTTCATTGGAGCTTCCTCGTTGTGAAATCTGATCATGTGAACAAAAAAAAAGAGTGAAGTGTTTTGATAAAGTTTAAATTTTCAGTTTCCTTAATCTTGTTTTAGTTTTTCTTCTAAGTTCCTTTTTATGTCATCTACATCTTTCTATTTGTTTATAATGTTTTATCTTTTTCTTACTTGAGGGCAAGTAAGGTTTAAGCTTGGGGAGATTTGTTAGATGCCATTTTATGCATCTTTTAGGGTAGTTTTCATTATTATTGAGTATCATATTTTGTACATTTGCATTTCATTTATTTAAATAATGTTCAGCTCATGTAATTCGTAAGAATTCTCGTACTGCTCATGCTTTTATGTCAATTTCAGATAGTTTGAGTGGAGCAGTGCTTTGGGAGCAGTTGGATGCGCGTTTGGAGATTAAAATGGAGCTTGGAACCTATGGAGTATGTTGTGGAATGATTGGAAGATGCTTTGGTCAAGAAACATTCGATCGAATTGATCACACGAAGATATAATATGGAATCTAAAATTAAAGGATGTTGCTGGCAGCTTTAACCCCCTGTCAGTATTTTGACCATATCTCATGAACCGTAACTCCGATTGAGGCTATTCAAAATGATCTGAAAAGTAGAAAAAATATAGGACGTCTTAGGCATAACATGCGATCACAGGTTTCCTTTATGCGATCGCATGGGGCCTTTATGCGATCGCAGGTTAGGTCGCAGCTTGGATTCGAGGTTTTTTAGTGCCAAAAATTCATCCGGAAACAAAAAATGAAAACCTGCGATCGCAGGTTATGTACATGCGATCGTAGGTTCGCCAAAAAGTGCCAAAATGGTATCCTACTTCATTAAAAAGGCAAGAGAGACGCATTTTCTTGAAAACCTGCTATCACATCTTTGATACATGCGATCGCATGCACATCGTTTTTTGCTCCTGGACGTATAAATAGACCCTAATAACCTTCCAATAACCTAAGTTGGAGATTCCAGAGGTTCCAGATGACGAAAATATGATTTTGGAGGCGTTTCTTCTCCGATTTCAATGATTTCTAAAGATTTGAAGACTGTGGATCATCTCCTTCAAGTAGATTAGTAAGATTAGTTGTTTGATGTCTCTTTTCATCTGTTTTCATCAGATTTTGGCCATGTCTGGCTAAACCCTATTTTTCAATTTTGCATAAGATATGTACTTTCATGTGATTGATCATTAGATCTGGTTTTTGATTTGTGTTTCTATCTAGATTCTTCAGTTTTGATCTTAATGAATGTTTGATTTGAATTCTTGTTAGTCTGATCACCTAGCTAGGGTTTTATCATTCTAGTTAATCAATTAATAGAATCCGTAATTGTTATAATAAATTGGTAAAAGCAACAAGTATCAGATTGGTTCCGTTTTGGGATTTAACTCTGGTATAAACTGTAAAAATCATATCCTTACGCTTCCGAGCTTGTGAGAAGCATTGGGTATTGATGGAATTTTACAAAGAACTTAATGCACCTTTTCTGATTTAATTAAGAGCTTGTTTGATTAGAGAGTAAAAAGTTAGGGTTAATTGACGAGCTTGTTTTGATTAACTAGTTTAGGTAAAAGAGAAATTACTAGAGCTTGTTAGTTTTTCTCAGTACCAGCTTAGATAGAACGCATCTCAAATAATCAGATCTGGATCAGTTGCAAGATTAGGAAAGTCGTAGCAGAATTGGAATTGTTTTTATTATTGACTTTCATTTAATCTAATAGCACTGCATTTTAGTTTTTATTTTAGAATTAAAACCCCCTTTTATAATTTCTGTTTTGATTAGATGTGCCTGATGCAAAAAGGCATTAACTTTTAGGCTATGTTCATGAGGATTTGACCCTGCGTCCCTGTGCTATATTTTTAGTGCAACAAGCAGTGATAATTTACTTGTTTAATACGCGCGCGACAGCGTGTTAACAAAAATCCATTGTGATTCTCTCCCATTTCCACTTAGGTATCTCCGGTTGTTGAAGGAGTCCCGAGGGCACCTTGGCGCAATTCGGGCACTTACCCACGTAGGTAGCAATTTCTGCCTTCATATTCAGCCACCAATATTGTTGTTTGAGGTCTATATACATTTTTTCGGAACCCGGATGGATGGAGTATCTTCACTTGTGTGCTTCATTCATGACCACGTCTCTGAATCCTCCAAATTTTGGGGTCCAGATTCGATCCTACGTGCCAAATTCGATGCCGAAAACCTGAAAGACAACGCCAAGATAAATGAACAACCCCAAGAAATCCTAGCTATATATGGAAAAAGACGAAGGCCATAAAATGAAAGCGACATAGACAGCACTACGAGGGCCGTTTAGGGCTTGACTTTCTCGACCTACGACCCTCGTCCCTCTGGTTAGTAAGGGGACGACCCGCTTGTCATCCAAGGCTCGATACGAAATACCATGATTCACCGCATGCATTTTGACACAAACAATTCAACGTCTATCATTTACGAGCATTGTTTTTGCTTACTCCCCAATAGATGGAAGGACGGTCTCAAGCTGGCAACATTCAAACTAACAAGTTTCATGGGGAACAACGTATGGACCCTGGGGACAATACATCTACCATTCACGTTAGTCATCCATGACAAGGACAAAAGGAAAATGACCCTCATTGACTTCGTAATGATACGACACCCAACAGAACACAATATGATATTGGGCCAAATAGCTTTATTCAATTTTGGCGCGATACCATCCACCATTCACGGGGTGCTAAAGTTTAGCGCAACCATTGGCCCAGGGATAATCATTGCCACTCCTCCAAGAGAATTGTGATGTGAAATCATGCAGCCAAAGGAAGTTACAAAGGAAGTCAAAAGACCACAATCAGAAGTGCCTAGCGAAAGGGAGGTGATCAACGCAGAATATCCATACCAACCAATCCGCATAGGAATCAACCTAGCCTGACAAATAAGAGAAAAGCTAATAAACCTACTAAAGAAATACAAACACGTCTTCGCATAGGCACCCACAAGATTGGGGTAGATAGGAAAATCATACAAAACTGGTTAAACATCAAATCGGGGCCAAGGAAGTAAAACCAAAAAGGCGAGTTTAAGGAGGAGACATGAATAGAGAAATCAACATCGAGGTTGCCAAGCTGGCTAAAGCATGGATACTCCAGGAAGCAATATTCCCAACATGGACCGCAAATCCAGTCATGGTTAAAAAACATGACGGGACGTGGTGCATATGCATCGACTACTCAGATTTGAACAAAGCCTGACCAAGGATTGCTAGGCACTCCCAGAAATCGATCAGAAGGTGGAGTCCATGCAAGGGTTCAAAGGGAAGTGCTTCTTTGATGCCATGTGGTTGATATACGGGTTATGGAGCAAGCCTTAGTTTTGTATGTGCCAGTTGTTAGGGAGTTTACTGATGTGTTTCCGGAGGAGTTACCCGGTGTGCCTCCCGAGAGGCAGGTTAAGTTCAGGATTGACCTAGTTCCAGGTGTGGCTCTAATTGCCAAGGTGTCGTACCGTTTGCCACCGCCCGAGATGCATGAGTTGTCCTCTCAACTTTAGGATCTGTTAGGTAAGCAGTTCATCCGACCGAGCAGTTCACCGTGAGGAGCACCGATAGTATTTTTCAAGAAGAATGATGGTTCATACCGGATGTGCATTGATTACCAGGAGTTGAACAAGTTGACGGTGAAGAATCGTTATCCTATTTCGCAGATTGACAACCTCTTTGATTAGTTGTACGGTGCATCTTGGTTCTCCAATATCGATCTGAGGTTAGGGTATCATCAGGTGAGGGTGAGAGAGGAGGACGTGTCGAAAACCGCGTTTCAGACTCGGTATGGTCATTACTAGTTCGTGGTGATGCCATTTGGGGTCACCAATACGCATGCAATATTTATGGACTTGATGAATCGGGTGTACATGCCGATGCTCGATCAATCAGTTATTGTTTTTATTGATGATATATTGGTGTATTCCAAGACCAGAGAGCAGCATGAGGAGCACCTTCGAGGGCTTTTGGGAGTGTTGAGGCAAGAACAACTGTATGCCAAGTTCACAAAGTGTGAGTTTTGGCTACGAGAAGTCCAGTTCCTGGGACATCTCGTTAACTAGAACGGGATTTTGGTTGATCCGGCCAAAATTAAGGCTGTGATGCAGTGAGAGGTTCCGAAGTCTCTCTCGGAGATCAGGAGTTTCTTGGGTTTAGCAAGATATTATCGCAGATTCATCCAGGATTTTTCCAAGATTGTTGTACCCCTCACTCGTCTGAGGAGGAAGGGCGTGGATTTCCGGTGGGGCCCAGAGCAGCAGGCGGTGTTTGAGACGTTGTGACATAGGTTATGTGAGGCCCTAGTGTTGACCCTTCTGGTGGGTGTCGATGATTTTGTTGTATTCTATGATGTATCCATCATTGGTTTGGGGGCGGTTTTTATGTAGAGGGGGTGATTGATTGCGTATGCTTCTCGGTAGCTGAAGCCACATGAGGCGTGATATCCTACTCATGACCTGGAGTTGGGGGCAGTATTGTTTTCCCTCAAGATTTAGAGACATTATCTATATAGCTTCTGTTGTACTGTTTACACAGATCACACGAGTTTGCGATATCTTATGGACCAGCCGAACCTGAACATGAGGCAGTGCAGGTGACTTGACGTGGTCAAGGATTATGACTGCGAGATTCTTTACCATCTGGTTAAAGCGAATGTGGTCGCGGATGCTTTGAGCCGCAAGTTGGCTGGATCATCAAGTGGGGATATGTATATGAGAATATCCATTGATTTTCCACTTTTTTTATCAGAGAGGAACATGAAGAAAGAGTCAAGAAGGAGAACTGGAAATAAGAGAGGATCAGGAGCGAGATCGAAAGATTTGTCACTGATAGTCGGGAATTGTTGATCCGATGTAGTCGGGTATGGGTTCCAGTTTCTAGTGGGATCAGACATATATTTTTTGAGGAGGCACATAAGTCTCTATTTTTTATACACCCGGGAGCCACCAAGATGTATCGGGATTTGAGACTAAGTTACTGGTGGTCGTGTATGAAGAGGGAGATAGCCTGGTACATTGAGAGGTGCTTGCACTATACGATGGTCAAAGATAAGCATAAAATGAAGCATGGCAAGCTGTAACCTTTGGTGGTTCCCATGTGGAAGGGGGAACAGATCACCATGGATTTGATCACCAATCTACTGCAACTGCCAAGGGATTTGATGCTATCTGGGTCATCGTGGATCGATTGACCAAGAGTGCCCACTTTTTGGCCATCTGGGAGAGCTCCTCGGTCGAGAAATTGGCTAATGTGTATGTTTGGGAGATTGTTGCTCATCATGGGGTTATGGTCTCCATTATATTAGATCGATATGTTCGGTTCACTTCCCAATTCTGGAAGAAGTTCTACGAGGAACTGGATGCGAGGATACATTTCAGCACTGCTTATCATCCGTATGTTGATGGCTAGAGTGAGAAGACCATCCAAACACTTGAGGATATGTTGCAGGCTTATGTTATATATTTTAGTGGGAGTTAGGATTCCTACCTACCGCTTGTGGAGTTTTCCTACAATAACAACTATCACTTCATCATTGGTGCACCACCCTTCGAGCTTCTGTATGGTTGGAGATGTTGTACCCCAGTTTTTTAGGGGGAGGTTGGTCACAGGGTCATGGGGAGGTATGAGGTGGTCCTCCAGACTACAGAGCTCATCTAAAACATCAGGCAGATATTGCAGACATCTCAGAGTCGGTAGAAGACCTATGTCGACCGGCGCTGATCGGAGTTGGAGTTCCAGGTCGATGATATGGTGCTACTGAAGGTCTCACCTTGGAAGGGTGTGATATGCTTTAGGAAGAGGCGGAAGTTGGTTCCCCAGTACATTGGACCGTTCCGTGTGATCGCCAGGGTAGGCAGGGTGGCCTACCGGTCGGATTTGTCGAGCGAGCTCAGCCAGATCCATAGCACTTTCCATGTTTCGCAGTTACGGAAGTGAGTGTTAAATGTTGAGGCAGTGGTTCCTTTGGATGATATTCAGGTCGATGAGTGCCTGAATTATATTGAGAGGCTGGTAGCGATAATGGAGAGAAAGATGAAGGTTTTGCACAACAAGGAGATACCTTTGGTAAACGTTCAGTGGCAACATTGGAAGGGCTCCAAGTGGACCTGGGAGCCGAAGGAGGAGATGCAGGAGCATTATCTTGAGTTATTCACAGCAACGGACTTGAAGAACGAAGTCTAGTTCTAGTAGGGGAGAATTCTAACATCCCGATGATGAGTTATTTCCGATTTTAACTCTATATATGAAGGAATATTGCATTTTGACCCTTGTGCCTGAGAAATATTGCTTAAATGGCCCATAGTGGCATTTTGGTGATTTTGACCAAAGGATTAGTACGTTGGGCGTATGTTGTGTATGCTGAGCATATTGGGACAGGCGCTAGTACCCTGGGCATACACCGCATACATAGGGCGTACGTGATAAAACCTCAAACCCTAATTTTAGGTTTGGTCCGTATATAAGCATCATTATCACCTCATTTCTCATTCCTTCATCATCCTCCACCTGAGAAAACGTTCCTCTTGCTAACCCTAAGTGAAAAGAGTGCATCTTGAGCTCATCTTTCTGTTTTGATGTCATTCTTGAAGAAGAAAAAGGTGGTGGGGAGACCTTGAAGCTTGGAAGCAACTTAGATCTGGGATTTTGTCCTTGCTAGCGACCTCTAGGATGTAAAAAGATCCTTGCTTGATCATTTTATCTTGTATATCTAGCCATTTCTTCATTTTGGGCATTTTTCGTCCCAACTATGATGATTCTTGAGCTTGACATGCTCTTAGTCGAATAAGTCGTCCTTTCAGACCTAATGAGGGGTCTTAAATCATAAAAAGGTGGTCTTGGTGCTTAGTTTCTCCCCATGCATGCTCTAGAAGGTCTTAAAGTGTTAAGAAGTTGGGATTTTGTGTATTAAGCACTTAATGGGCATGAGAAGTCATAAAGTTGGAAACTTTATGACTCTTAGTGGTACTTTGGCAATGGATCCAAAATTTAGACGTGAGAGCTTAGTGCATTAAGCTCTTCTTGAAGAAAAAGGAAATCTGAGTGTACGCCATGCGTAACCTAGAGTACTCAACTGAGTGGACCGATTTGACCCATTGACCTTGACCGTTGACTTCGAATTTGACAAGGGTTAATCGAGTTTGACTTAAGGGTGCTTTGGTTATTTTAAGCTATAGTTGAGTCTTGGTCTCTATCTATTGAATAGTTGATATGTAGAGTCGGTATTTGTAGCAGTGTATTGTTCAGCTATTGTCAGACTGTGAGGTTATTTTTCCTCACTGTACCCGTGAGTCGAAGGCAACAATGCCAGCCCACTAGATTATTTATCCTGGTCGGGATAATAATATGATAGTTGTAGTTGTTCGGTGGATCCGTATGATTATATATGTTTGTTGGCTCTGTGTTTACGTTTATTTGTTGCATATGTCTACATATTGGGTTGGGTTGAGTCAATCTTGCTTTGTGCTGTAGGCCAAGACACCCAGGGACGACCGGGTACGCTGTAGGCCCTACGAGGCAGTCCAGTCAGGCCGACAGCCCGTGGAGCGGTCCGGATACGTTGTAGGCTCTATGAGGCGGTCCAGTCGTGCTGAAGGCTCATAAAGCGGTCCAGGTAGGCTGTAGGTCCTGCGAGGCGGTCCATTCAGGATGGTTGTTCACATTGTATGCTTTTTTGTTGTGGTGTGTTGGTACTTTGGGGGAACTCACTAAGATTTGGCTTACATTTTTATTTGATGGTTTCAGGTACTTCCGGGGATCGTGGGAAGGAGAATGCGTGATCGTACAAAGCTTCCTGTTTTTATTTCTTCGAGTCTTGGGAAAACCCTGATTTGAAACAATGAATATTTTTGTAAACAATATTGATTCATGGTTGGTTTTGAAAATTTTAAATTTATTGTGATTTTGGAGTGTTACATTTTGAAAAAATGAAAATTTTACTCTGATGTTTAGAATGTTACAATTTGGTATCAAAGCCCTGGTTTGAGAGAATTGGATGGACATTCGTGTGAATCCAAATTCAAACTAAGGAATTGCAAAAGTTTTCAAATGGTTTTCAAAAATTGTTTTCAAAAGTAACCAAGGAAGGATGTGATGTGTACAATCAGCCGGAGCAAGAAAAGTATACCCCAAGTTACCCACACTGTTATTAGTTATTGATGTGTATGATAGAACTGCATGCGAGTGGTAGGCTAAGGATCTTCAGGAAATGCATGATAGAACTGCCTGATATATGATGCCTTATAGCCTAGGAGGACTTCTTATGTGCTAGATGGAATTGACATCATTACTCCAGTTGCTTGGTATTTGCATCATAGTTGTACATAACTAAGATTCTATATCCTGAGAATGTTTGGTTTAGCCTTATTTTCTATTCCTTGTTTGGTTATGGGCTTAGGGTAGAATCAAGTATTCGACTGTCTATAGGATCCAACGTTATGTGTGATTAGCATGCACGAGTGACTGCAAGGTTGGTGGAAGTTTCATGGGTGAGTATGTATGTGAGCAACCGGCTATATAAGGAATGATTAGCTACTCACGAGTATGCGTATCCTAGTTATGTATTTGTTTCAGGTGTTTGTGGTGATTCTTCAAACAAACACGGGTAGGTGTGGAAGGTAGTATGGGCCCATACTACTGAAAGCACAGGACCCGTACTCGTAGCAAGGAAGTCACAGACCCCAAGGGTTTGGTATCATCATGTGATTGTAGCAATGTGTATTCTGGCATTTCTGATATGTTTTGGTTTATTTTCAGAATGGTGGAGACAAGAGGTTCATGATCTAGAGTTGGTGGCCATGGTAGGCTAGGGTTGACTGATGATCAGACACGAGAGATGATTACCGCTGAGGTTGCTACTGCTGTTAGGGGATCTATTCCGGAATTGTTTCGGTCTATCAAGACCACCATGATTGAGTTATATGATGATTATTATATTGCACTCTCTGAGGTTGTTGTTGTTGCAGCTACCACGGCATTTGTTGATGCAGGGATTTGAGGGGAGAGATCTTTCCAGTATCGGGACTTTGACAATACGAAGCCCATGGAGTTTGATGGGGTCAGGTACTCATTTGTGGAGATAAGGTGGGTGTTTGATGTGGAGGGTTGTTTCTTCACATGTTCTTTCCTTGCTGACCATAAGGTCAAGTGTGCCCTGAACCTTCTCCGGTTAGGGATGAAGGATTGGTGGAGATTGGTGACATGCTCATACACTCTCGAGCAGAGGGTTGCGGTTACATGGGAGCATTTCCTGAAGATATTTCATAAGAGATATGTTCCCCTGGTGGAGAGGGAGAGATTAGCTCAGGAGTACTTGGATCTGAGGCAGACAACGGAGACAGTGACGGAGATCACCAAGATGTTCACGGAGAGGGATATTTTCTGCTTTGAGTTTGTTGCTTTAGAGTAGGCTCAGATGACCTGGTACTTGAGTATGTTCAAGACAGATATTCAACATTTTGTGTCTACACAGCGATACAGTACCCTCGCTGAGCTCCAGGAGGCTGCGAGGAGACGAGAGATTGAGGTAGAGACAGAGACGAGGGAGCAATGTCAGGCTCCGGTTCAGTACCAACATGCAGCCAAGCGGTTTAAGCCCGTTGATTCGCGATATGGGGGACAGAGGGGTCGCAATTGTGGCAAGTGCGACAAGGTTCATGATGGTGTTTTCCGATCTTCATATGGATGCAACAAATGTGGCAAGGAGGGGCATTATGCTTAGGACTATCGTGAGCAGGCTCCTCCGCCGAGTAGCAGGATTTGTTATCATGGTGAGAAGGTGGGCCATGTTAAGGCCCAATATCCCTTGCTTGTTTCCAGGCCCGTGCAGGCGCCAACTACTTCTACCCTTCGGATCACGAATGGAACCTGGAGTAGGGCGGAGCCCTCGACGTCTCGGGGTCATGCTTTCCAACTTATGGCAGAGGAGGCCAGGGCGGTGCCAGACGTTGTTACTGGTATGTTTCTATTTATTATTTTTTCATGATATCTATTTGTATGCTTATGATTTTATTCATGTTAGGTACCTTCTTAGTGAAATCCTTGCCCGGTCTTGTGCTTTTTGACTCGGGTGCGAGTCGGTCTTTCGCATCTTAGTCTTTCAATAGGAGTTTTGATATGACTCTTGGAGAGTTGCAGTGTCCGTTGCAGGTTTCTATCGCCAATAAACACAGGGTTTCTGCATCGTGTGTTTATCAGGGTTATGTCGTGGATATTTTTAGGGTGCCTTATCTGATTGATCTTATCCCTATCCCCATGGGGGATGTGTGTGTTGCAGTAGGGATAGACTAGTTAAGCAGGGTTGGCGCGATGATCGACTGTGAGGGTCAGCGGGTGGTAGTTCGAACCCCAAGTAGGGGAGAACTGATTATTTATGGAGAGGGTATCAGGATTTGATCAACCTTTTTTTCTGCAGCCAGGGCTCGATAGTATCTGTAGCACGGGTGTATGGGTTATCTTGCATATGTGGTTTCCACCCGATTTGGGAAGGAGGTTTCAGTTTTGGATGTGCCTGTTGTTAGAGAGTTGCTGATGTGTTTTCGGAGGAGTTACCCAATGTGCCTCTTGAGAGGCAGGTTGAGTTCAAGATCGATTTGGTTCCAGGTGTGGCTCTAATTGCTAAGGCGTCGTATCAATTGGCACCACCTGGGATCCGGGAGTTGTCCTCACAGCTTCAGGATGTTGGGCAAGCAGTTTATTAGGTTGAGTAGTTTGTCGTGGGGAGCATCGATTTTGTTTGACAAGAAGAAGGATGGTTTCCACCGGATGTGTAACACCCGGTTTTGAAAGTGATCGTTTGTGGCTTCGGAGGCCAAAGGCATAGGCGTAATATGACGTTTCGGTCTTTTATGGGTCTCGGGTTTATTCGGAAGTTTTTTAGGCTTGGGGTGTAGCTAGGAGCATAGGGCTTCTCGCCACCTTTTCGTGGATATAAAGTTCGTCGAAACGGACTTTGAACGAAGAAGTTATAGCACTTTGAAGTTATTGGCAATATTGGACCCTAATAGATAAAAGTGGCAAGAAGGTACGATGCATGCAATGTGGTAGGCGCGGAAGTACGCACAGCGTAGAAGAGTAAAGTGAACGCGGGTGTTAGAGGCGTATGCCCAACGTACGCTCAGAGTTCCTAAACCCTAATTTTAGGGCTAAGCACTATATAAAGAACATAATTCCCTAGATATTAGCCTCCATTTCACCCTTAGACATCCACCACAAAACCCTAATCTTTCCTTGAGTGTTCTTGGAGCTTAGAAGGCCTTTAGAGAGCATTTTGGTGTTGTGAATCCATTTTCCAAGAAAGTGAAGAGCAAAGCAAGGTGGTGGTTCAAATGAGAAGCTGTAGATCCGACATTATTGCTTCATTTCAGATCATTTCAGGTATAAAGTCTTAAACTTCCCTCTTGAATGATTAGATCTATCATTTTGGGTTTTGGACCTTTTTGGTCCCAATGATGGAGCTTTATGGTTCAAATCTGATTCCCAGGCTTAGAGTTGCCACTCTCAGTGTTAAATGAGTCCCTAAGGCTGAAAGTTGCCATCTTGAATGTCTTAATGGATTCATGCATGAGTTAAGACCATTTTCATGAAAGTAGATTATCATTTTTGGAGTTTGAGCTTATGTGGGACATGCAAAGTCACCAAGTCTGTGACTTTATGGATTTAGATGTTAGGAGGAACTCAAATCTATGATTTGGACCATTGACTGGAAGCATTAAGTTCTTATAGAACAAAAGGGCTTAATAGGGGAGTACGATGGGCGTACAAGCGGGTACGTGCAGCATACATGTCACGAGCCCAGTACGCCCTACGAACAGCTGAGTACGCCTCGCCTACTCAGTCAAAGTGGGTTTTGAGCTAGTGGGCCTCGGTTTAGGCCATTCTTTGGACTTGGCTACTTTGGGCCTTAGTGGGCCATCAGAAGTCAGATATTTTGGGCTAAGATTATTTTTGGGCTTTAGGGTAAGGCCCATTAGAGGGGTTGGGCCCAATTTAGCAAATTGGGCCATTAGTAGGCCACTAGTTGGCTTGGGAAATCCACCTAGTATTGGGTCTTTCATGATATAGTTTTGGGCTTTAGGCATGGACCAAATTAGATCAGCGGTAAAATGGTCATTTTACCCTAGCAAGGATTATTGGTTTTTGGACTAAGTGTTATTTTGGTACTGATAGCTCGGGGAGCCGAAGGAGCAGCAGTTCGGGGAAATGCCAGTTAGCAGCCAGTGGATTATCTGCGGGATTTCAGCAGTGCGAGGTGAGTCTCCTCACTGTTTGTATGGGTCTACAACCACAATGCCGACCCATTTAGTTTATGTATGGTAGGAAGACTCGGGGCTTAGCCCTAGGCATTGTATGAAAGTATGTTATTCCTGACCAAGGTCCGATGTCGGGCGGTGCCCGAGGAAGGTTTATATGAATGTTATTCCGGACTAAGGTCCGATGTCGGGAAATGCCCGAGGAATCTTTGCATGTTAGATTATACATGTTGTTTGTGTGGTACTTGTATGTGCCTGGTAAGGAGGTGAGTGTGGGCGAGGTCCCGTATCTCATCACTAGTTGAGTTTGGACGGGGTTCCATATCTCATTATTAGCAGAGTAGGGGCGGGGCCCATGATAGGAGAGAAGTGAGTGTGTGCGGGGGCCTGTATCTCACTATCAGAAGGAGTATGGACGGGGTTCCATGACACATCAGTAGCAGGACAGGGGTGGGGCCTAAGCTAGGCGAGGTATTAGAATAGGAAATACCTTTAGAGTATGTTTTCTTTATGTACTAGCATGTTTATGTGATTGTATGTGTATAGCGGGCAAGGCCAAGAGACAGGCTGGCCTAAAAGAAACATATATGTATACCGAGAGGGGCTCGATGCCAGGCAGGGTCTGATGTCGGATGAGTCCGATGCCGGGCGGGGGCCCATTATATGTGCTTATGTGTATGGTATGTGGTAGTATGGGGAACTCACTAAGCTTCGTGCTTACGGTTTTCAGTTTTGGTTTCAGGTACTTCCACTAGTGGAGGGAATAGCTCGGGATGAAGACATTTCATACACCATGATGTTTAACCTGGTATGCTTACTCTGATGTTTTGATTTGGAAACTCTGATAATGATGTTTTGAAATACGTGGACTCACATTTTGATGGAATGATTTGATTACTATGGTTTTATTTAATGGTTTATTAATGGATTAAAAAGAAATTTTTGGATCGTATTTTTGGGATATTTCACGATGTGCATTGATTATCGGGAGTTGAAAAAGTTAACGGTGAAGAACAGTTACCCACTTCTGTAGATTGATGACCTCTTCGATTAGTTGCAGGGTGCATCTTGGTTCTCCAAGATTGATTTGAGGTCGGGGTATCATCAGATGAGGGTTAGAGACGAGGACGTAGATAATACCACGTTTCAAACTCGTTATGGTCATTACGAGTTCGTGGTGATGCCATTTGGGTCATCAATGTACCTATGACATTTATAGACATGATGAATTGGGTATGCAGGCTGATGCTCGATCGATCAGTCATTGTTTTTGTTGACGATATCATGGTCTATTCTAAGACCAGGGAACAGCATGAGGACCACCTTCGAGAGATTTTAGAAGTTTTGAGATGGGAATGGTTGTATTCCATGTCCTCGAAGTGTGAGTTTTGGTTACAGGAGGTCCAGTTCTTAGGACACCTCGTTAACAAGAACGAAATTTTGGTGGACCCAACCAAGACTGAGGCCATGATGCAGTGGGATGTTCTGAAATCTCCCTCGGAGATCAGAAGTTTTTCTGGGATTAGCCGGTATTATTGGAGATTTATTCAAGATTTATCCAAGGTTGTTTTACCCCTCACTCATCTGACGAGGAAGGGCGTGGATTTCTACTTGGGCTCCGAGCAGCAGGCTGCATTCGATACTTTGAGGCGGAAGTTATGTGAAGCCCCAATGTTGACCCTCCATAAGGGTGTTGAGGATTTTATGATATTTTGTGATGCATCCATCACTGGTTTAGGGGCAATTGTTATGTAGCGAGGGAGGGCTATTGCTTTTGCTTCTCGGCACCTGAAGCCGCATGAGGTTCGTTATCCGACTCATGATTTGGAGTTAGGAGAAATGGTTTTTGCTCTCAAGATTTGGCGGCATTATTTGTATGGGGTCCGGTGTACTATCTACACAGATCACAAGGGTTTAAGATACCTCATGAATCAACCAAATCTGAACATGAGACAACGTAGGTGGCTTGCCATGGTCAAGGATTATGACTGCAAGATTTTGTACCACCCAGGAAAACCGAATGTGGCCGCTGATGCCTTGGACCGCAAGTTAGCTAGTTCCTCGATTGGGAGTTTATGTATGAGGATTTTGATTGTCTCGCCACTTCTGGTTTTGATTAAGGAGGCGCAGGCCGAGGGGGTTAAATAGGAGCATTGGAAACAGGAGAGGATCAAGGGCGAGATTGACAAGTTTTCCACCGACAGTCGTGGATTGTTGACCCGGTGTGGTCAGGTTCGGGTACCGAATTTTGGTGGGATCAGACAGACTAGAGGAGGCACACAAGTTCAAATTTTAGATACACCTTGGAGGTAGCAAGATGTATCAGGATTTGCGACTTAGTTACTGGTAGCCGTGCATGAAGAGAGAGACATCTTGGTATGGCGAGAGGTGTGTGTCACACCCCCAAACCAGACGGCGTAAACGTCTGGGGGTGGAGGACTTGAATTGTAGTATCACAACACATGCATCATAGTAATCAAAGTACAAACAACCATTGTATTTAAAAGGTATAAGTATTTACATGTGTTCAATCATTGTATATTGAACCAAAATATAGTTATACAAAAGAAGATATGACTCAACATAGCTCCATCTTCTCAAAATCTCAGGGAGTACCTGTGTATTATTTCCCTGAGAATACAAGTAATTTGAAAAGAGAGTATCAACATAAAGTTGAGTGAGTGCATAATTGTTTATGTTTAAAGGATGTCTATGTATCTTGTATATGTAACTTGTTCCAGAAAATCCTATATTTTCTGTTGTATATGAAAAGTAGTTTTATTCCCATAAAACCGTTCACTTTGTATCAATGTTTTGTATTTGTATTACTTTATGAAAAACTTGTACTGAGAGTGTGTCTGGCTCCACCAGCTGTTATTGAAAACTGTATTGAACCATTGTATTTTGTATTCTGTAAACTGGTACTTTGAAGGTGTACTTTCGTTTAGTTGTTTATACACTAACGTATTGTTAATATCTTTTTAATGAGTTATTATAACCATACTATGACGGATGGCCTGAAATAAACGCTTTGTGGGAGTTTAAACTGTTGATATCAATTGCCACTCATTGGCGTGTATGCCTGACTGTAGCTAGCAGCCTGAGTGCGGGGTTGTCAATCCCGATATAGATCTACACACAACTTGTTTCGATCCCCGGGCTGGAGATTCTGGTTATAATGTCAGGGCTTTACCTTGATTGTCTAAAATGAATTAAACAACCTGAATTGAATGTCTCATAAAAAGCATATAAACGTTACATGTATATTAGTTATGAAAACCCAATCATTCTTAAATAAATGATTGACAGTATGTTCTTGATTTAGTATTCCGAACACGTATGTTCTTGAATCAAAACCCAATCATTCTGAAATAAATGATTGACAGTATGTTCTTGATTTAGTATTTCAAACATGTATTTGATAAGTGTAAACCTTGATTTGTTCTGTATCAAAACCCTAGTTTCTTGTAAGACTGTGTATTCTTGTATAATGAATTATTATTCTATGCATAAATTATACCTATTATAACTTATACGTACTTTTTGAATGTGTATATAACCATGTTTGCATGTAATCCCTTGCTCAGCATGTTACAAAGGTAGTTAAACTGATGAAATAACTATTATATTTATATACATATACAATTTTATATATAAGTAAACTTTAAACGACACTCGGACAAATAACCGGTACTATAAGCCCACATCCAAACAAGGAAAAGGACCCGGAATGAGTTATCAGTCCTAAGCCTTTTAAATCTTAGTTATATACATATATATATATATATATATATATATATATATATATATATATATATATATATATATATATATATATATATATATATATATATATATATATATATATATATATATATATATAGATATACAAATATGAATTTTGGGGAAAATATAAGATGATAAAGAGTTTATGTTTTGAGTAGTTTTAATGATTTATTGTTGTTTTATCATGATTTTATAACACAAAGTTCTTGTGTTATGCTTGTATCCCCCCCCCCTCTTAAAACAGTAGAAAATATAAAAATACGGGTGTGTGAACTCACTTGATAGGTGGTGAATTGGACAGAGTTTCGTTTCATGAAAAGGAGTTTGTTTGTCGAGAAACCGGCTCAAATTGGGCAGAGTTTCGACAGGAGAGAGGTTACTTCTTGGGAATCTCGGGGCTTCGAGGCTTGCTTAGGGTTCGAGACTTGATACCGGGGCTTTAGGGGTTGTATATGAGTTTGTGGAAGTGGAAAATGTGAAAGAGAATGAAAATTAGGGTGAAAAGTGTAAAAATGTTCGGAACCCTCGCATGCCTTATATAGGCCGAAGCCTTGGATCCGAGGCTATGCGAGGCTGCTACGCATCGGACAGGTGGCGAAGGGAGGGGGCTTCTTCGGACCGGAGGCTCGCTGCTGGCTGTCTCGGATTGGACCGGACTTCGGTCCAATAGCAGAAGGACACGTGCGAAGGCAGCATCCGACGTGTGTCTCAGGGGTGTCTAATGCGAGGCTGTCCGAGTAGGATTGGACCGCGGAGTTGGTTGAATTAGGAGGTGCCACGCATGGCTTCGGTCCACTCAGCAGCTGCCACGTGCGAGGTGACGTGTCACATGCGAAATTGCCCGGTTTTCCTATTTTTCTTTATTTTTGTGCCAAAACTTGCGAAAATCATAACTTTCGCATACGAGCTCCGTTTTTGGCGTTCTTTATATACATGCGTAGGTAAAATCATACTCTACGACTTTCGTTTAGACTTCGTCGGCTAATTTTGACTTTATTTTTAATATTATTATTTTAAACAGACCGGGACGGGAATCCATTAAAAATTCATAACTTCTTCATCCGACGTCCGTTTTTGTCTGTCTTTTTACCGTTGTACTACTACCGTCGAGACCTTCAATTGTCGTTTAGGTTGTGTCGGCTAAAAATCGTTCGATCTTTATTTCGAGTTTTTAGCAGTACACTGCTATACTGGAATTTAGAAAAATCATATCTTCCTCATACGAAGTCAGATTTTTCCGTTCTTTTTATGAAAGTTCTCGGTTTAACATAAACTACAACTTTCATTTAGATTGTTAAGGCTAAAAAGCCTTTTATCGAAAATTCAGTTTTTACATTGAACAGTGTTTTGCCGGGTTTGTCGCGGATTTTCGATTGGTCATAACTTCTTCGTTATAACTCGGATTTTAGTGTTCTCTATGTTTTTGGAAACCTTGTTACTGTTGGGTTTTGAGCATTCTAACACTCCTATGGTGTACATGCAACCCTATAAACCTTCGATCTATGTTTTCTCAATTATACATGCAAATATTAACTATTCCAAGGTTTCATCCTAACTAGCATATTATGAAGCACCTATACTACAAAGTTCTAGTTAGATGACATACCTTTTGATGTAGCTTGATGTCTTTAAGCTTTAAGAGCTTAGCCCCAATAGTGTGGAAGCCTCAAATGGAATCACAAATCACCAAAACACCTTGGAAGAACTTGAGAGAATATGTATGCACACTAAAATCGGCCCACTCTTATTTTCACACACTTGTGCCAATTTTGTGAGCCAAGGACCCCTTTATATATTATGGAGGATTAGGGTTACATCCATGTAAACCCTAATACCCATGACCTTTCATTTACATAGGATCCATGGGTTAAAAGCTCCATGGACCATCCATGAAAGCTTAGCCCAACCTAAATGAACTTGGCCCATTCCATATATATAAGAGTCCATATTTAATTAGTTCTTTTTGATCACTTAATTAATTCTAAATTAATTCTTGATCAATACTAATTAAATAATATGATTCCATATTAATATATTAGAACTTATAATATATTAATATAAATCATAAATACATTATTCTCAAAAGACTATCCATATAAATTGTGCCGGTGAAGTGCAACCCAAATGGACCATGCCGGGTCGGGTCAAGTACATACCAAATATATTTATGGACTTAGACATTAATCCAACAGTTACAATCTCTATCACTTGGTTCATCCCAATCGCGATTGCTAAATAATTTATTTTTGATGGTCAATTATGTAAATATGCACATTATGCTAAAATTTCTCTTTATTATTATAAAAAGAACTACACATTGACCTATACTATTACATAGGTTTGAAATAACGATTTGTTACATTATCCCCCCGTTAGAGAGAATTTCGTCCCGAAATTAGTATTTCAGGTAGACTAGGGAAAAAGATGTGGATACTTCTGTTTCATTTGATCCTCCTGCTCCCAAGTGAATTCAGGTCCCCGTTTTGCATTCCAGCGAACCATCACTATCGGGATACAGCTTTGTTTGGTTTTCTTAACTTCCCTGTCTAGAATCTCTACGGGTTCTTCCACAAAGTTGAGGCTCTCGTTTAACTCGATATCATCGAGTGGGATCACAAGAGTCTCATCAGATAAACACTTTTTCAAGTTTGAAACGTGGAAGGTAGGATGAATGTTATTTAGTTCTTGGGGTAGTCGAAGTTTGTAAGCTACAGGACCAATTCTAGTAAGAATTTCGAAGGGTCCTATGTACCTTGGACTCAATTTGTCACGCTTTCCAAAGCGTATCATGCCCTTCCAGGGTGAGACCTTTAACAAGACGCGGTCACCAACCTGGAATTCCAAGGGTTTTCTTCATTTGTCAGCGTAGCTTTTCTGTCTATCTCTGGAAGCTTTAAGTCGCTCCCGAATTTGTATGATTTTCTCGGTGGTTTCTCGAGTACTGTCAGGAGTTTGACCTCTAGCTAGCTGCGTGTCACCCACTTCAGCCCAGCACAGAGGGGATCTGCACTTGCGGCCATAGAGGGCTTCGAATGGAGCAGCCTTTATGCTAGTGTGATAACCGTTGTTATAAGAGAATTCAACAAGGGGTAAGTGAATATCCCATGCTTTTCCAAAGTCTATCGCGCAAGCTCGCAACATGTCTTCTAGTGTTTGAATCGTCCTCTCACTTTGTCCGTCGGTTTGTGGATGGTAGGCTGTACTCATGTCCAGCCTGGTTCCCAAAGAGTTTTGTAAAGACTGCCAGAAACGAGAGGTGAATCTACTATCTCGGTCTGAAATAATAGATATTGGTACACCATGCAGTCTAACAATATCCCTGAGGTAAGTTCGGGTTAGTTTCTCCATCTTGTCGGTTTCTTTTATTGGCAAGAAGTGTGCGGATTTGGTTAATCTGTCGACGATTACCGAAATAGCATCATAACCACCCGAAGTCTTGGGTAATTTGGTTATGAAATCCATTGTAATCCGCTCCCACTTCCATTCAGGGATTTCAGGTTGTTGTAATAAACCTGAAGGTTTCTGGTATTCTACCTTGACTTTGGCACAAGTAAGGCACTTGGCCACAAAGCTAGCGATTTCGGCCTTCATGTTAGGCCACCAATATAGTTTCTTAAGGTCCAGATACATCTTGTCTGAACCTGGGTGAATAGAGTATCGGGTTTTGTGTGCTTCATTCATAACCACGTCTCTGTAACCACCGAACTTTGGTGTCCAGATCCGGTTCATGAAATAATAGACTCCATCATCCCTGACTTCGAAGTTCTTATCCATTCCTCTCAGAGTTTCACCTGCCACGTTTTCGGGTTTCAAGGCTTCAAGTTGAGATTCTTTGATCTGTGTGGACAGATGTGAATGGATTGTCATGGTCAACGACTTTACTCGGCGACCCGAGTATTCTTTTCTGCTAAGGGCGTCAGCTACTACGTTTGCTTTACCAGGGTGATAAAGAAATTCACATTCGTAGTCGTTCATTAGCTCCACCCATCGTCGTTGTCTCATGTTCAGCTCTTTCTGATCGAAGATGTGCTGGAGACTTTTATGGTCCGTGAATATTGTGCATTCCGTGCCATATAAGTAATGTCTCCAGATCTTCAGAACAAATACCACCGCTCCTAGTTCAAGGTCGTGTGTTGTATAGTTGACTTCATGCGTCTTAAGCTGTCGTGAGGCGTAGGAGATAACCTTTCCTCTTTGCATAAGTACACACCCAAGCCCTTGATTTGAAGCATCGCAGTATACTACAAAGTCTTCTGTCCCTTTGGGTAGAGACAAGATCGGTGCACTGCACAAGGCTAGTTTGAGCGTTTGAAATGCTGCTTCTTGCTTCTCTTCCCAACTGAAAGTTACACCTTTTTGCGTTAGGGTGGTAAGCGGTTTAGCGATTCGGGAGAAATTTTGGATGAATCTACGATAGTAGCCAGCAAGACCTAAGAATTGATGGATTTCTGTAGGTGTTTTGGGTGCTGGCCAGTTTTCAATTGCTTTGATTTTGGAGGGGTCCACGTGTATTCCTTCTGAACTGACCACGTGACATAGGAATTCAACCTTCCTAATCCAAAACTCGCACTTTGAAAACTTCGCATAGAGTTTTCTGTCCTAAGGGTTTGTAATACTAGACGAAGATGTTGGCCATGTTCCTCTTTGCTTCTTGAGTAGATAAGGATGTCGTCGATGAAGACTATGACGAACTTGTCCAGGAATAGATGACACACTCTGTTCATTAGATCCATGAACACAGCAGGTGCATTCGTTAATCCGAATGGCATCACTATAAACTCGTAATGACCATAACGAGTTCTAAACGCGGTCTTGGGAATGTCTTCCTCCAAAATCCGTAACTGGTGATACCCGGATCTTAAGTCTATTTTCGAGAAGTAGTTCACACCTTGAAGTTGGTCGAACAGATCGTCAATTCGAGGTAAAGGATATCGATTTTAAATGGTAAGTTTATTTAGCTCGCGGTAGTCTATGCACATGCGGAATGATCCATCCTTCTTCTTTACGAACAAAACCGGTGCTCCCCATGGTGAGAAGCTTGGTGTTATGAAACCTTTACTAAGGAGTTCGTTAAGTTGGCTGGATAATTCTTGCATTTCAGAAGGTGCAAGACGATAGGGGGATTTGGCTACAGGGGTAGCTCCAGGGATTAAGTCGATTCGGAATTCTACTTGTCGTTCGGGAGGTACTCCTGGAAGATCATCGTAAAAGTTGCAAACCTCTGGAATGCTCGCGATATCTTTTACTTCTTGCTTTTTGTCTACGACGTGAGCTAAGAAAGCACAGTACTCTTTGCGAAGGTACTTATGTGCCTTGATGCAAGAAATGATCCGAAGGTTCTTTCCGGGTTTTTCGCCATAGATAATAAGAGTTTCGTCAGTTGGCAGGTTCAAACAAACAGCTCTTTCATAACATAGGATGTCGGCATAGTTGGGGCACAACCAATCCATACCTATTATGATGTCAAAACTGTTGATAGAGACCGGCATAAGGTCTATTCGGAAAGACAAGTCATTCAAGGTAAGGATACATCCTGTGTATATATAATTGGTGGATTCAGATTTCCCGTTAGCCATTTCTAATGTAAACGTTTCATTTAGTGGTTGGGAGTTTTAATTTAGTAGGTGTTTAAAATTATGGCTCCCGAAGCTCCTCTCAGCACCACAATCAAATAGAATGCATGCATAAGTATTATTGAGAAGGAACGTACCCGTGACCACAGCAAGGTCTGTCACCGCTTCTTCATGACCCAGTGCTAAAATTCTCCCAACTCCACCGGCATTTCCAGCTTTTGGACAATCTTTCTTGAAATGCCCCACATCACCGCATTGGTAGCATGCTCGGCCTACTCCAGCGGCAGGTACTTGGTTAAGGGGTTGGGGTGGTATTCTACAGAATCGGGCAGTATGCCCTTTCCTGTTGAAGTTTCGGCACTGCATTTCTTGGCAATTTCCGTTGTGGTGAAAATTGCACTTGTTGCATTTAGGGAGGGTACCAGCATAGGGATTTGTTGGTGCAAGGTTATTGGGGACAGCAGCAGGTACGACAGTAGGTATGGTAGTAGGTACAGTAGTAGCATGGACTGCCACTACTTGTTGCTTCCTTGCCGGTTCCAGAGGATATTTGCCCTTCCTCTTGTTCCAACCCTTCTTCTTTCTGTTGTTGTTGTTGTTCTCCTTGGGTTGTTCTGGAGCGAAAACCACAGAGTTTTGACGGGCTCCGTGGTCGATAAGAGATTGTGCCACTTCCTTGGCACTGTCAAAAGTAATAGGCTTTGAAGCTAAAACACTTGACTGAATTTGGGGTGACATACCCCAAATATATCTCTCAATCTTTTTACTCTCCATAGGAACCATGTCTGGACAAAAATTATCAGATCACAGAACCTACTGGTATAGGTTGATATATCAGAACCAACCATTGTAAGAGCCCATAGTTCTTGCTCCAGTTTCTATATCTCCCCTCGCAGACAGTATTCCCGCATTAACATGGCTTTCAGGCTCTCCCAGTTGATGGAGTTAGCCACTATAAGAGTAAGTGACTTAATGTGGCCATTCCACCACGTTAGAGCCCTGTCAGAAAAAGTACAGACAACAAATTTAACTTTGCTACCCTCAGGACAGGAGCAAATTTCAAAGATTGCTTCCGTCTTTTCTATCCACTGCCTTAGTACCATAACTCCCCCAGTCCCGTTAAAGGTCTTGGGTTTGGCATTAGAAAAATCCTTATAAGTGCATTCTCGCGAATGCCCATGACTTTCGCCATGGTTAGAAGGATGTGCACCGACTCCCGACCCACTAACACCAGGAGTATGAACGTGAGACATGGCAGCCGCTACAGCCGCCGTGACCGCCGCTTGAAACATAGCGGGGTCGAATTGAGGAGGTGGTGGTGGGGGTGGCGTCGGTGCTTCATTAGTGTTGATACGTCTTGGATTTCTACGAGGAGGCATCTCTTGCTATATAAGTCAATAGATAAAAAGATAGTGAGATATCAAGAATGAATATGAATTTGATATCTCTGAACTAAACACTTAATTCAATATGAATTTCACAAAGAATTGGAAATAGAAATCCACTGCAAATACAACTTGCAACAAGATAATATGAAATTGAATGGTTATTTTTCAAAGAGTATGAATGTACATGTCGACTGTATTGGTATATTAAGTGTATAAGGTCCAGAAAACTTGACATTTAAGCAGGATTATAATATACCCCAACACTGAGAAAGTGTCGACATCAAACCGACCTACCGAAAATAACATTTCCGCGGTCGTAGTGAAAGCATGAAAAAATAACACTGGAACATTTATGTGGTCCAAAACTTGGGAATAAGATGTTTATGAGAATTGTACTAACTCTTGTTGAAGTAAAGTGCTTATTGTTTTATTGATACTAGGTTTATACATAACGTGGAAAATAGTATATATATACATTCGATATAGAAAGTAGAAAGTAGAAGTAGTGCGAACACTACTTGCGGCGACTTCTACGACGGTTGCTAGGTTCCGCTTCGTCTTGCGCTTTCCAGCGCCTTTCTTGGGCAGCTTGATGCTCCCTCAGTTCTCTGATCTCTGATTCAGTAGCATTAATTTGTCTTTGAAAGTCTTTAGTATGGTGCTGGGTGTCATCTTGCATCTCTTCAAGATGAAGGATATCTGCAGTGTTAGCCTGTGCAGCCGCATTCACCTCTAGGATTCGGTTGATCGACATCCTTGATTGGTCGAACTGCCGGGCTATTCAGTTTACTATAACTGGAAGAGCTCTATCAGCGAGTCCTCCTCTAGATACGTTATAGAAACCTCGTGCCATTCCGTACGGAGGGCGTTGGCCGTCTTGTCGACTCCAATGGTTTATGTATTGGCCCCACTCAGGTATTGGTTCTGCTTCCTCTTGCCTCAGGGGACGCTCCCCAGGGTTGCAGACTTGTGGCTCTGTATCTGTACCACTTGATTCGCTGTCCTCAAAGGGTTCTTCGTCTGAGTCTGTGATCCAGCCTGCATTTTGTGGATTGTAGGGGTCTCCCGGTAAATTGGGTGCAGCCATAGGTTCTGTATTAGAAGTAAGGTTAGTAAAATACTCTCCGTAGTATTTTAGTCTGGGTTTTCTGTTCTATTGTTCTTCTGTATATGTATGGTAAGTTTTAGACATGTCGCAACACCACTATCACTCCCAAATACATGTTTTTCATATCTCAAATCAATATAGTTGATCAGGCTATATTAATTCCAAATTTGATTACATAACTGCCCAGGTTTGACTATAGTGTTCAACATCCAAATACTTTTAAGTTCTTATGATTATGATATTGTACTTGTAAGTATGAGTGTGTTCTTATGACTGTGATACTGTACTTGTAGGTATAAGTGTTAGTATACTTCTTATAAAAATACCTAAATATTTAAAAAGTATACTTGTAGTCAGAGCTCCTTGCCCCAATGTATTTATAGTTTGTATATCTTTTATGGATTGATATACTGAGTTCATTATAAACAATGCTCTGATACCAATCTGTCACACCCCCAAACCAGATGGCAGAAACGTCTGGGGGTGGAGGACTTGAATTGTAGTATCACAACACATGCATCATAGTAATCAAAGTACAAACAACCATTGTATTTAAAAGGTATAAGTATTTACATGTGTTCAATCATTGTATATTGAACCAAAATATAGTTATACAAAAGAAGATATGACTCAACATAGCTCCATCTTCTCAAAAGCTCGGGGAGTACCTGTGTATTATTTCCCTGAGAATACAAGTAATTTGAAAAGAGAGTATCAACATAAAGTTGAGTGAGTGCATAAGTGTTTATGTTTAAAGGATGTCTTTGTATCTTGTATATGTAACTTGTTCTAGAAAATCCTATATTTTCTGTTCTATATGAAAAGTAGTTTTATTCCCATAAAACCGTTCACTTTGTATCAATATTTTGTATTTCTATTACTTTATGAAAAACTTGTACTGAGAGTGTGCCTGGCTCCACCAGCTGTTATTGAAAACTGTATTGAACCATTGTAGTATGTATTCTGTAAACTGGTACTTTGAAGGTGTACTTTTGTTTAGTTGTTTATACATTAACGTATTGTTAATATCTTTTTAATGAGTTATTATAACCATACTATGACGGATGGCCTGAAATAAAAGCTTTGTAGGAGTTTAAACTGTTGATATCAATTGCCACTCATTGGCGTGTATGCCTGACTGTAGCTAGCAGCCTGAGTGCGGGGTTGTCAATCCCGATATAGATCTACACACAACTTGTTTCGATCCCCGGGCTGGAGATTCTGGTTATAATGTCAGGGCTTTACCTTGATTGTCTAAAATGAATTAAACAACCTGAATTGAATGTCTCATAAAAAGCATATAAACGTTACATGTATATTAGTTATGAAAACCCAATCATTCTGAAATAAATGATTGACAGTATGTTCTTGATTTAGTATTCCGAACACGTATGTTCTTGAATCAAAACCCAATCATTCTGAAATAAATGATTGACAGTATGTTCTTGATTTAGTATTTCAAACATGTATTTGATAAGTGTAAACCTTGATTTGTTCTGTATCAAAACCCTAGTTTCTTGTAAGACTGTGTATTCTTGTATAATGAATTATTGTTCTATGTATAAATTATACCTATTATAACTTATACGTACTTTTTGAATGTGTATATAACCATGTTTGCATGTAATCCCTTGCTCAGCATGTTACAAAGGTAGTTAAACTGATGAAATAACTATTATATTTATATACATATACAATTTTATATATAAGTAAACTTTAAACGACACTCGGACAAATAACCGGTACTATAAGCCCACATCCAAACAAGGAAAAGGACCCGGAATGAGTTATCAGTCCTAAGCCTTTTAAATCTTAGTTATATATATATATATATATATATATATATATATATATATATATATATATATATATATATATATATATATAGATATACAAATATGAATTTTGGGGAAAATATAAGATGATAAAGAGTTTATGTTTTGAGTAGTTTTAATGATTTATTGTTGTTTTATCATGATTTGAAATCATGATTTTATAACACAAAGTTCTTGTGTTATGCTTGTATTCCCCCCCCCCCCCTCTTAAAACAGTAGAAAATATAAAAATACGGGTGTGTGAACTCACTTGATAGGTGGTGAATTGGACAGAGTTTCGTTTCATGAAAAGGAGTTTGTTTGTCGAGAAACCGGCTCAAATTGGGCAGAGTTTCGACAGGAGAGAGGTTACTTCTCGGGAATCTCGGGGCTTCGAGGCTTGCTTAGGGTTCGAGACTTGATACCGGGGCTTTAGGGGTTGTATATGAGTTTGTGGAAGTGGAAAATGTGAAAGAGAATGAAAATTAGGGTGAAAAGTGTAAAAATGTTCGGAACCCTCGCATGCCTTATATAGGCCGAAGCCTTGGATCCGAGGCTATGCGAGGCTGCCACGCATCGGACAGGTGGCGAAGGGAGGGGGCTTCTTCGGACCGGAGGCTCGCTGCTGGCTGTCTCGGATAGGACCGGACTTCGGTCCAATAGCAGAAGGACACGTGCGAAGGCAGCATCCGACGTGTGTCTCAGGGGTGTCTAATGCGAGGCTGTCCGAGTAGGATTGGACCGTGGAGTTGGTTGAATCAGGAGGTGCCACGCATGGCTTCGGTCCACTCAGCAGCTGCCACGTGCGAGGTGACGCGTCACATGCGAAATTGCCCGGTTTTCCTATTTTTCTTTATTTTTGTGCCAAAATTTGCGAAAATCATAACTTTCGCATACGAGCTCCGTTTTTGGTGTTCTTTATATACATGCATAGGTAAAATCATATTCTACGACTTTCGTTTAGACTTCGTCGGCTAATTTTGACTTTATTTTTAATATTATTATTTTAAACAGACCGGGAGGGGAATCCGTTAAAAATTCATAACTTCTTCATCCGACGTCCGTTTTTGTCTGTCTTTTTACCGTTGTACTACTACCGTCGAGACCTTCAATTGTCGTTTAGGTTGTGTCGGCTAAAAATCGCTCGATCTTTATTTTGAGTTTTTAGCAGTACACTGCTATACTGGAATTTAGAAAAATCATATATTCCTCATACGAAGTCAGATTTTTCCGTTCTTTTTATGAAAGTTCTCGGTTTAACATAAACTACAACTTTCATTTAGACTGTTAAGGCTAAAAAGCCTTTTATCAAAAATTCAGGTTTTACATTGAACAATGTTTTGTCGGTTTTGTCGCGGATTTGTCGCGGATTTTCGATTGGTCACGACGTGAGGAATTACTTCTCACGACGAGAGTTGCAAAATTCTAGAAGATAGACATTCGAAGAACAGAGTTCGTGTTGGATACAGATTACAACTAAGCTCAAGACGTGAGATGCCTTATCTAACGACATGAGCAGAGCTTTTCCGAAAACTATATATAGACCTTGGCACTTACGATTTTAGAGAGTTTTCCTAGAGACTTGGAGGGCTTAGAGAACGATTTCTGGAGGAAGTTTAATTAGGAGATTTGACTAAAGGTTTAGAGATTGAAGATTATAATCATCACTTTAGTTTGGTACATTAAGTCATGTCTTTATTTATTGAATTTATGTGTATGATTTCAGCCATGAGTAGCTAAATCTAGCTGCTTTTGTTTAGCTAGATGAAGCTTTAACTTTATGGATTAGTTTAATTAATTATGGATTTTAATAGTTGGTTATATGCTTGTGTTTGATTATTACTACCTAGCATGTTAATATTTGATACTTTAATTGCTTCAATTCATGTTCTGTGTAGCTTAGTGACAATTAAATTACATGAACTTGACACCTAGTGATTTAGTGACCATAGAATTGCTAGAGCTAGGATCGACCCAATATTAGATAAGTAATTAAAGTAATTAAATTTAGTTGTTCTGGAGAACATAAATTATGACCATAATTGTGTCTGTTTAATAAATCTTACATAGCCCCATTCATAATCCATAACTGATTGTGTGTGACCATGCATAGTTTTACATGAATTAGTGAAACATTAGTAATTTTGGACTTAAATTACTAATAATATAAAATTTGGTAACCTACTTTAATAATCCATAATTAGTAGCTAACCATAGTGGAGAAATGGATTCAAACTGAACAGAAGTGTTTTTAGTAATCGATTGAATTTGATAGTTAAGTGCTTAAGTTTGTTTGAACTTGAAAAATCAGATAAAAACCCAATTAACTTTTGCTTGTTTTAGATTAATTTTTCGTAGTTAGATTAGTTAATTAAATCTGTTCCATATGTTCGATACCCGACTGTTAGTGCTTTATTATTTGCGAAAAGGTACACTGCCTTAAGTCGTAATAGTAAGTAGATTGTTGGTAAAACTAGTAGGTATAAATTATGTACATAAAGTTTTTGGCGCCGTTATCAGGGAACGACTAGTTTAGTTTTGATTTAATTTCTTTGGTTTAATCGATCATTTTTTGTGGGGTTAAACTTGCAAAAATTTAATTTTTAGTATTTTTGATTTTTCGTAATAGCCAAAATCACGACGTGAGCTTTAAGCCTTATGACGTGAGATTAGTAATTTCGTATTTTTCTTTCGTTTTTGTTGCGACAACACAAGGTGGTACCACGTCGTGGTGTTCAGTCAGTAGGAATTTTTATATAGTTTTTGTTCAATTTTACGTTTTTATTTTTGTTTTTGTTGCAGTAGTACATGACCCGTGGATCCAACATACTTTTGATACCACCGCTAGAAGATCCAGAGTCAGCCCTTCGTAAAAAGACGGATAAGAATGTAGGAGAAACCCAACCACCAAATAAATCACCTTTTAAAGGATCTTAAATTAGTTTTTGGAAAGAATAAAGGAAAGAACATAGGTAAAATGAGCAATCCCCAAAAGAACGAAAGCAAGTTTGAAAGCTTTGAGAAAAATCCTAATCCTCAAGAATCCGATTCCGAATCAGAAACCGACGAAAGTAACGAACCCGAAGACGATCCGAAAAAAGAGATGGCAAACATTGCCAACATGTCCATGGAGGCATACAAGAAAAGAATCCGAGAGGACACCGGTCCCGGTCTAGTGCAACCTGCAATTCCCGTTACCGCAACATTCGAGCTTAAAGGACATATTCTTTCCGCGCTTAAGGAAGTTCCATTTTCTGGGAAAGATCATGAAGGATGCTTACAAACACCTTGATGGAGTCAATGACATAGTTGATTACTTCAATGTCCCGAATGTTCCACGCAAGACGGTGTTATTGAGAATGCTTCCAGCTACCTTCAAGGGAGCTGTTATGGATTGGTTAAAGGCACTTCCACCCGGTGCAATTACTACATGGGCGCAAATGCGTGGAAAATTCTTAGAACATTTTTGCCCACCATATAAGGTTGCTAAACTCAAGAAGGCCATAGAAAACTTTGAGCAACAACTGGGTGAGTCACTCTACAAAGCATGGGAGCGATACAAGGGATTAATAAGAAATTGTCCCCAAAATGATTTAAATGGGCAACAAGAAATATCAATCTTCTATAATGGGCTAAATATGATGACAAGGCAACTCCTTGATTCTCAAGGACCTTTAACAAAGAAAAATTCCGGTGAGATTAAGAATTTTATTGAAGAGTTTTCTAAGCATTCGCGTGAATACCACAATCCTCGACATGATGGAGAAAAAGGAATTGGAAGTGGCACTTCTGAGGGTATGACAGCTGTTTTTGCTATGCTAAATACTATGGACCAAAGAATGACCAAGATGGACCAATACATACATGTTATTCATGTGGGTTGTGAAAGATGCAATGGTCCACATTTGACTAAAGATTGCCACTTGGATGAGAACGGGAATAAGAAGGCTCAAGTATGCTACACTAGTGGAAACAAATACGATGAAGATTGGAGGAAGCCAAAGAAAGAGCGGTTTCCATATGATGAATATAAAAAGCAAAAAGAAGAAACTTTTAGGCAAACTGGCCGAGGCTTTTCCAAAAATAGCAACCACAACTGGAAAAGAAAGTTGATTTAGAGTCCATGCTTAATAGATTCATGGAGGGTTCGGAAAAACGACATGATGAGACCGATGAGGTGATAAGAGACCAGCAAATTCTCATGAGAGACCAGCAAGCTTTGCTGAGGAATCATCAAGCATCGACACAAAACATCGAAGATCAACCTGGTCAATTAACTACCTTGGTTAATAAGCGACGTTCTCCACAAATTCCTGATAAGAAGCCACAACCACATGTCATGGTAATCGATACTGAAGAAGATACTATCTCTAAGTTCCTAGATGCCCTAGAAGTACAGCCACATTTGCCCGAACCATAGCTGAAGAAGTCGAAGATCAAAGAAAAAATAGTTGTTGAACCATCGAACTCATGTCATGAGGATCCCATTCTCACGACGTGGGGCCAGTCTGAATAAAAAATTTTGGCTGATGTTCAAGCTTATCGTCCTCCGCTGCTGTTTCCTTCTCGATCTAAGATTCATCTACTAGAGCAAGAACATTTAAAATTCATGAAGCAAGTCAAGGGTATCCCTATAAATACTACTTTTATTGCATCCTTGGCACAAGTACCTGAATATGCGAAGTTTCTTCAAAACTTAATCGACACTCGCCAACAACTAGAGAAGACTTCCAAAGTGATCCTTAGTGAGCAGAGTCCGAGGGTGATATTGGGAGAAATACCAAACAAGATTGGAGATCCTTGACGCCTTAAACTTCCATGTGAATTCGGGAATAATATGAAGACTTATGCTTTAGCCGATTCTGGAGCAAGCATAAATTTTACGCCTTATTTATTATATCAGAAGCTAAATCTTCAAGGCTTGAAGGCTACCAAAATGACGATTCACATGGCCAATCGTTTAGTAACTCATCCTCGAGGAATAGTAGAGGAAATATTACTGAAAATTGGTGTAACACCGTAAATTTTCAACCCAAATTTTTCATTTTTAATACACATAAAACATATGTCTCATCATTAATTCTCAAAATCAATCAACAAGTTTTCAAAACAATTATTCAAATCCATGATCCACAAACATAGCTCCATAACAAGGGTGTGTGTACAATCACGCTGGTGCCTTCCCGCGATTCTCTGAGGTACCTGAAACACATAACACATAACACGGTAAGCACGAATGCTTAGTGAGTTCCCCAAAATACCACGCACATATAATTAGCCACTCGAGGCTATAACCCTACAAGACCTTCCGATCAATGTGTCCCAGTGGGACCCTCCGGTCCCACACATCTGGTAGACCTTCCGGCCCTACCCATGATGACCTTCCGGTCCTAGCTCGATTGACCTTCCGGTCCCAACCCTGATGACCTTCCGGTCCAAACCCTATTGACCTTCCGGTCCAAACCATGCAAACATATACATATCACATAACACTTATAAACGCATAAGACCTTCCGGTCACACATAACTACCACTCTAGGTAAGGTATAGTGAGAAGATTCACCTCGTAAGATAGCTAGTAAAAGTATCGTGCCCGAAATCCTCGGCCTAGCCTCCGCCTATCACAAATTAATATTTCTAATTAATATTCTACTCTTATCTCTGAAAAGTGGGTAGAAGACCATTCTACCCTTCCCTGACCTCTTTTCACTCATTTTGACCAAACCCTAAAGTCAACAGAAGTCAACTCCAGTCAACGATCCAACTTTGACCAGACTCGTCGAGTGCACTCGGTAGACGCGTCGAGTCCAGTCGATTCATGGCAACCCCAGCAAGCTCCAACTCGACGAGCTAACCCCTAACTCGACGGGTCACCATCTTACTCAGTTCATCGGGACAAAACCCTGGACTACTCGCCGAGTCAACGGCTCGACTCGGCGAGTCTATTAAGACTCGTTTGCATTCAGTCGATTTAGTGCAAGATACTTTCCCAAACTTCAGATCTATGCACTAAAGGCTCATTAATCACGTAAAGGTTCGACCTTTATGACCATGCATCACTCATCTAGCTCTATTTGGCAAAATAACCCTCACAATGGTGTCTTAAGCTCAATATTCTTATATGACTGCATAAACCTGGGTTCTTGGGACTCTCTGGACCTCCCAAGCTCCAGATCTGATGTCTAAGCCTCAAAGGGACCTCACATACCTTCACAGCAGCCTTGAATGAAATAGTGAAAGATCTGAACCCCTTCTAGACAGCTAAGCTTGAACCCTCTCCTTCTTCCTTGCAAGAATGCACCAAAATGAAGAAATTAGCTCCCACTCTCTCTCTCTAAGCTCTCTGGATCGATTAGGGTCTCTCAAGGGAAAGTGTAGCCGCAAATGAAGGCCATAAGAGCCTTTAAATAGGCCACAAACCCGAGCAATTAGGGTTTTCCTCAGCAGCGCTGACTCGGCGAGTCAGATACCCGACTCGTCGAGTCCATTCATTAAACACGTCACCAAGTCGTGATCCCACTCGACGAGTTGAGGCACTAACTCGTCGAGTCCACCCAAACTTCTTAAAATAAATGCTTAAATTAACATACCTGGAAACCGGATGTTACAATTCTCCCCCACTAGAATTAGACTTCGCCCTCGAAGTCTTGCTCCGCAAATAGCTCGGGATACTGCTCTCGCATCTCTGACTCCGGCTCCCAAGTCAGATCAAACCCCTTCCGATGTTGCCACTGGACCTGAACCAGGGGCACTTCCTTGTTCCTCAAAACCTTCACCTTCCGATCTATGATCGCGATCGGTCTCTCGATGTAATTCAGGCTCGCATCCACCTGAATGTCCTCTAGTGGTACTACTGCCGTCTCGTCGACCACACACTTCCGCAACTGGGACATGTGGAAGGTGTTATGTATCTGACTCAACTCATCAGGCAGCTCCAAACGGTAAGCTACCTTCCCCACTCTGGCGGTCACTCTGAAAGGACCGATGTATCGGGGTCCCAACTTTCCTAATTTTTTGAACCGGATCACCCCTTTCCATGGGGAAATTTTTAGGAGTACAAAATCTCCGACCTGAAACTCGAGCTCGGATCGTCGCCTCTCCACATAACTCTTCTGGCGACTCTGGTCTGTCAGTAACCTCTGTCTGACCTACCGAATCAGCTCAGTCGTCTTCAGCACTATCTCAGTGCTGCCCATAACTCTCTGCCCCACCTCTCCCCAACAGATGGGGGTACGACACCTTCTCCCATACAGGAGCTCAAAGGGAGGCATACCAATGCTCGAGTGATGGCTGTTGTTATAAGAAAACTTAGGCAAGGGTAGGTATGTGTCCCAACTCCCACCAAAGTCCATAAAACATGCTTGAAGCATGTCCTCGAGCGTCTGAATTGTTCGCTCGCTCTGTCCGTCTGTCTGTGGGTGGTAGGCGGTACTAAAATGCAATCGCGTTCCCAACTCCTCATGGAACTTCTTCCAGAATCTGGAAGTAAAACGCACATCCCGATCCGACACTATGAACGTCGGCACTCCATGCCGAGCTACCACCTCTCGCACATAAATCTCAGCCAGCCTCTCAGCAGAAGAGCTCTCACTAATAGCAAGGAAGTGAGCACTCTTCATTAACCGATCCACAATCACCCAGATCGCGTCAACTCCACGCGTCGTTCTCGGTAATTTGGTGATAAAGCCCATCGAAATCTGTTCCCACTTCCACTGAGGAATCTCCAGGGGCTGTAACGGAGCATGCGGACGCTGGTGCTCTGCCTTGAGCTGGCGGCAAGTCAAGCACCTCTCAACTATCCACGTGACATCCCTCTTCATACAAGGCCACCAGTAATCTCTCTTGAGGTCCAAATACATTTTAGTGGCCCCGGGATGGATCGAGAATCTCGATCTGTGTGCCTCCTCCATCAGTATACGCCGAGCCCCGCCTGTATAAGGCACCCAAATCCACCCTCGGAAGGTCATAAGTCATCGGCTATCCGTCACAAACTCGGAAACATGTCCAATCACCCGCCCCCTCTTGCGGTTCTCCGGTTTCACGGCCTCCGCCTGGGCCTCTCGAATGATAGCCAATACCGGAGTCATCACTGTCATCCTCATGCATATATCCCGAATCGAACACTCTCTGACATGCGGCTCAGGGCGTCGGCTACCACGTTAGCCTTGCCCGGGTGATACAAGATCTCACAATCATAGTCTTTCACTACATCTAGCCACCTTTTCTGACGCATTTTCAGGTTAGGCTGATCCATAAGACACTTCAGGCTCTTGTGGTCTGTGTATATGATACACCGAACCCCGTATAAATAGTGACGCAAGATCTTGAGGGCGAACACCACCGCCCCCAGCTCCAAGTCGTGGGTGGGATACCTCGTCTCATGAGGCTTCAGCTGCCTCGAAGAGTATGCTATCACGTGCCCTCTCTGCATGACCACTGCACCCAACCCAGATATAGATGCATCGCAGTAGACCACAAAGTCCTCCATTCCCTCAGGAAGAGCTAACACTGGAGCTTCGCACAATCTCTGGCGAAGAGTCTCAAACGAGGTCTGCTGCTCGGGACCCCAAGTAAAAGCAACGCCCTTCCGGGTCAACCTAGTGAAAGGAACGGCGATATTGGAGAAGTCTCTGATAAACCTCCGATAGTAGCCGGCCAACCCCAGAAAACTCCTGATCTCGGTGGGGGACCCCGACACCTCCCAACTCATAACCGCCTCAATCTTGGCCGGGTCGACCAAAATCTCATTTTGATTAACGAGGTGCCCCAAGAACTAGACCTCTCATAACCAGAAATCACACTTAGAGAATTTGGCATAAAGCCTCTCCGATCTCAATACTCCGAGGACCTCTCTCAAATGCTCCTCATGCTGCTCTCTAGACCTCGAATACACCAAAATATCGTCGATGAACACGCTCACCGAACAATCCAACATAGGCCTGCATACCCGGTTCATGAGATCCATGAACGTTGCTGGTGCATTGGTGAGCCCGAAAGGCATCACCACGAATTCCTAATGCCCATAACGAGTTCTAAAGGCTGTCTTCTGAACATCCTCCTCACGAACCCTCATCTGGTGATAACCAGACCTCAAATCGATCTTGGAAAACCAAGATGCACCCTGCAACTGATCGAACAGATCGTCGATCCTCGGGAGTGGATAACGGTTCTTGACCGTCAGCTTGTTCAACTCCCGGTAGTCAATGCACATCCGGTGTGAGCTGTCCTTTTTCTTGACAAAAAGGATCGGTGCTCCCCACGGAGAACTACTCGGCCAGATAAAACCCTTCCCCAACAACTCTTGGAGCTGTGAGGACAACTCATGCATCTCTGGCAGCGCAAGGCGGTAGGGTGCCTTGGCGATAGGCACCGCCCCCGGAATCAAATCAATATGGAACTCCACCTGCCTCTCGGGAGGCACACCCAGCAACTCCTCGGGGAAAACATCCGGAAACTCACTCACTATCGGAACATCAGCGATAGAACTTGGTCTCTCAGCAGCAACTCGTGTATCCATCACATACGCTACAAAAACCCTGCAACCCTACTGTAGACTCTGTCTCGCCCTAGTGGCCGAACAAAATGTCGATCCTGATCGGGTACCCTCACCATATATTGTAAGCACTCCCCCACTAGGGTCTCATATGGTCACCAACTGACGCTCACAGTCGATCACCGCTCCAAATCGACTCAACCCGTCCATGCCCAAAATGACACAGACATCCCCCATCGCAATCGGTATCAGATCTATCGGGAACTCAACACCGAAAATCTCAAACACACATCCCCAGATCACATCAGTCGCAAAAACAACATGCTCATCAGCTATGGAAACTCTCAAAGGTCGACTCAATGCCTCACGTCGGATACTGATAGACGACTAAATGCTAGGGATACGAAAGATCGACTCGCACCCGAGTCAAATAACACCAAATCAGGCATAGACCTCACAAGAAAAGTACCTATGCATATCACAATATAAGCATAACATATCTCAATAATAGAATAAGCAAGAGATCACATATCAGCTACAACGTCGGGTGCTCCGCGGACCTCCTCCGCTGTCAACTGGAAAGCTCTACCGCGAGCCTTCAGTGCCTCGGCCTTCATTGGCCGACTCTCGGTAGCTCGCGTAGGAGAAGGCGCAGATCCCAGCGCTGATCCCAGAAGCGACTACGGGCACTCGGCCTTCCTATGGCCAGTCTGGTTGCAATGAAAACAGACCATGAACCCCTTGGGGCAATCCTTGGCTATATGCCCCTCCTTGCCACATTTGTAGCAAGCGCCTGCTCGACAGATCCCCTCATGTCACTTGCCGCACTTCCCACAAGTGCGGCCCTTTTGGCCTCTAGATCTCAAATCAGCGGGCCTTGCCCGCTTGGCTGCCGGCTGAGACTGTGTCGGCCGCCTATCCCTCCTCTGAGACTCCGCCTCCTCCCTGGCCTGAGTCTCCAGCTCAATCTCCCTCTTCCGAGCATTTGCCAGGAGCTCGGCAAATGTCTGGTATGTCGATTTCGCCACGAACTCACGAATGTCTCGCCTCAGTATGCTCAGATAACGGCTCATACGTGCCTGCTGAGAAGACACGTGCTCAGGGCAAAACAACTCCCTCTCATGAAACATCCTCGTGATCACTGTCCCAGACTCAGTCCCCTGCTTGAGGGACAAGAACTCCTGGGCCAATCGTTCCCTCTCCACCAGGGGAACGTACTCGTCTCGAAACATAGAGGTGAACCTCTCCCAAGTCATCGTGATAAGCTCTGCAGTACTAAAGTCAGTTGTCACAAACTTCCACTAGTCCTTCGCTCCCAAGCAAAGCTGGTTCAGCGCGAACCGTACCCTCAAATGTTCCAGGAAGGAACAAGTGTAGAAACACCCCTCAATGTCAGAGATCCATCTCATCGCCGTGATCGGATCCTGAGTCCCATCGAACTCAGGTGGCTTCGTGTTGCTGAACTCCCGGTACAACAACGAGTCACCTCCCTGTGGCCTGGCAGCAGTGACGGCTGCAGTGGCTGCAGCAACAGCAGCTTCGGTAAGAGCAGCATATCGCTTGTCAAATGTCTCAATCAACGTGGTCTTGATAGACCCAAACATCTCTGGTATCTCAACTCGAACGGCTGTGGCCACCTCCTCGTGAATCAACCTACGAATCTCCTCATCACTGGTACCGCTGGTACCACTGCCTCCTGGGTTGTGGTGCGTACCCACCATGATGTCTCTGAAACACAACATAAATAATTAGAGACTCGATCGAGATTACTCACACTCGATCACTCGCTCCTACTTGTACTCTAGTACCCTAAGGATTCTTACTTGGGCTGCTCACTGATCCGATGTTTCCAATAGTACGGGCCCAATACTACCTTCCACACCGCATCTGTGTTCATCCCAAGTCCTCCTCCTAGGATCCTAGCTCACAAGTACTCTCTATCTCGTCATACATCGACTACTATCAAAGAAGATCTATCATAAACTCATTCCTGCTCCCTATTTGCACTCAAGCAAATCTCAGATAGCAAACCCCTAGGCTAAGGCATCACAAGTCAGGCCACTCTAGTCCTAAATTATGAAATACCTAGCCTACTCTCTAGCATGCATAACATATCTCATAACAGCTCGTAACACATAAAGTAAGGGTATTTTGGGAAATCACCGTTCAGGCGCTGGCTGATTGTATTCTGGAAATCTTTTACTCTTTTTTTTTTGAAAAATTGTTTCTTTTTGAAAACTTTTCTAAAATCCTCAGTTTAAGTCCAGATATGCCCGAAGGTGTATCTGAATCCCTCAAACCAAGGCTCTGATACCAACTTGTAACACCGTAAATTTTCAACCCAAATTTTTCATTTCTAATACACATAAAACATATGTCTCATCATTAATTCTCAAAATCAATCAACAAGTTTTCAAAACAATTATTCAAATCCAGGATCCACAAACATAGCTCCATAACAAGGGTGTGTGTACAATCACGCCGGTGCCTTCCTGTGATCCTCTGAGGTACCTGAAACACATTACACATAACACGGTAAGAACGAATGCTTAGTGAGTTCCCCAAAATACCACGCACATATAATTAGCCACTCGATACTATAACCCTATGAGACCTTCCGGTCAATGTGTCTCAGTGGGACCCTCCGGTCCCACACATGTGGTAGACCTTCCGGTCCTACCCATGATGACCTTCCGGTCCTAGCTCGGTTGGCCTTCCGGTCCCAATCCTGATGACCTTCCAGTCCAAACCATGTTGACCTTCCGGTCCAAACCATGCAAACATATACATATCACATATATCACATAACACTTATAAATGCATAAGACCTTCCGGTCACACATAACTACCACTCTAGTTAAGGTATAGTGAGAAGACTCACCTCGTAAGATACCTAGTAAAAGTCTCGTGCCCGAAATCCTCGGCCTAGCCTCCGCCTATCACAAATTAATATTTCTAATTAATAATCTACTCTTATCTCTGAAAAGTGGGTAGAAGAGAATTCTACCCTTCCCTGACCTCTTTTCACTCATTTTGACCAAACCCTAAAGTCAACAGAAGTCAACTCCAGTCAACGGTCCAACTTTGACCAGACTCGTCGAGTGCACTCGGTAGACTCGTCGGGTCCAGTCGATTCATGGCAACCCCAGAAAGCTCCAACTCGACGAGCCAACCCCTAACTCGACGGGTAACCATCTTACTCAGTTCGTCGGGACAAAACCCTGGACTACTCGCCGAGTCAGCGGCTCAACTCGGCGAGTCTATTAATACTCTTTTGCATTCAGTCGATTTAGTGCAAGATACTTTCCCAAACTTCAGATCTATGAACTAAAGGCTCATTAATCATGTAAAGGTTCGACCTTTATGACCATGCATCACTCATCTAGCTCTATTTGGCAAAATAACCCTCATAATGGTGTCTTAAGCTCAATATTCTTATATGACTGTATAAAGTTGGGTTCTTGGGACTCTCTGGACCTCTCAAGGTCCAGATCTGATGTCTAAGCCTCAAAGGGACCTCACATATTTCATAACTCAACTTAAAAGAGGGTAAAGAAACCCTAAATTCATGAGATGTACTAATCAAACGAAAACGGGTATGAACTCATACCTTCACAGCAGCCTTGAATGAAATAGTGAAAGATCTGAGCCCCTTCTAGACAGCTAAGCTTGAACCCTCTCCTTCTTCCTTTCAAGAATGCACCAAAATGAATAAATTAGCTCCCAGTCTCTCTCTAAGCTCTCTGGATCGATTAGGGTCTCTCAAGGGAAAGTGTGGCCGCAAATGAAGGCCATAAGAGCCTTTAAATAGGCTACTAAACCCGAGCAATTAGGGTTTTCCTCAGCAACGCTGACTCGGCGAGTCAGATACCCGACTCATCGAGTCCATTCATTAAACACGTCACCAAGTCGCGATCCCACTCGACGAGTTGACGCACCAACTCGTCGAGTCCACCCAAACTTCTTAAAATAAATGCTTAAATTAACATACCTGGAAATCGGATGTTACAATTGGGAAATCTGTTTTTCCAATTAACTTCGTCGTATTTGATATGAAAGAAGATAAAAAAATATTTCCATAATCCTTGGATGCCCCTTACTCAATATTGCTCGAGTTTTGGTGGATATACGCTAGTCAAAACTTACATTACGAGTGGGAGATGAAGAAATGACGTTTGGAGTGGATGATGGATTTAAAGAAGCCTATGCTCCAAATGAAGTGTTCAATATGGATGAAGGAAATGAGCTTGAGGAATTGGAGAAATTAATGGAAGAAGAGATTCAAGCCATTAAATAAGTTAAGCGTACAAAGCCTAGAGCATCGATTCTGATGGTTTTCAAAGTATTTGCTTACACAAATCCAACGTCTTTAGTAAGCGGGGAACATGAAGAAGATTTGGTATCGAGTGATGAGGAAGAAGTCACCCAAGCCTTGGAACCACCAACCTTTGTTAATAAGAAGATTGCCACTTTGGAACTAAAAAGTGAAGAAAGAAAAGAAGGTAATGAACACGAGCTTATTGTGAAGAATAAAGGAGTAAAAAGGAAGCTTGAAGAAGGTGATGCAAACTTTAAAAAAGAAAATTCTAAAAAGGCTTATCTTATATTAGTGCAAGCGTGTAAGAAACGATGTAAGGATCAAAAGGTGCAATTGGTGTTTGAAAATCCTAAATATTCAACGTAAGGCGGCACAGAGTCCGACTCATGACTCTTATAAAAAGAAGTGTTTCTTGGGAGGCAACCCAAACTCGGTTTGCGATTTCCTTTTCGTTTCTGCATTTTTCATTTTTGCATTTTTGGTTGAGATTTAGGGTAAAAATCATCAAAGTCATCTAACTTTTTAAAACGCAACAAAAAATCAAGTGTGAGGTTCATAAATATAGAGTGGTTAATTTTTTGTAAAAAAATGAAAGTTTTTAGTAAAAAATGGAATTTTTGACAAAAAAACATCGATAACACGTCGTGGTTTTAAAGCCCACCTCGTGACCCATTTAAATTGGCCCATATTCTTAGTCCAACATTGAACTCACGACGTGAGTTATGGGGTTCACGACGTGAACTTTAAAAGTCACAGGAGGGGACCAGTTCATATGAATTCAGCCTTTGACCCAAAACATATACCACTCACTTACGCACGGATGAACGAACACACCCCCACTTTGGATTTTTGCATCCAATTTCTTCCATAATTTCTTGATTTTGTGTTTCATATCCACTTTTGGTAAGTTTTCCATCCCTTGTTCTTGTTAATTACTTTAATTTTATGTAGTAGAGTTAGGGTTTGTGTTTGCACCTAAAATGTCAAAATCGATTCAAATTTATGCGATTTAGAGGTTGCATTTTACTTGGACTTACTTAGAATCGAGTTTTAAGCAAACCCAAACCTTTATTTTCATTCGATTTTATTCCTAATATGCTCGATTTCAACCTGCTATTCGACGGAACTCACGACGTGAGCTTAGATCCCACGACGTGAGGACTAGGTTCTCAACCTTTCTATTTTGTTGTTGTTTTGTTTGATATTTGTGTCTTCCCTTGGTCTTCTTTATTGTTTATTTTTCAGGAAATGGCTTCAAGAAGGGCAAATGTGCAGTTCTAAGGGAACATTTTTGACCGCCACCCGCTGTACCAATTACCGGCTAACATGTCCTAAAATGTGGTGATGAACTTTTCAAACAAGTTCGGTTGGCTACATAACAGGGAATTTGCTATCTCTCCTAGAATTGATTGGGTTAAAATAGGGGAAGTGGGGCTTACGGAGAGAATGACTCCTTATTTGACAAAAAATGTTTACTATGGATGGTTTTTCTTTCACTTGTAACGGGTGGAAGAATTTATTTGAAATAAGCGAGCCGACTTTTCAAGAGCTATGTGTGGAATTTTTCGCATCTGTATCATTCGAGGATGCTATTCTTGATCCATGCTTTTCACGGCCTTTACTCTTTCGCCTCGGGGGCGTACATAGGGAGTGTAGTTTGGCAGAGTTTTCTTGGTGCGCTCCCCAGCTTTTGATATCTTCTTTAGGACAGTTGTTCGGGAGTATTTATCGGGAGTTAGTGGTTATGATTTTTGGGCAACTATAGCAAACGTGGCATTCCATTCGGGGGTCTCACAAGAAAGTCATATTCGGTCCCCGATACATAGACTCCTTCATCGGTTGGTGACTTTTCTATCAACCACAAGAAGCATGGAGACAAAGTGACGAGTTTAAATTTATTCTTTTTGTGGATAATTCTTGCACCGACGGTTTTTTGTAACATCCCCTATCATCTTGCTAGCTACGTGGGTAGCAAGGTAGCCATCTCTCGAGCAAGAAGCCCTATCAATGCGGGGGTATTTTGCTACTTGCCTGGCGAGATCTTATGGTCTTCTGACACCTCGGTTGACTAGGACACTAACATGCAAGGCGGGGGATGATCTTTCTATGGGATACTTAGAGTCTATGTATGTTGTTGTCAATATGGGCTTGCCTTGGAGCATTCCTGCTAACAATGATGTGGAACAACATGATCATCCTGAGCAGCTGTCGCGTCCGAGGGGTAGAAGAAATGTTCGGGGGGCATGGAGAAAGAGGAAAGCTAGTGCATCAGACCGTACCCATGGGAGCCGCTCCTTTTGGCGAGGATACCATGGCTGGTTATTTTGATCAAATGACCTTGAGCATGAACTGGATTGGAGGGACGATGGAGAATATGATCCGACACTTCAACGTTTTGCAACTACCTCATTTAGGAGATCACTATCCAGTTTGTCCGACATGGAGTGAGTATAGGACAAGACGCGGAGATGGAGCTGGGCCGAGTGGGACACACGACGAAGAAGATGATGATTGATATTTATCCTTTTCTTTTTAGCTTTTATTTCTTATTTTTGGTGTGTTTGTTTTTGTTTTGTTATTTGGTTTGACTGTGTGACATAAATTTTTGATGATTATGTTGCTTCTTTCCACATTTTGGGTGCTTGTTTGCAGAAAACCATGAGAGAAAATAGAGATATAGAGATAAGAGAGTGTACGAGTTAAGCCGTGTCGTTTAGAGTCGAGATTCGAGACCCATAATTTTTTATAAGTGTGGGGTTAATTTTGTGAGAGAAACAAGATTACAATGAGGAAAGAGTCAAGCAAAGATAGAGTTTTAGAAGGGTCTAAATATATTAAGACATTCAGTTGCATTGCACTTGTTAGAAGAAATTTTTGCAAAGTGATAATCTGTGAGACTCAGTTCTCACGATGTGAGCATTCATCCCTCACGTCGTGAGCTCGAATATGATAATGTTCAGAGGTCGATTTCATACGACATCATGTCGTAAGTTTCATACCCCACATCGTGAATCGCATATTTCTACGATTTGGAAGCCTTTTATTCCGTATTCATGTCTTGGCTCACTATTATCATGACCTGAGATATCATAAATCTGGTTATTACTCTTTCTCTCACCAATAAAATGTGGCGTATGCTTTCCCACATTACGATACATTACTTTGAAGATTATATCCACCACATCTGTTGAAGATGCAAGTTTCTGCTTAACATTTTGTCAGAACATTCACATATCTCAAAAGATCCAAGTTCCATTCACAAATTCAAGATGTTCAAGTTTTCCACACGTTCAGAAGTCCTCGCCACTACTGTCCCAGGGCAGTATGTTCATTTTTCACCATTTTCTTATTTTTAAATTATTTTATGCATACAATGAGGGCATTGTATGAAATAAGTGTGGGGTAGGGGGTCAAAAAAGTAAATTGCTAGAAAATTTTAAAATTTAACATTTTAAAATTTAAAAATAGATTTTAAATAATAATCTAAAAAATAAATCTAGTAATATTTTAAACTTAAGTTGCTAGTGTTATGTAGGATGATCCAATGCGATCTCAAATGTTTAATTGAGCCAACATACATTATAGTATATTTGTGGCATCCCAAGTCTTAGTGAAAAGCCATGAGATATGAAAGATAATCTGGCAGTTTATATGGCATAATAAGTTTTGCAGCCTAGACCTGAAATCTATCCAGGAGAGCTTATGTAGTCATTGCACTTAGACTAATATCTCTAACGAATAAGGGTTGAAGTTAAGCTCCCTTGCTTAAGCACGTAGGTATTGTGTGAAAAAAGTGAGATATTTAAAAAAAGAGAGAGAGAAATTACCAAAAAGTTGTTGTAAGAATTTTGGAGCTATTAATGTGTGAAGATCAAAAGAGTCAGAATTCTGAAGAATCAAAAAGTTGAAGATACCAAAAATCAAACAGAAAGGTGGTGAATTCAAAGAAATCAAAGATCAATTATTCAAAGAAGTAAAGAATTCCACCATTTTGGTATCTAAAGTGTAATTTTTCAAGATTATGTATGTTTGGGTAGCTTAACCAAAAATACCTTGAGGTTAAGAAAGATTTCTGAGCATTGATTCGGAGGGTTGTACAAATGAGTGTCATATAAGCTAAGGGGTGAAGGTTCATAAGTATGTGAGTATTTAGGATTAGGAAGTTGTTAGGATTTTAGACACAAATATACGCATTGAGGTCTTGGTGTAATGACTGAGTTCAAAATGGATTGTTTTATGTGACATTGGTGATGAGAGTTTGACTTAAAATTAATTAGTTTTGCTTGAGGACAAGAAAATGGATAAGTGTGGGGTATTTGATATTTCCATATTTACACACATTTTAGGCAATATTTTAATGCATTTTGATTAGTATTTTGGTTATTTTCAAAGATATAGGGTACTTATGAGATTGAATTATATTTTGCAGACAAAAGGAACACTCTTAAAGATAAAGGACCAAAGAGAAAAGAATTGGAACTTTGGAGGATTGGAGCTTAAAAGGTGAATATTCTAGCTAAAAAGTCAAGCTCACGACATGAGGAATCACTTCTCACGACGTAAGGTGCAAGATTCTAGAAGACAGACATTCGCAGAACAAAGTCCGTGTTCGATACAGATTACAACTAAGCTCACGACGTGAGATGCCTTATCTCACGACGTGAGCAGAGCTTTTCCAAAAACTATATATAGACCTTGGCACTTACGATTTTGGAGAGTTTTTCTGGAGACTTGGAGGGTTTAGAGAACGATTTCCGGAGGAAGTTTAATCAGGATAACCAGGTCCAAGCATTGAAGGAAGGAGAATTGATTAAAGGTTTAGAGATTGAAGATTATAATCATCACTTTAGTTTGGTACATTCAATCATGTCTTTATTTATTGAATTTATGTGTGTGATTTCAGCCATGAGTAGCTGAATCTAGTTGCTTCTGTTTAGCTAGATGAAGCTTTAACTTTATGGATTAGTTTAATTAATTATGGATTTTAATAGTTGGTTATATGCTTGTGTTTGATTACTACTACCTAGCATGTTAATATTTGATACTTTAATTGCTTTAATTCATGTTATGTGTAGCTTAGTGACTGTTAAATTACATAAACTTGACACCTAATGATTTAGTGGCCATTGAATTGCTAGAGCTAGGATCGACCCAAGCATAGATAAGTAATTAAAGTAATTAAATATAGATGTGCTGGAGAACATAAATTATGACCATAATTTTGTTTGTTTAATAAATATTACATAGCCCCACTCATAATCCATAACAATGTTATATTCCCTAGATCTATGTATGTAGTCTTCAAAAGAATTGACTTTACCATACAAAAAGGCTTAGTGGCGCAACTTGTCACCCGTTTGCCTTCTCATTCGTTGTACGATGATAACTAAGATGTAATGAAAATATTATATATTTATTTTTATGTGTGTATATATATATATATATATATATATATATATATATATATATATATATATATATATATATATATGAATTAGTGAAACATTAGGAAATTTGGACTTAAATTACAAATAATATAAAATTCGGTAACCAACTTTAATAATCCATAATGAGTAGCTAACCATAGAGGAGAAGTGAATTCAAACTAAACAGAAGTGTTTTTAGTAATTGATTAAATTAGATAGTTAAGTGCTTAAGTTTGTCTGAACTTGCAAAATCAGATAAAAACCCAATTAACTTTTGCTTGACCCGACCCGGCATGGTCCATTTGGGTTGCACTTCACCTAACAATTTGTATGGATATATTTTTGAGAATAAGATGTTTATGATCCATTAATATATTATTTTTTATAATATATTAATATTATTTAATTAGTGTTGATCAAGATTTTATTTATGGAATTAATTCAATGATCAAATGGAACTAATTAAATATGGACTCTTGCATATATATGGAATGGGCTAAGATTTATTTAGGATGGGCTAAGAGTATATGGAAGTCCATGGATAGTCCATGGAGCTTTTAACCCATGGATCCTAGGTAAATGAAGAGTCATGGGTATTAGGGTGTAACCCTAATCCTCCATACTATATAAAGAGGGCCTTGGTTCTAGAATTGGCACTAGTGTGTGTGAGAAACAAGGGTGGGCCGGTTTTAGTAAGCATCATATTCTCTCAAGTATTTCCAAGTTGTTTTGGGTGATTTGTGACCCACATGAGGCATCCACACTATTGGTGCTAGGCTCTAAAACTCAAAGCAATCAACCACAAAAGAAAGGTATGTTATTCTACTTAAAGTTTTGTATTACAAGTACCCCATAACATGCCAGTTAGGTTGTAAACCTTGGAAAACAAATTTGCATGTATTTTAGAGAAAACATAGATCCAAGGTTTCTAGGGTTGCATGTACACCATAGGACTGTTAGAATGCTCAAAACCCAACAGTGGTATCAGAGTGAAAGAACCCCTTTCTAAACTTTCGTATTTCTGAAAGACCCAAACTTTCATACTTGACAATTGTTACTCCAAAACATGCTACATGCATATTCATAAAAACAATATTTTATATTGATAAAGTGATTACAAACTACTGGATACAAACCGACTATGTTTTAATATTTTACATAACTACCCAGTATATTGTAATTTTATACAAACATAAACCGAAATACAAAAGTAATAGTAAAAACTATTCTACATCTTCCGACAGTATATAACCATACTGCTTACTTATCTCCTGCAATTGTTAAACATTGAGAGGGGTAAGCGGTGACGCTTAGTGAGCTCAATAATAGATACAATATAACGTTATGCCATATATATACTTCAATATGGCATAAGCAAAGAGGAACAAGAAACAACTAGGGCATATGTGAATCATGTGACCAACTTTCCATATCAATCAATGATTTGATTCAAAGATATACAATCAATGAGACATAACAATTTTCCATACTTGATATACATCAATAACACTTTGGCCCAAATGGCACAGAAAACATACAATTTCTTATTATAATTTTGCTAGAATATACAGGCTTTCAGCCTTACATAGCCCTATGCCAATACCAGAAGTTATACGAGTCATGCTCTACATGGCCAAAGGCACAAAGCCAATACCAGAAGTGATACGAGACATGCTCTACATGGCCAAAGGCATAAATCCGATACCAGAATAATACGAGACATGCTCTACATGGCCAAAGGCATAAATCCGATACCAGAATAATACGATACATGCTCTACATGGCCAGAGGCTCAAAGCCAATACCAGAAGTTATACGAGACATGCTCTACACGATCAAGAGTATAAAAACCAAAATAACTCAGGAAAGCATTTAGCACATATAACACATAACATACAATTGTTCCTATATATTAAACTCACCGTGAAATAACCGGGGGTTAAAATAGTAATTTGGGCAGCACTTCGTTACTATAATTAGCTTTCTTAGTTGAAAACTAGGAGTTTTCTTGAAAACCGGGCTCTGCGAGGGTTGGGCTTCAAAACCGAAAAGATAAATTTTCCGGGCTTCTCGGGAACTTCGGGGCGTGTTTCGGGCGTTGGAAATAATCCCAGGGCTTCTGGGGAAGTTGAAATAGTAGAAATATAAGTTTAGGGGTGAAAAAGAGACATTTCCTAACATTTACCCGGGAGGTCTCGCACCCCTTATATAGGTGCGAGCCTCGGATCCGAAGCAAGAGGGAAGGGCCAGGTTACAGCGAAGCTCGGACACGCGGCAGCAGCAGGGAGGTTCGGATGCGAGGGTCGGAACACGCGTTGATTGCGAGACTCGGACACCTGTGCGACATGCGTCGCTCCTCGGACGCACCACAACTTCGGAAGCGAGGAGTCACCGCGACACGCGTCGAACGCCTACTGGACCTCTTCGTACTCGTCATCAGCATCGGACACGGGGCAGGTGACTCACCGAGATTGGACTTATCCATGCGAGGTTTCTCGGAAATTGTGCCCCGAACTTCTAAAATCCGTAACTTTTGCATACGGGCTCCGTTTTTGACGTTCTTTATATGCACGCGTAGCTACAATTATGCTCTACAACTTTCGTTTAGACTTCATCAGCTAATTTTTAATTTATTTTTAATATTATTATTTTTAACAGACCGGGACTGGTAAATCCGTTAAAAATTCATAACTTCTTCATCCGACGTCCGTTTTCGTCTATCTTTTTACCGTTGTACTACTAATGAAGAGATCTTCAATTCTCGTTTAGGTTGTGTTGGCTAAAAATCACTCGATCTAAAATTCGAGTTTTTAGTTGTCTACTCCTAAGCTGAAACTTAGAAAAATCATAACTTCCTCATACGAAGTCAGATTTGGGCGTTCTTTTTATCAAAATTCTCGGTTTAACAAATACCACGACTTACATTTAGATCACCAAGGCTAAAAAGTAGTTTATCAAAAACTCACTTTTTACATCATTCGGCACCGTGTCGGTTTTTTTGCGGATCTTCGATTGGTCATAACTTCTTTGTTATAACTCGGATTTCGATGAGGTTTTCGCCTAAATGTTTCAAACGAGATTCTTTACAGCTCTCCATAATAAAATTTTACTTATTTCAAATTTTATATTTTCGTTAAATTTCGATATTTGCCTAATGTTCGGAATCTCATAAGACTTCCAAAATATTCTGGATGATTCTAAACATAGTTTTACTTCATTTCTAGTAAAAACTATCTGTTAGAACTCAATACTTATAATTATAATATTTCATAATATTATTCACTTTTAAAATTACATATCACGATAACCGAACGTGTATGTTACAAATACCTCCTCCTTTTGAGGATTTCGTCCCCGAAATCATAACGATAAAAATGACTGGGAATATTCCGCTCTTAGCTCATTCTTATTTTCCTAATTATAATTTGAGCCTCGATGGTGTTTCCACTTGACGTGCACCAACTCCAAAACATAAGCACTAAGCATATCTTCTATCGTTTGAATTATTCTCTCCGTCTGACCATCTCATTCTTCAATTCTCTGACTAAAATTTCGTCACTACACGAGACATGGTTCTCTGCACCAATCACCTTACTTCGCATATCTATTTTAGTCGGACTCGATTCTTTACGACCATTAAGGTCTGAACGAAATTCATCTTCTTAGTCATCACCGAAACGAAGGTAATGACATACTCGAACAAAAACGGAATCGATTACTAGTTTCTTGGTAACCTTGTGACTTTTCCTGATCCAAGTGTGAGTCTTGTGCTTCCAGTAGTATAGGCATCTACTACTATTCACACCTACTCATACTCGTCCCAAGTATTGTCTCGCAGTTCCCAAGTCACCATTCATAAGTTTTCACAAAGAAACTTTTCACGCCTGAGTGTGTTCTTTAACAACCATTCCATGCCGAGAATATTATCAAAGTTGGGCAAGAAGATGGGAATCAGGTTAACAAGAAAACTATAACCTTCAATTTCCATGACACAATCTTTATGGAATTTACCAGCAAGTAATGATACACTTCCTATGGTATCTATGTGAAATGGTTGCACGAGTGCATAGCAAGCAATTTGAAAAGAATGCACAAATTCATGAGACACAAAAGAATTTGAGGCACCAGAATCAAATAAGATGTGGGCAGGTCTAAAATTTGACAAGAAATGTACCTGTCACATCATTCGGGTCCTCGCGTGCCTCTTCTGTGGTAATCTGAAATGCATGGCCTTTAGCTATTGGCACCTCCTCCTTTGGAGTATTCCTTGGTTGTTGAACAGAAGCTTGACTTCCCGTCATTTGACTAGTAAGAGTAGGATAGAAACGCTTCCTGTGGCCGGTAACACCACAAGCAAAGCATGTAACATTCTTCGTTAGACAAACAGGCTTTATGTGACCCATTTCTCCACATCTATAACAGGTCACCGCTTTTTCTGTTCTGCATTGGCCCTGGTGATTCTTTCCACATTTTATACATGATGACGACTGAAGAGAAAAATATTGTGATCAACCACGACCACGAATGGCACTCTGAGATTGCTCTCTTGTATTAGAATCAAATTGAACAGATCGAGATGGTGGAATAGAAGAAACAGGAACAGTTTGATCGATACGTGGATGCTTTGGAACAGAAAAAGTAGCACCACGTATCTCTAAGTCATGCTCACGCTTTCGAGCATACTCAACAGCTTTGTTAAAGGACAGAACATCCCGATTAGCTACAAAATCGCGGATCTCATACCGCAGTCCATCCAAGAATAACTGAATTTTATCGTCTTCAGTGGGGATATACTTTGCGGCAAACCGTGCTCTTTGACTGAATTGAGTTTCATACTCATTCACGGTCATTCCTTCTTGCTTAAGCTCCAGAAACTCTTTCTCCAATCTCCTCCTCATGTCTAGAGGACAATACTTCTCTAGCAAACGAGTTTTGAACATCTCCCAGGATAAATTCTCCTGGTCATACTCGTTGAGAGCTTCATATGTTGCTTCCCACCAGACCAAGACTTCTTCGACGAGCATAGCAGAAGCATAATTAGCCTTGTCTTCATTATCCACATGAGAAATACGAAACACTTTCTCTGTGTTCTGGATCCAGGTAAGAGCAACAACGGGATTAAGAACACCTGAAAACTCCGTAGCGCCACTACTCTTGAAATTTTTGAACAAGGGACGTTTCACCTCTCCTTTTGAAAATTCTCCAGTGGCTTTCTCTTTGCCTTTATCATTATTCTTCTTGTGTTCTTCAAGAGTCTGTCGAATTATACCAGTAAGTTTACCTAAGAGTCGCTCCTCTCGAGGGGATACTGGAGTATTTACTTCACCAGGTTGAGGACCTCCACCCACCTCAGGGGTATGGCTACCTTCCTGTTCAGCCATTCTTCTGAAAAATTGGAGCAATATAGTATTTTAGAATATTAGGATTTATTATTACCTAATACTTTACTTAAGTCTTTCCTATGGTTTGTATCCATATACACCTAATGAATCCGTTCATATATTGAACTTCTGACGGTTTAAGTCTAAACACCAATCCGTGGAATTTAGTTCACTTAAACCACCGCTCTGATACCATGATTGAAAGAACCCATTTCAAAACTTTCGTATTTCTGAAAGACTCAAACTTTCATACTTGACAATTGTTACTCCAAAACATGCTACATGCATATTCATAAAAAACAATATTTTATATTGATAAAGTGATTACAAACTACTGGATACAAACCGACTATGTTTTAATATTTTACATAACTACCCAGGATATTGTAATTTTATACAAACATAAACCGAAATACAAAAGTAATAGTAAAAACTATTCTACATCTTCCGACAGTATATAACCATACTGCTTATTTATCTCCTGCAATTGTTAAACACTGAGAGGGGTAAGCGGTGACGCTTAGTGAGCTCAATAATAGATAAAGTATAACGTTATGCCATATATATACTTCAATATGGCAGAAGCAAAGAGGAACAAGAAACAACTAGGGCATATGTTAATCATGTGACCAACTTTCCATATCGATCAATGATTTGATTCAAAGATATACAATCAACGACATAACAATTTTCCATACTTGATATACATCAATAACACTTTGGCCCAAATGGCACAGAAAACATACAATTTCTAATTATAATTTTGCTAGAATATACAGGCTTTCAGCCCTACATAGCCCTATGCCAATACCAGAAGTTATACGAGTCATGCTCTACATGGCCAAAGGCACAAAGCCAATACCAGAAGTGATACGAGACATGCTCTACATGGCCACGGGCATAAATCCGATACCAGAATAATACGAGACATGCTCTACATGGCCAGAGGCTCAAAACCAATACCAGAAGTGATACGAGACATGCTCTACATGATCAAGAGTATAAAAAGCAAAATAACTCAGGAAAAACATTTAGCACATATAACACATAACATACAATTGTTCCTATATATTAAACTCACCGTGAAATAACCGGGTGTTAAAATAGTAATTTGGGCAGCACTTCGTTACTATAATTAGCTTTCTTCGTTGAAAACCGGGAGTTTTCTTGAAAACCGGGCTCTGCGAGGGTTGGGCTTCAAAACCGAAAAGATAAATTTTTCGGGCTTCTCGGGAACTTCGGGGCGTGTTTCGGGCGTTGGAAATAATCTCGGGGCTTCGGGGGAAGTTGAAATAGTAGAAATATAAGTTTAGGGGTGAAAAAGAGACATTTCCTAACATTTACCCGGGAGGTCTCGCACCCCTTATATAGGTGCGAGCCTCGTATCCGAATCAAGAGGGAAGGGCCAGGTTGCAGCGATGCTCGGACACGCGGCAGCAGCAGGGAGGTTCGGATGCAAGGGTCGGAACACGCGTTGATTGCGAGACTCGGACACCTGTGCGACACGCGTCGCTCCTCGGACGCGCCACGACTTCGGAAGCGAGGAGTCACTACGACACGCGTCGGACGCCTACTGGACCTCTTCGGACTCATCATCAGCATCGGACACGGGGCAGGTGACTCATCGAGATTGGACTTATCCATGCGAGGTTTCTCGGAAATTGTGCCCCGAACTTCTAAAATTTGTAACTTTTGCATACGGGCTCCGTTTTTGATGTTCTTTATATGCACGCGTAGGTAAAATTATGCTCTACAACTTTCGTTTAGACTTCGTCAGCTAATTTTTATCTATTTTTAATATTATTATTTTTAACAGACCGGGACTGGTAAATCCGTTAAAAATTCATAACTTCTTCATCCGACGTCCGTTTTCGTCTGTCTTTTTACTGTTGTACTACTAATGACGAGATATTCAATTCTCGTTTAGGTTGTGTCGGCTAAAAATCACTCGATCTAAAATTCGAGTTTTTAGCTGTCTATTGCTAAGTTGAAACTTAGAAAAATCATAACTTCCTCATACGAAGTCAGATTTGGGCGTTCTTTTTATCAAAATTCTCGGTTTAACAAATACTACGACTTTCATTTAGATCACCAAGGCTAAAAAGTAGTTTATAAAAAACTCACTTTTTACGTCATTCGCCACCATGTCGGTTTTGTCGCGGATCTTCGATTGGTCATAACTTCTTTGTTATAATTCGGATTTCGATGAGGTTTTCGCCTAAATGTTTCTAACGAGATTCTTTACAACTCTTCATAATAAAATTTTACTTATTTCAAATTTTATATTTTCTTTAAATTTCGATATTTGCCTAATGTTCGGAATCTCATAAGACTTCCAAAACATTCTGGATGATTCTAAACATAGTTTTACTTCATCTCTAGTAAAAACTATTTGTTAGAACTCAATACTCATAATTATATAATATTTCATCATATTATTCACGTTTCAAAATTACATAACACGATAACCGAACATGTATGTTACACAGAGCCTAGGCTTGTTTTCTTGATATTTGATGCAAACTTGTTGAAAAAGCTCAAAAATCTGCACTCTGCAACATGAACTCGCCGAGTCCATGGGGGGACTCGACAAGTCCATGTGTAAATTCATCCTACTCGTCGAGTAGCTTCATGCACTCGACGAGTAGGAGCCCCTGAATGCAGTTTTTCGAGTTTTGCTGCTGGAAATGGACTAGAAACATTACCCTAAACTGTTTTGGTGTTTTAAAACTTGTTTTAAATGGTGTAATGCTTATGCTAATCCATTTACATTGGCTAATATCAAAATTCCATGTTTTATATGTGTTAATATGATTCTTGAAATTTTGATATGAATGTTCATGTTCTTATGAGTTTTAGAAGATCATAGGAATTATGTGTAACTTGCTTGTAAGTATGATTCTTGATCTTAAAGGCTAATGATGGAGTCCATAACTTGTCCTTAAGTTATGGATAACCAAAAGTCACTTCTTTAAAAGTGTCATTAAATAATAAGAGGTTACATAAAGTGAAGAGTCTTCACTTTAATGGACCATTAAACTCATAAGTTATGAAATAAAAGTCTTGAATAGTTTCAATACTTTCCCTCAAGTTTGGAATTTGTAAATTCTCACACATTAATACTTTAAATTCCAAATTGAACCTTAGAATTTTAAAAGTTTAAAATTCAACCCTTATACTTCTATAATATTAAAAGTTTAATTATTATATATATGTATAAGAATAAGTCAGTCTTACCATTAGTAGGCCTCATTCACGAAGTCGGTCTATGAGGGGGGTATAAGGTTGTTGCCTATAAAATGGCAGCTTAATGGGTGTCCACTCTCACCCACCACTTCCTTGACTGGTGGAGGGTCGTTAGCAGAACGGGTAGGATAGGACCATAATACTCATTAAAAGTATAATGAAATTATAAAGTAACTAAACCTTTATTAATTCCCAATCTTAGTTACATTAGGAAAAATGTGAAATAGGTACTAACCCATGAAATTACACTTTGTACCTTACCAATTCGTTAGTGGAGCGCGTGTGGTTAACCGGCGCACTAACTAGGACTAGTAAGAGTGGCAAAGGGTGACTTAAGTTTTATTATAGATCGGTGGAGCGCGTGTGGTTAACCGGCACATCGATTAGGTGATAAACTTAAGGGTACCAAGTCAATTTTCATGGTTATTCACACCTTGTTTGTCATCCTCGGCATCCCAATCACAAACTTGAGAGGGCACAATCGAGATTCAAACATGCCATTGAAAGTTCAATGTATCTCTAAAGATCTAGGAATTTCAAATCCAATAAAACTTAATAATCTATTTCGTTTTCGTGGTGGAAATTGGTAAATTGTCATTTACCTACCTTCAAATATTTTATAGCTTGGATTACGGCATCCCTCTTCCAAGTTATGAAATAGTTTGTAGGATCCTAGCCTTAATACTTCAATTGGGTGACTTATTAAGGACTCTTTATCTAATAAAACTTGTCTTTCTTTCTTTTCAGATGTCTTCCAACACTGCTACTGGCTCAAACCCTACAGACTCCTTTTCCTTAATGAATTTTTGTGGGAAAGTCACTTTTGATGGTTCCAATTTCAATGAATGGATTAGGAACATCAGAATGATTACTCGCTACGAGGGCAAAGAGTATGTCCTCGATAAGGAGCTAAAGGTTATCGATGAGTCAACTGCTACTCCTGAGGAGATTGCTGAGTACACTATCCATGAGAAAGATGTCACTAAGGTGTCTTGCAACATGTTGGCCATAATGACAGCAGAACTCTAGAAATCCTATGAAGATTTCTACCCTTTTGAGATGCACCAGGATCTGATGGATAGGTACCATCAGAGTGCTCGTCAGGAGAGGTATGAAATCATTTCCTCCATGATAACATCTAGGATGAAAGAGGGAGAACCCCTCACTGGTCACTTACAGAAAATGCAAAGGTTCGTGGACCGGTTATTGAAGCTTAATGTGGATTTTCCTGAGGACATGGCGATTGACAGCATTCGCCATTCCTTACCTCCAAGTTACGATCAGTTTCGTATGACTTATCATATGAACAAGGAGGAAGTCACACTAAGTAAGCTCCAAGGACTTTTAAGGACCACTGAAAGTGGTCTTAAAAGTAAATCAGCCGTTACACCTACTCCTACTATAGCCCCTGTTCTGGCAATTGGGCAGGGAAAGGGGAAGAAGAGGAAGACCCCTTCGAAGGGTACCAAGGGAAAGTATATTGATGGCTCCTCTTCAAATGGAACCAAGAAAGGTTCCATTCCTCCTTCTTCAAACCCAAAGGAAGCACAGTGCTTCTACTGCCATGAAAAGGGGCACTGGAAGCGAAGCTGCCCTAAGTACTTGCAGGATGTAAAGGATGGGAAAGTTAAACCTACCCATGCAGGTATTTACACTATATTGTCTAAAAACTCATTTCATAGTAACTCTTGGTGCTTGATACAGGTTGTGGTATTCACATTTGTACTGATTTGCAGGGCCTAAGAAGTAGTGAAGAAGTGGAGCACGGGAAGATAAACTTAATCATGGGCAATAGGAAAGCATCACCTGTTACCAAGATAGGAGTTTATTCTTTATTGCTTAATAATGGGTTAATGTTAGATTTGAATAATTGTTGTTACTCGTCAGAAATGGTGAGAAATATTATTTCCTTTCATAGTTTGTACAAGCAATGATTCACCTTTTCATTTGATAATAAAATTGGTGCTATTGATGCTTTTTATAATGATGTGTTTTATTTTAAAGCATTACCTTGTGATGGTGTATATGAAACTGTATCGATTGTAGAAAATTTAGGAAATAATGTATTTCACATTGATTCTTCTATTACTTTGGATAAAGCATCCTTGTGGCATTGTCGTCTTGGACATGTCAACAAGAAGCGCATAGGCCAACTCCAAAAGACTGGAGTTTTGGAATCATTTGAACTAAAATCAGATGATAGTTGCGAGTCTTGTTTACTTGGAAAAATGACAAAGTCACCCTTCACTAGTAATTGTGAGAGGGGTGAGGGTTTGTTGGACCTCATACACACTGATGTGTGTGGATCCTTCAAAATTGCCACAAGGGATGCTAATCGCTATTATGTGACTTTTACTGATGATTATAGTAGATATGGATATATCTACTTAATCAAGCATAAGTCAGAGACCTTTGAGAAATTCAAAGAGTTTAAGTAGGAAGTGGAGAATCAAATGGGCAGGAACATCAAGATGCTCCGATCCGATCGGGGAGGAGAGTATCTTAGTATTGAGTTCCTTGACTATCTTAAGGAATGTGGGATTGTCTCACAATTGACACCTCCCAGGACACCACAGCTGAATGGTGTAGCTGAGAGGCGCAATCGAACCTTGTTGGACATGGTTCGTTCCATGATGAGTCGAGCTTCATTACCAATCTCATTCTGGGGGTATGCCTTAGAGAATTTCACCCATATCCTTAATCTAGTCCCCACAAAGAAGGTTGCGAAAACACCTCATGAGATGTGGACCGGAAACGTTCCCAATCTGGACCACATCAAGATTTGGGGTTGCGAGGCTTTCGTGAGGCGCGAGTCTCACGACAAGATCGAACCTCGAAGCGAGAGGTGTATTTTCATCGGCTACCCACAGAAATCCTTTGGTTACCTCTTCTATAGGCCCAGTGAGAATGTGGTATTTGTGGCAAGGATAGGAGTCTTTCGTGAGAGGGAATTTATAAGCCAAGGAGACAGTGGGAGGCAAATTGACCTTGAAGAGCTTCAAGAGTCAAGCGGTGAAGGAACCTCAAACACTAGCGACCAACCTGAGGAGGAAACTCCTGTTGATCTGATAGATGACCCCATACCTCTGAGGCATTCCACGAGAGTTAGGAATGCACCTGAGCATTACTATGGTTTCCATATTACTGCGGAAGGTGATACGCTTATCAGTGATAGTACACTGGTAAGTCTGGATGAACCTAACAGCTACACGGAAGCCATGGCAGGCCCTGAGGCTGCTAAATGGAAAGAGGCTATGGACAGCGAGATACAATCAATGTATGACAATCAAGTTTGGAACTTGGTTGACAATGTACCAGGTCGTAAGACAGTTGGGTGCAAATGGATCTTCAAGAAGAAGACCGACATGGATGGTAATGTACACACTTATAAGGTGCGACTGGTTGCAAAGGGATTTTCTCAAACTCTGGGAGTTGATTATGATGAGACATTTTCACCAGTGGCAAAGATTAAGTCTATTAGGGTTATGCTAGCCATTTTTGCATTTGATGATTATGAAATATGGCAAATGGATGTCAAAATCGCTTTCCTTAATGGAAAGTTGGCTGAGGATGTTTACATGGCTCAGCCAGAGGGTTTTGTCGATGCAAAGTACCCTAATAGAGTGTGTAAGCTTGAGAAATCCATTTATGGATTGAAACAAGCACCTCACAAATGGAATCTTTGCTTCGATGAGAAAGTCAAAGAGTTTGGCTTTTCGAGGAGCGAGGATGAGTCCTGTGTATATGTTAGGGCTAGTGGGAGTATAGTTAGCTTTTTGGTGTTGTATGTGGATGACATACTACTCATAGGAAATGACATCCCAACTTTACAGGAGTTTAAGTCCTGGCTTGGGAAGTTTTTCGCTATGAAGGACCTTGGAGAAGCTGCCTATATCCTAGGGATAAGGATACTGAGAGACATGAGTAAAAGACTAATTGGACTTAGTCAGAGTACCTACTTGGATAAAGTGTTGAAGAGGTTCAACATGGAGAATTCCAAGAAAGGAGAGTTATCGATCCAGCATAATGCCAGACTGAGTAAAACTCAGAGTCCGAGTACAGAAGCTGAGATAGCTGAGATGAGTCGATTACCATATGCTTCCGTTGTTGGCTCGATTATGTATGCTATGACTTATACTCATCCTGATGTGGCCTTTGCTTTGATCATGGTCAGCAGATATCAGGGAAACCCGAGCAAGGATCACTGGACTGGGGTAAAGAACATTCTCAAGTACCTACGGAGGACTAAGGATTGGGTTTTTACCCTCGGTGGGAGTGATGACTTGAGAGTAGTAGGGTATAGCGATGCTAGTTTTCAGACTGATAGGGATAATTTCCACTCTCAGTCAGGCTGGGTCTTTACCCTGAATGGAGGAGCAATTACGTGGAAAAGTTCCAAGCAGGAGACAGTAGCTGATTCTACTTGTGAATCAGAGTACATAGCAGCAAGTGAAACAGAAAAGGAGGCGATATGGCTGAAGAACTTCATTAGAGACCTTGGAGTTGTACCAGCTATACAGGAGCCTATGGAGATTTTTTGTGACAGCAATAGTGTGGTTGCCTTAGCCAAGGAACCAAGAGATCATGGTAGATCCAGACACATTGATAGAAAATATCACTTCATAAGACACAAAATAGAAGAAGGACTCATCATGGCAAAGAGGGAATCGTCGGAAGAGAATCCTGCAGATCCCCTCACAAAGGGACTTACTAGGGTTAGGCATTTGCAGCATGCGAGAAGCATCGGGCTGAGAGACGATATTAGTTTTAATAATTAGATAGTTTTCTGAAACTTATAAAATGTAATTAACATTTTGATGATTAAATAAAAGTTGTTATTTATTTATGAGTAAAGTGTTACTATCCTATGTTGATCGTTTACTATTGTTTCAATTTTGCATGTTTTGACTTCCAGAATAATTATTTTATTCAAACTCTCCACAGTCTATCATACGTTGGAAGTAAGTAGTGAATCAAGACTATCATGAATCTGGCTTGTAAGATTTTTCTAAGGTGAATTAGACATAGCAATGGTTGCTACACATTCATGAGTGCTCATAAGTTCTGAGATTGGATTAAACCCACGCTCACTTGTATCACTTCATGGAAAACACACTCGAGTGATCGTGAGACGGTAACATCATATAAATCTTCAAACCTAGAGATATGAGTTGTTGACTATGAGTTGGTTATACATTGATTGTACGAAAACGCATTAGTAACTCGATGTTATAAAACGTGCTTTTGTGCATAATTCAATAAGTAGTCATTACAAGCATATGAGTCGAAGTTTATCTGTTCCTTCTAGGATTAGAAGTGATATCTGGGCCCCTCGATGATTTGGTTTTGACCTATGTACCGGGCCCGATCAGAACCTAATTTATGTGTTCAATTTAGTTCTATGTCAAACAAATCAGAGATCGAGAAACAACTGCTGGACAATAAGTATGACATTGTTCCATGTATTTGCCCGGCTGATATCTTGAGAACAGAGGATTATATGATCACTTATCTAAAATGGTGCCTCATGGTTCAACAGAGTTTTAAAATAGCTACGATTGCTGGTTGGTTCCTGAAGTTATACTCGCAGCTATAGTTATCAGACTTATCCAAGTGGGAGACTGTTGGATAAGGTGTCTAAGTCCGTAACTATATTCGGTATGACTTGACCCGACCCGGCATGGTCCATTTGGGTTGCACTTCACCTAACAATTTTTATGGATATATTTTTGAGAATAAGATTTTATGATCCATTAATATATTATTTGTTATAATATATTAATATTATTTAATTAGTGTTGATCAAGATTTGATTTATGGAATTAATTCAATGATCAAATGGAACTAATTAAATATGGACTCTTACATATATATGGAATGGGCTAAGATTTATTTAGGATGGGCTAAGAGTATATGGAAGTCCATGGATAGTCCATGGAGCTTTTAACCCATGGATCCTAGGTAAATGAAGAGTCGTGGGTATTAGGGTGTAACCCTAATCCTCCATACTATATAAAGAGGGCCTTGGTTCTAGAATTGGAACTAGTGTGTGTGAGAAACAATGGTGGGCTGATTTTAGTAAGCATCATATTCTCTCAAGTATTTCCAAGTTGGTTTGGGTAATTTGTGACACCACTTGAGCCATCCACACTATTGGTGCTAGGCTCTAAAACTCCAAGCAATCAACCACAAAAGAAATGTATGTTATTCTACTTAAAGTTTTGTATTACAAGTACCCCATAACATGCTAGTTAGGTTGTAAACCTTGGAAATCAAATTTGCATGTATTTTAGAGAAAACATAGATCCAAGGTTTCTAGGGTTGCATGTACACCATAGGAGTGTTAGAATGCTCAAAACCCAACAAAAAGGTACATTGCCTTAAGTCGTAATAGTAAGTAGATAGTTGGTAAAACTAGTAGATATAAATTACGTACATCACCCGGTTTATTAGGCCATTCCGAGTGATTGCGAGGGTTGGCAAGGTAGCTTACAGGCTGGATTTTCCTTAAGAGCTCAGTCAAATTCACAACACCTTCCATGTCTCTCAGCTTCGGAAGTGTATGGCTGATGATTCAGCAGTTGTTCCTCTGGGTGATATTCAGGTTGATGATCGCCTGAATTATGTTGAGAGACCAGTGGCGATATTGGATCGGAAGACGAAGGCCTTGTGCAATAAGGTGGTATCTTTGGTCAAAGTCTAGTGGAAATATTGGAAGGGTTCTGAGTGGACTTAGGAACCCGGGGCAGATGTCGGAGCATTACCCTGAGTTTGTTCACAACTGTGGACTTCGAGGATGAATTCTAGTTCAAGTGGGGGAGAATTGTAACATCTTGATTTCCAGGTATTCCATTTTTGCCCTTGATATGAGAATCGTTTGCAAATTGGTCCTTAATGGCATTCTTGTAATTTTTGGAGACTGCATGAGTACGTTGGGCGTACGTGCGTACTCTGGGCGTACGTGGCAGAGTCCCAAACCCTAATATTCAGGGTTTGTACATTAATTAAACACCTTTATAGCCCCATTAACCTTTCTTTCATCAACCTCCGACCCCATTTTCACCCTTTCAAACCCTAATCTCTTGAGTGAAACAATCTTGACCTTGAGTATGCATTTTGGTGTTTTTGAAGGAGGAAGAAGGAAGTGGAAACCATCTTAGAAGAGTGGAGCACTTTGGAACTAGAATCACATCATCATTTGACAACATTTGGAGATAAAAAGCTTTGATATTGATCAAGTTTTACTTAGATCTTGTTTAGCCATGGATTTGTGTTCTTTTGGTCCCATAAGCTTGGTATTATGAGAATGGGTTACTCTAACTCATATGAGTTATCCTTTCAGACGTTTTGGAGTTTTTAGATACATAAAAATGTAATCTAGGTCATTAGTTTCCTTCATGCATGAACTAGGATGTCTTAATGAGTTAAAACGTTAGGGTTTTTGGTATTGAGGACTAGATCTAGGCTTTAGACAAAAGAGCTTAAATGATTAAGCTCTTAATAGAAGGAAATGGTAGCTGAAACGAACGTTGGGGGTATACTATGGTACGTGGGGCGTACGAGGTCAACACACCGTTTCTGGTCAAGACTCGAGTACGCTAAGCTTACAAGATGAGTACGTTGTGCGTACGCAGCTGAGTTGACTCAATTGACTTTTTGACTTTTTGACTTTAACCTGGATTTGACCAAGTTTGACCTAAGAGTATTTTGGGTATTTTGAGTTAGTTGAGATTTGTCACTATTTGGTGTATATGTGACTGGTAGAGCTGATATTTGGAGTAGTGAGCTGTTCAGCTATCTATTTAGACTGAGATGTGAGTTTTTCTTCATTGTACTTGTGCTTTGAAGACACCAATGCTGACCCATTTAGTTATGTATCCTAATATAAAGGATGTTGCTATATTGTAGTGATTTGTTAGATCGGTGTCCTGGTATATAGGATGTTGCTACGCTGTAGTGATTTGTAGATCTGCATGTTTGTCTGATGACTTGTTATATGATTATATGTTTATGGATATATGTGATTTGTTATGTATCTGTTGACATGGTATGGTGGGGTTGAGATTGTACTACTTTGTGCTGTCAGTCAACAAACCGGGGCATTCCAACCAAAGGTTTGTGGGTCGGGGCATTCCCACCGGAAGGTAGTGGGCCAGGGGTAATCCAACCAGGAGGTTGTGGACCCAGTATGTATTAGGCAATCTAACCGAAAGGTTTTGGGCTTGGACATTCCAACCGAAAGGTTGTGGGCCAGGGGTAATCTGTAACATACACGTTCAGTTATCGTGTTATGTAATTTTAAAAGTGAATAATATTATGAAATATTATATAATTATGAGTATTGAGTTCTAACGGATAGTTTTTACTACAAATGAAGTAAAATTATGTTTAGAATCATCCAGAATGTTTTGGAAGTCTTATGAGATTCCGAACAAAAGGCAAATATCAAAATTTAATGAAAATATAAAATTTTAAATAAGTATATTTTTATTATTGAAAGTTTTAAATAATCTCGTTAGAAACATTTAGGCGAAAACCTCATCGAAATCCGAGTTATAATGAAGAAGTTATGACCAATCGAAGATCCGCGAAAAAACCGGCACGGCACCGAATGACGTAAAAAGTGAGTTTTTGATAAACTACTTTTTAGTCTTAGTAATCTAAATGAAAGTCGTAGTATTTGTTAAACCGATAATTTTCATAAAAAGAACGTCCAAATCTGACTTAGTATGAGGAAGTTATGATTTTTCTAAGTTTCAGCTTAGCAGTAGATAACTAAAAACTTGAATTTTAGATCGAGTGATTTTTATCCAACACAACCTAAATGAGAATCGAAGGTCTCATCATTAGTAGTACAACGGTAAAAAGACTGACGAAAACAGACGTCAGATGAAGAAGTTATGAATTTTTAACGGTTTTTCTTGTCCCGGTCTGTTAAAAATAATAATATCAAAAATAAAGTCAAAATTAGCCGACGAAGTCTAAACTAAAGTTGTAGAGCATAATTTTCCCTACGCGTGCATATAAAGAACGTCAAAAACGGAGCTCGTATGCGAAAATTATGGATTTTAGAAGTTTTTGGCACAAAAATCGAGAATAATTGCGAAATCCGAGAAAAATCGCATGGCCTGAGTTCGGCCACGTCACCCTCGCTCCTCGCGCGACACGTATCTGATGTGAGCCACGTCAGGCATGCCCCGTGTCCGACGTCGATGACTCAGCCGAAGACCATCCGACGCGTGTGCTGCTTCCGGTCCGACGCGTGCCCTTCTCGCATCCGAGCCTCGCACCTGCTGCCGCGTGTCCGAGCCCCGCGCCACCTGCCCTCCTTTCCTCTCACTTCGAATCTGAGGCTCGTACCTATATAAGGGTGCGAGACCTCCTGGGTAAATGTTGGAAAATTGTCACTTTTCACCCTTAAACTCATATTTTAACTATATTCACTTCCTCCGAAGCCCCGGTATCATTTTTAACACCCGGAACACGCCCCGAAGTGCCCGAGAAGCCCAAGAAATTTATCTTTTCGGTTTGAAGCCCAACCCTCGCAGGTCCCGGTTTTCATTGAAGAAAGTCAATTATAGTAACGAAATGCTGCCCAAATTACTATTTCAACCCCCGGTTATTTCACGGTGAGTTCAATATATAGGAACAATTGTATGTTATGTGTTATATGTGCTATGTGCTTTTCAGTGTTATTATTCCAGGTTATTTTCCCGTGTTATTTTTATTTCTGCTATTTATGATAGCAAAGCTATACCTTTGACCATGTGATCAGTGAAAGGACTTAGATTCACGGTGGTACTGGTATGTAGCCTCTGACCATGTAGAGCATGTCTCGTAAGAGAATGACTTCTATTCTATGGTATTGGCAGAAGGTTAGACAGGGATTTCAGCCTAAAATCTACCAAAATGATTAAATCAGAAAGTGTATGTCTTTTGTGCCATTTGGGCCGAAGCTTTATTGATGTATATCAAGTATAGAAATTGACATGTCTCATTGATCGTATATCTTTGAATCAAATCATTGATTGATATGGAAAGTTTGTCACATGATTCACATATGCCTTTGTTGTTTCTTGTTCCTCTTTGCTTCTGCCATATTGAAGTATATATATGGCATAATGTTATATTGTGTCTATTGTTGAACTCACTTATAAGCGTCACCACTTACCCCTCTCAATGTTTAATAAATTGCAGGAGATAAGTAACCAGTATAGTAGTATACTGTTGGAAGATTTAGAATAGTTTATACTATTACTTTTGTACTTGGGTTTACGGATGTATAAAAGCTTAAATATCCTGGGTAGTTATGTAATATACTAAAACTTAGTCGGTTTGTATCCAGTCGTTTGTAATCACTTTATCAATGTAAAATATTGTTTTTTTATGAATATGCATGTAGCATGTTTTTGGAGTAACAATTGTCAAGTATGAAAGTTTGGGTCTTTCAGAAATACGAAAGTTTAGAAAGGGGTTCTTTCAATCATGGTATCAGAGCAATAGTTTAAGTGAACTAAATACCACGGATTGGTATTTAGACTTAAACCGTTGGAAGTTCAATATACGAATGGATTCATTAGGAATATATGGATACAAACCATAGGAAAGATTTAAGTGGGGTATTGGGTAGTGATAAACCCTAGTATTTTAAAATATTAAGTTACTTCAAAATTTTTAGAGAATTAGTTTAAGTGAACTAGGAATTTTGAGAATTTCTGGACTTAAACATAGATTGTTAACTGATGATGATACGATGTGTATCAAGTATACTTTAGATTGAATACCTAAATGGACAGGCACTAGAATATTAGAGGAGATATGCCTTATATTCTAATATGTGCTAAATGATAAATGAATATAGCATGCCTTAGGTTGCTTGCTTATATTGCTATTACCTGAGAGAGTTTAAGGTCTGTTGTCGACCTTGGTCTGGAAGAAGAAATTTTAAGTATTCCAGATTCTAAAATTTTTGTGTTATAACTGATAAGAAACTTTTCGAAGTGATAAAAACACTAATGGTAGTCGACATCGATAATGTTAAAGATAAACGATCGAGGGATATCGTAAAATAATATTTATCAAGTGATATCGTAAATAGTGTATTAATACTTATAGAGTGGTGTTGTACATTCAAACTAAGCTTTGGTTTACAGTTTTAGCTTATATGTTTGTGTGGTGGTACCTTGGGGAAACTCATTAATACCTATAGAGTGGTTTTGTATCTGTTTGGTTATATGTTTGTGTGGTGGTACCTTAGGGAAACTCACTAAACTTTGGCTTACAGTTTTGGTTTATTGTTTCAGGTATTTCAGATGATCATGACAAGGCGAATGAATGATCGTGCACATCTTTCAAATTTTATGTTATTGGATTTTGGGTTATGAATTATACTTTTGAAACAATGTTTTTGTAAACAATTATTGTATTGGGGTTGTTTTGTAAAAATACAAATTTTATTCTATTTTTGCGTTGTTACAACGGTTTTCAAGATTGGAATTGATTAAATTACTTTCCCTCTATATATTTGCCACTCCTTTTTTTTTCATTCTTTTTTTTTTCTTAAATGGGCTCAACCAAAAAACAATGGATGCAGGTTAATATTTCACATTTGGCCATTTTATTTTTTCTTTTAACCCCAGAACTTATATCTCATTTTCCAATATTTTTTTTTATTTTAGAAAAGTTATTTTTTGAGATTATTACATATCATATACAAATTTGTATATTAAAAATGAGGGGTTTTCATTAATTTGATAAAAAATTAATGGTTTTTTTACTAATAACTGATGTATTTAAATTTAAATTTAATTTTATTATCTTATTATAATCTTAGTATAATATTTTCCATGTTAGAAAATGTATTGTCTTACATCTATTTTGTTCTACTATCAATAAAATTATCTTACATATATTCTTTCTAAAGTAAAAACAATAATTAAAAAGTTACAAAAAAGTTATCTATAGGAAAAAAAAAAACATTTGTCAAACAAATAATATCCATGTTAATCACAAACATGATAGAGATAACTCCTTTGTCAAAAAAAATATGTGTCTAAAACAAATTTACACAACACAAATTTATAAAACACAAACACGACACAAATTGTAAAATGTGTTTTGAGTATGAAATACGATCAAAACATGTAATTAATTTGTATGACATAATTTGTAAAACGTGTTTTGGATATGAAAAACTGTTAATTTTTTATCAAATTAATGAAAATCCCCTCATATATATATATATATATATATATATATATATATATATATATATATATATATATATATATATATATATATATATATATATATATATATATATATATATATATATATATATATATATATATAAGTCAAAGGAGAACTTTTCTAAAATAAAAAATATTAAAAAAATGAGATATAAGTTGTGAGGTTAAAATGAAAAATAAAACAGCCAAATGTGAAATATTAGACGCGCATCCATTGTTTTTTAGTTGGGCCTATTTAAAAAAACGAGTGGCAAATACATTGAGGCGTCTAATTGCTATATCTTATGGGACAACATGGCTCATATGGAAGGCTCGATGAGACTCGAACTCCACCTGCTATGTTTTATAAGGGTAAAAAATAGGAGACTTAAATGCACATTTCGTTGGACGGATTTGTGTGTGAGTAGGGCTGTGCATGGGTCGGTATGGATCGGTTTTGGACCCAAACCCAACCCAACTCATAAATGGTCGGTTTCTGGTTTTCAGAACCAGGTAGAATCGGTTTCTGGTCGGTTCGGTTTCTCGGGTTCTGAGGTCGGTGTGGGAGGTTTTCGGTTTCTTGGGTTCAAACCATACATTCACGAGTTCTGGGTTTAAACCCATGGCTTTTGGGTTTTAACCCATTTTTCATAAATGAAGCAACAAGTTAAATAATTCAAAAAACATCAAATTTAAGTTAAGTACTTCAAAAAAACATGAGTCTTACAAAAAATAGTCTATTACAAGTTACAACCGAAGTCTGAAATAGTCTATTACAACCAAAAAACAATCAAGTATGGGTCGGTTTCCCGGGTTGGATGAGTCGGTTTCTGGGTAAAAACCGAAACCGAACCCGATTTTTCGGTTTTTAAAAAATTCAAACCCTAACCGTCGGTTTTGCTTCGGTTTCGGTTTTTTCGGTTTCGGTTTCATCGGTTTCTCGATTTCTTGGTTTGGGTTTGGTCACCCCTATGTGTGAACCCTTTTAAGTGTGTATAAGGCCCTACACTCTTATCTCTATAAACATGCATTCTGTAAAGTTGTAAGGTTTTCCCCTCCCCCTCCCTAGCAACTTGCTAGGTTGGGTGTTTTAATAATATTTGCCGGTTAAAAAAAATAATTTAATCATTCTCGATCTCGACTACCTACCATGAATGACATCATTTATATGAAACTATAATAAAATTTTGATTTTAAAATAAAATAAAAACTATCTTCATAACGGATATTTTGTTTCACAATATCAAATTAAAATTATACAATCCGTCAAACCGACATAATATACTAATATAATATTAAAAAAATAAAAAATATATTTTCTCTAAAAAAATTTCAAGTTTGGATCAGACTTAAGAAAAGTAAAACCTTATATTTAGTTGATGACTGGTTTACCGGGTAAAAGCCTAAATTTATAAACAATTATTAGTTTGTGGTGAGTTAATTGTTAATAAAAATAATAGTAAAATTTAATTGATAATATATATATTTGAAAAACTTCTTTTAAAATGTTACATAAATTACGATTAAATATTTTTAATACCAAATTATATAGTATATATGTTAAATAGGTTAAAAAGTAAACTTTAAAACATAAAAAAGATAAATAATAGATTAATATAAGTTGGAGGACTTAAATTATTTTTCTTGTGGACCATTCGGAAAAGAACTCGTTTTTACAAATAGATTTAAAACCAACACATTTTTTTTTGCAAAGGGTTTCCTAAATCAATCAAATTTTACAAAAAACTCCAAAACAATCGGATATATAACAATTTTGTTGACCGGTCATATAGTCGGAATTATAACGGAATGAAAAACAAAATGTCTAATTTGAGATAAAAAAATAAGGTGTCAAAAATGAATTTTTATGTAAACTTAACAACATTTGTCATTTTTGTTACAAAACATGATTAATATTATTACTTTGTAAGTGTCCACTTTTCTTCAAACTCCTTGCTTAATTAAAAAAAATTCTATAATATTTGAAATTAATTTTAGTTTTGTTAATGAACAAATATGGCTCAAAAATCAATCGACTGATTCATTTAGTTTGTTTTGTATATATACATGATACAGTGAAGATAAACTCTAGAGCTAGCCTCTAACAGAATACAAATTCAAAATAAGAGATAAACTATGAGCCTAACTAGATAATATCAATACTAATTCTTGAAATCTTATCCTCGAGCCTTTACACCCCCCCTCAAGTTGGAGCATGGGGATCATAAATGCCCAACTTGAGAACCAAATTATCAAAGGTTGTTTTGCCAAGAGCTTTTGTTAGAATATCAGCGAGCTGTAATTTAGTGTGGACATAGGCGGGAGCAATCAATCCGTCAACAATGGTATCCCGAACAAAATGACAATCGACTTCAATATGTTTCGTACGCTCGTGAAATACCGGATTTTTTGCAAGATAAATGGCAGATTCACTGTCATAATATAGAGTGACAGGTTTGGGATGTGGAATTCCTAAGCTGGTTAATAACCCTTTAAGCCACTTCACTTCAGAGGTAATGGCTGCCATTGATCGATATTCCGCTTCAGCAGAGGAACGAGAGACGGTTGTCTGCTTCTTTGTCTTCCAAGAAATTGGAGATCCACCTAGGTATACGATCCACCCAGATAGGGATCGTCTAGTGATGGGACAAGCCGCCCAATCCGAGTCACACCATCCTGTTAGAAGCAAATTAGTAGCACTTTTCAACAAAATACCTTGGCCTGGAGTACCTTTTAAGTAACGGACCACCCGTAATGCAGCCTCCCAATGTTCGACTCGAGGACACTGCATAAACTGGGACAAGATGTGAACCGAGTAGGCAAGATCAGGCCGTGTAACAGCTAAGTAAATCAGTCTACCAACCAGTCGTCGGTAAGGTTCCGGGTCGGACAAGTGTGCACCTGTGGCTAACCCCAATCGATGATTTTGTTGAATAGGAAACGCGGAGGGTTTAGATCCTAACAAACCTGTTTCGGTTACAATGTCCAGGGTGTATTTTCGCTGACACAAAAAAAGACCAGATGGATTGCGAGCCACCTCAATGCCGAGAAAATACTTTAAAGGTCCAAGATCTTTCATTTTGAAACAGCCACACAAATATTGTTTAAACCGTCGAATTGCATCAGGTTGATTGCCAGATATGATCAAATCATCAACATATACAAGCATGTGAATACGTATTTCACCATGAACATAAGTAAACAAGGAGTAATCTGAATAGGATTGTCGAAATCCATAGTTCTTGAGAGCCATAGCCAGCTTTGCAAACCAACATCGTGGGGCTTGCTTGATGCCGTATAAGGACTTGCGAAGACGACAAACGAGATTGGGGTTGGAAGGTTTGAAACCTGGTGGTGGTTTCATATAAACCTCCTCACGGAGATCACCGTGTAGAAATGCATTGTGTACATCCATTTGATGCAGCTCCCAATTTTTAGAAGCCGCGACAGCGAGGAAAACACGAACAGTGGTCATTTTGGCCACAGGAGCAAAAGTTTCGGTGTAATCGACACCTGCTTCTTGGTGATTACCGTAGACTACTAGACGAGATTTGAGTCGTTCAACCTCCCCATTTGACAAGTACTTTATTTTATACACCCACTGGCTACCTAATGCCTTTTTTCCAGCAGCCAACGGTTCGAGTGTCCAAGTACCATTGTCTTCTAGAGCACGAATTTCTTTGTGCATGGAAGCTTTCCAACCTTCATGTTTGATGGCTTCCTTGAAGGATCTTGGTTTTGTTCCCGTGGTAACGGCTGCAATAAAGTTTTGATATCTAGGAGAAAAATTATCACAGTTTATATAGTGTGTAATAGGATAAGGCTTACCGGAAGACTGTGGAAGAGGTGTAGCGAGGGACGGACTTTGGACAGTAGTAGTATGAGTGACAAAATCTTTTAGTAAAACTGAAGTGAATTTCTCTCTCTGGCCGCGACCCATTTGTGGTGTAGAATCAGGTTGCGGATCTGGTGCAAGATCTGGATGAGCCGATGAGTTAGGAGTTTGTTGTTCATGGCCTTGTTGTACATAGGCTGGTTGTTCATCATCAATGAGGATGTCATGGTAGGATGGGCTCCTTTCGGCCATAGTAGCATCTTCATTGTTTGCTATATCTTGCATATCTACATATGGAAAGATGTCTTCGAAGAACTTAACATCACGAGAAACAAAGAATTCCCGAGTATCTAAATCAAATAATTTCCATCCTTTCTTTCCAAATGGGTATCCCACAAAGATACACTTCCTACTTCGACTACTAAATTTGTCCCTCTTGGCTTGCTGGTTATATGCGAAACAGAGACACCCAAATGTTTTAAGAGTGTCATAAGAGGGCAAAGTGGCATATAAAACCTCATAAGGAGTTTGTGAATGTAAGATGGTAGATGGGGTTCGGTTGATCAAGTGGGCAGCACAAAGAACCGCTTCCCCCCAAAAATAAGTGGGTAACTTAGCTTGAAACAATAATGCTCTAGCCACATTTAAAAGGTGCCTATGTTTTCTTTCCACTCGTCCATTTTGTTGAGGGGTACCAACACAAGATGTTTGAAAAATAATGCCAACATTGGAAAAATAGCTAAGTAAACAATTAAATTCTGTTCCATTATCGCTTTGGACAATTTTAATTTTTTGAGAAAATTGTCTTTCAATCATTGAAACAAAAGACATGAACATTGAAAAAACTTCTGTTTTATCATTTAGCAAATAAACCCAAACCGCACGTGAAAAATCATCCACTAATGTCAAAAAATAACGAGCACCACAAGAAGAAGAAGTTTTGTAAGGACCCCACAAATCACAGTGTACCTTTTCAAATATCCTAATTGTTTTATTCTCACTCAACTGAAAGCTATCTCTAGTTTGCTTGGCTTGAAAACATACTTCGCAAGCATTATTTAAACTACCCTTACTGTTACTACTACCAACCGGGGAAAGCATCTTTATCACCTTCTCAGATGGATGTCCCATTCTCTTATGCCAAAGTTCCATGGTTGATACTGCCCCATTGACTGACACATGAAGTATAGAATCACCCTTCTTGAAGTAGTAAAGTCCGTCCCGTCTAACACCCATTCCAATCAGCTTCCTCGAACGGTCCTGTATTGCACACATATGTGAGTTAAAAGCAGCGATGCACTTCATGTCATCATTTAATTGTGAGACAGATATTAAGTTGCAATTTAATTTTGGAACTAAAAGAACATTTTTAAGAATTATTTTGTCGGATAACCGAACTCTTCCTGAATGAGTTCCAATCACCCTTTTTCCATTTGGTAAACCCACAAGACGTCCTGGGATTCTTTCAATATCCCTCAGCCATGAAGCATCGCCTGTGACATGGTGCGTTGCACCAGAATCAATTATCCATAATCGTTTATAGAACTCACCATTGAGACGTTGATCTAGTATTTTTGCATTACCCATTAAGGTTGTCAAGGTTTTCCATTGTTCTGCAGTGAACAAAAGCGGAGAAGAAGGTTCCTTGCTACTGTCAACAGAAGCACCAACATGGTTAGAGCTGGTGGCATGAACTCAAGTCCCCCTGCCTCTGCCGGCTGTCCTTCCTCTACGGTTGCTAGAGTTGGATTTGCTCCTATCTTCCCACCAATCCGGATACCCCACGAGTTCGAAACAACTTGTAGCTTCATGCCCGGTTTTTTTGCAATGAGTACATGTTAGATGTGATTTATCAATTCGTTCACGAGTTCGTCCCTTTGCCTCGCTAGCACGAACTGAAAATCCCAACACTTCAGGGGGTTTTTCTTCTATCACACTCTTAGCTGTTCGAACTCTTTCATCTTGAACAACCAATTGGAAAGCTTTATCTAGCGAAGGAAGCGGGTCTTGGGAAAGGATACTTGTACAGAGAGCAGCAAAGTAATCAGAATTCAAGCCCATAAGAAATTTATGTAGCATGTCGTTATCCCTCCTTGTGGCATGGAGAGTTCCTGCTGTACAACTCTCACAACATGTACAACTTATGATAGGTTCGTGGTTGTGAAGTTCTTCCCACAAACCTGTCAATTTCCCAAAATATTCCGCCACAGTCATGTTCTTGGCCTGTTCGCATTTGGCTACAGCTGTCTTTAATTGTTGAATTCTAGGCCCATTTACAACAGCATACCGAGATTTCAATGTGTCCCATTTACATCCAGGATACCAACATCGCATTGATGGTGTCCCAATCTGCCTTTGTGCAAGGGGGTTCTGGACTTGTGATCGTTCCATCCAAAAATCCGTACTTTCGGCGTGCCTCCAATGCAGTACGAATGTCTCCGGCCCAATCGTCATAATTGTCACCACGCAATTTTGTTGGCGTGATAAAATCGCCTGGCCGATCTTGAGGTCCAAGATAAAAAGGTGAGTTGGCTTCAATCTTTGTCGGTGGCGGTGTTGCTCCGCTTGCTCCCCCCGTCATGTTTTAGGGTTTTAGGGTTTTTACAGCTCTGATATCATGAACAAATATGGCTCAAAAATCAATCGACTGATTCATTTAGTTTGTTTTGTATATATACATGATACAGTGAAGATAAACTCTAGAGCTAGCCTCTAACAGAATACAAATTCAAAATAAGAGATAAACTATGAGCCTAACTAGATAATATCAATACTAATTCTTGAAATCTTATCCTCGAGCCTTTACAGTTAAACAACGTATATAATTAATTTTTATGAAACTAGAATTAAAAGCCTATGACAAGAACCAAAATGAAATATGACTTATACATTTGCCGTTGACTAATAAAACCAAAAAATCGAATTGACATCAGACAAAAACCAGCTCTCTGTATATTGGTTATGCTATGGGTTATAGAGTTTTTAAAAAGGCAGTTATCGATTACGTGTTCTCAGTTCTAGAGTTTTCACAAAAATCAATTCTCCTGTATCACATCGAAAGCAAACCGGTCTATTTTATAAAAGAAATTCATATTTGAAACAACATATTGTTAATTATATTTATGTGTTGTTTATAAATCTAGAAAACCGTAAATTTATATTTAGTTCCCTAAATTTATATTTAGTTCAGTATCCAATATAGGATCTGAAACTACTTTATAACCGTTACCAGACAAATACCGGTCAAGTTTATATTGGTGTAGTTTTCGATCTTTTTGGCGCCATTTCACGTCAACGTTTTAAAAACAAGTTATCGTTTCTCCGGTATTGTTAACCACCAACTGCCACAAATAACCGTCACCGGAATTCCTATAAATACAACTTCCATTTCAATCGTCTCTCTTTGCACTCCCATTCTTTGAATCCGAAAAAGGCTACACATACACAGACAACAATGGCAGATGATGGCACCACCGCCCGTCAACAGGTTGACGCCGGTGGCCATGCAAACGCACGTCCAAACTCATCCACCCCTCCTCCATCTCCCTCCCAAACTCCAAGAAGACCACGCCGTGCCGGAGCCACTACACCGTCAAAGCTTTCCCCGGCGGCCTCTTCGTCAACAACTCATCCACCGCCACCAACACCAACACCGCCTACCCCTTCTGCCGACCGGATAATAATAGGCACTGCAAGAAAGTCGGTGATCTGCCCGATTTGCAAGAAAGATATGTACCATGAGAAGGCGTTGTGTGGCCACATCCGGTGGCACACACAGGAGGAGAGACTAGCGGCGAGTAGGGATATTGCCAGGGCGCTTTCTGCCAACTTTGTTTCTGGGCAACGCGGCGATGGAGAACAAGGGCCGTCTAAGCGGTTCAAACTCCCGGATCTTAACCACCCACCACCGCCGGAGGACGACGAGGGTGCCTGATCTGATCATGATTTACTTTTCGGGGGGCGTGCATGCATGCATGTGTGTGTAGCCTTTTTAAAATAATATTATATGCATGGGAGATGCATATGTAGTGTTTGTTTTTTATTATTAGTTTAATAATGTGGCCAAAACTCTATTATATATTATATTGTGTATATGATATATGATCTAGGCCATGTAATGCTACATCACATCAAGGATATTATTCCTTGAATTTGATTTATATATTTGTTTGCCATATATATGTTTTCGTCTTCTTCGATAGTACTGTTATTTCGTATATATATCGATTGTTTTAATGCAGGATTTTGACTAGGAAAATCAGAATGTGGAGAAGTTGATGATCATTTATCTTGAATACACTGGATAAGACAACTTGGATAGAAGAAGTGTAAGAAATTAACTTTAATTCCTCAGTTTTTAATTATTTGTTAATTGTCTTGAAATTTTTTCTGATAAGGATATTGTAGGCTTCTTATTAGCAAATATATTTTTTATTGATTTGTTGATTACAACATTTTATTTATATATTCTTATCAACTCATTGTTTTTTCTAAAATAATATCCGATTTAACATTGCTTTACAAAACAATCCTCACTTCTTTAATAAGATATATTTTTAAAATATATATAGTGTCTTTAAAAAAAGTACAATGCTATATAATATGGTAGATTTTCAAATAATTATATATGTTTTAAATAAGAAGAAACAATATTTAGAAACATTTGGATTGAATTTAGATTTAGTCGAAACATTATTTAAAGAGAAAATGTTAAAAACCCACAACACAATCGAAAAAGAAACATAATATTATTTTTGCGCCTACAAACACCTTTCCATTTCTAAAACATTTAATATACAAGAGGTTATTTTTAGTAAAATGTCTCTAATAAGTTGTGTTTTTTTTTTAATAAAAACATTTATTAAAAGCTAGGACTTTTCATATACATGAAATAATATTAGGCTTTAAATTGTCACAAATTTGATATAAGTTTGTTTTCAATAAACGAGAGAACTTTTTAGTATGTATTAATTATGAAAAGTCTCCAAAATTAATATAGTAATTTTCCCAATTATCAAACCATTATAAATTACATTTTTCGACATTTACCATTGAATAAGTAAACATTTTAATTTTTCGTCATTTTCCCTTAAATAAATAAACTAGGTTTAAAATTTCAAGATGTAATTTTGCTCTTCAAAAGTGTAGAATTTTTTAGCCCCGTAGTATTGAAATTTAAACTTTTTTACAAAAGGATCGCTTAAGGCTTTACAAAGATCCAATTCATTACTCAAGAGTGTTAAAATTACATTTTTGGTTCAATGTTTTAGCATAATTACATACGAGGGCCTAATCTTTTGCTGTTAATTATATGTGGCCCCATTAACTACTAGAGCTGCTAAAAGTTATGAATTAATATCATGAGATTTTGGTTACCTTGATATATGGTACGTGGCTTCTAAAACTTATGATTTCAACATTATTTGAAACACTAAACGCACATGCCGTTGTTGCATTTACGATATGGCGACCAAATAGAAATTCATGAGACATGAATGAGTTGTAATGTTGTTTTGATGTTGATTTAAATATGTGGTGTTTGACAAAACTAACTAGTATGTGTAGGGGTGGACGCAAGATTCAGTAGTAGGTGTTAATGTCGGTGTCACATTTTATAATAGAAAATTTTCAAAAAATTTAAACTGCATACAGAAAAAGCAGTGGTTGCCGCTGCCACTGTGTGCACCCAACGAGAACCGCCTTGAATATGTGGAAGTTTGTAGTTGCTAGCTGTAGATAGAAACTTAAAATTATAGTTTTTATTTATGCATAAGTGTTTGCAAAAAATAATCGTTAATTTTTAAATATATAAAATTAGTCTACAGGCTAAAAGCTAAAAATAATTATTCAATGTAGCTTTTGATTTAAGGCTTTTTGTTTGTGAATGTTGTGAAAGGAATTTTTTTCGAACTTTTTTTTTATAACTAAAGGTTAAAACCTCTCAAATTAACTACGCCAAAACATGCAAATATATACTTATGAAAGACTTGACGAGTCAATTGAGAATATGATCGATTGTGATGCTTTTAATAATGGTAATTAATGTAATTTGTAAACTACATATGTTTTACAACTAGGTTAAAAAATGTGAAATCGAGGGTGTTAATTTTAAATAAAATTAAAAAATTAATTATGTAATAAAATAATATATCATTCATTTAGAAAACTTATGAATTGATATATTGTATTTTTTAATAACTTTGTAATTTGTAAGTATTTAATTACACAGTAATTTGGTGAGATTAATAGAAATTGTTGTTGTATTCATCAATTTTTTTTCAAACTTTACATTGATTTACTACGTCATGTGCTTATTCTTTAGGTTTTCTCATCATAACCTTGAAATTCGTACAATGGTGGTGTTTTACTTAGGATATGTTCCCTATTTTTAGTAACTTTGTAAATTGTAAGTATTTAATTACAAATGTAAGTCCACCTATTTTATAAAAGTCATGACTTTATATAATGCAACATACGTTTGAGTAATGTCAAAAAAAACCCAAAAAAACATCGAAATTGATTTGATATAAAACAAACAAAACACATCGGTAATGAAATTAACATAAAAAAAATACAATAAGTAATTATAAATTAATTAATTAATATGACGGATGAAGTGTGATTTCCTAAAAATGACTAAAAGATGATACAAAAAAGTTGGTTATAAGTTGCGAAAAGTTCCTTATAAACAACATTGGAAGTTTTATTTGTGAGTCTACCATCTTTATTTTAAATTGATAATTTTATTCATCTCTGCTTTGAACTCAAGATAAGGCAACATACAATTGCCCATGTGAAAAAACTGGATATTTGATAAACAACCCAACATTCGATAATGATTGTCCTTGACTCTTATTAATAGTCATTGCAAAACATACGGCCAAATGAAACTGTCTTCTTGTAAATTTGAAGGGACTCAAAGAAGCATTAACAATGTTCTGTCTGCTGCCACCCGGAACAATAGGTAGAATCTGTCTGAAATCTCCTCCAAAGCATAGGCGGATCCACCTTGGAGCCCGGGGTAGCCCGGGATACCCCTAAAAAAATTTCAGTAGTATAATTTTTTTGGGTCTCTCCCCTACGACAGTGCGACTCATCACTCACCCATTGCTCCATTCACCATCGGAGATAAATACAAGGTAGGTCACAAATCGTCTACTAACTTGGGTGTTTGTTACTGATGTTGACTGTTGAGGTTCGATACATTCTTCTACCTCCTTCAGACTCTTTTTTGGAATCCAAATGGGTTTTAATGTTGTTGATTTTTGATGTTCGACTGTTTAATTTTTGTGGCTGATGTTAGACTCCCCCGATTTTTTGCTATTCTCCATAAAAAAGGAGAAACTTCAACTCTCAACATTCCAACGAGGTGAACAGTTGCAACCCAGAACTCCAACTCCATATATAGGTATGCATATTCTTGATTGAATTTCATTTACACATATATAGTGTTTGATTTGTTGAAATCATGTGCTTATCAATAAGCATTGCTCCTAAATTTCTCATGTAATTATCATTCAGCATACTTTCTGTTTTATATAGGAAATTTGTAAACGTAATTCATTTTTATAAATAGGATTTTCCATTTCGTTTAAACATATATAACTGCATCACCCCTACAGACTTGGTTTCTATAAGATTAATGTACTCCATTTTACATTTAAATTGGAATAAACCTTGAGTGGATTGGTTGTGTTAACCTTAGTCTTTGTAATAGAATGTGATTTTTCTCTAGTATATGCATTTTGGTGCTATGAACCTCTGTTGGGATCAATAAATCATGAAATTACAATTTTAAGAAATGTTATCACTTTACCTCTCTTAAATTATGTAAATATGAACCTGTGTTCTTCTGTAGAAACACCATACACAAGAAACAAAGCAAACAATGAAAGATAAGAACACAATGAAAAGGGTATTTTAGGAAACTCTTTCTGTTAGGTTTTTTATTCAACTCATAAAAAAAACATTGTAAACATCAAAGCAACTCCTATTTATACTAAAAGAAAGCTAACAAACTAAGTTTACTTGCTAACAAATTTGCAGGAAAAGATAATGACTCAAATTCAAAAAATGGATATTTAAAGTTTGAATTTTGTGGATTATTCCAACAAATTGGAACAAATCTTCAACGGATGGTTGTATTTAGCATACTTAATGATTGAGGCTTTCTATTTGCTTAACTTGTATTTAGCATACTTAATGATGGTTGTATTTAGCATACTTAAAGTTCTTTGCTTAGACTTCTATTTGCTTAACTTGTATAGCCCTTTCTCATATAGTCTAATGAAATTGCGGTTTTTATTTTTTTATATTGTATATTACACGAATTTTTTTAGGATACCCCTTTACTTTGACCCTGGCTCCGCCACTACTCCAAAGACAGTAACTTTCCCTCCAAAAGGAATATTTGAAATGGTAGAATTTTCACACCTTAATACATCTTTCAAAGTTCGATCTAAAGCTTCAAATGCATGCTTATGGACCATAGGTGCTTCATCCCTAATTATCAAAGAGGCTTTTCTTAATAAGCTAGCCAGCTCACCATCTGGATTTATTTTACAAACATAATCCTCAGTAAGTTCAAATGGAAGTATAAATCGAGAGTGTGTTGTTCTATCATCGGACAATAATAATGAAGCAATATCGTTTGAAGCAACATTTAAAACAATATGACCATCAGATCTAATTGCTGCAGATATTGTCTTCCTAGAAAAGTTTTACCCGTTCCACCATAACCATAAACAAAGAAGACACCTCCTTTATTTTCTTTAACAACACTCATGATGTCAAGGAAAATGTGACGTTGCTCTTTTGTTAATGCAAGAAACATACGATCAAACTCATTCTTTATAACAGGAATGTCGTAATCTAGCTCCTCGGTGATAAGTTGATTGTTTGAAGAAGAAACTAATTCAACGTCTGGGTAAGGCATCTTTGTAAACTTTTTGAGAGTGGAGTTGTTTCGAATTAAAATTTGTTCTATTTCGAACAAAGTTAAGTTCTTAAGTTCATCTTTAGTAAGTGATAAGTCTGCACCAGAATTTTAAATTAATTATAAAATATAAAATACAATATTTAATAATATTTTTAATTATTATTTAATGGGTGTTGAATAATAATAATAAATTATTTTAAATAAAAATGAAGAATTATTTTTAATACCTGGAGCTTTGAACCTTTGTCATTGGTTATATAGAATTCCATCCGCCAAATATTCCCCTGTATTTTCCCAAACGGCCTCTGGTTTAGACATACTGTTACACATCAATAATATAGCAAATAAGAAGCGTAGATAAAAACCAGATCCAGAATGGCTTGCTTCTTTAATTACATCGATGTATTCCTTGTCATCATCTAATAGTCCAAGTGCATAACAAGCATCTCTAAAAGAAGAATGTGTTTCACCATTTACCGTGCGAAGTTCATCAAACGACGTCGGACCTTTAACTTTATTTAGAAGAATCCTTAAGAAATAAGCTTCACCAAGATTAGGTGAAACCGAATGAGTTCTACCACTGACTTTTCATACTTTCCTTCGCTTCCAAAACCTACCATTTAATTTCCAAACAAACTTTGTAGGAAATTCAACGTATATAAGTTCTTGTGCTTCGCTATTAATTGAATTACACTCCATCCAAGATGTGAACTTTGAAGCAGCAATAGAAGATTTGTCCAAAACATCGTTAATATCATCGTCTTCGCCATATACAATCTGGTGTTGATTAGGAAGATGAAAAAGTAGTCTCACCACAGAAGGATATCTGTAATGAACATCATATTTAAAAATTTGCTATGATGATTCACATGCAGATAAATATCTACAATCGTAATATTCAGCTATTTCATCGACTGCATCATTATTTTCACATTCATTGTTGGTTCGTACAATAACAACTGTAGCTCTATCAGGACCCTTGTTTATGTATTTAAACAAATATTTTATAGAAGATCCCTGATTGCACCATTCAACATTAATATGTATGATATCTTTTCAATAGATATTTGTTGTAGGGGACAACATTTCTATTATCCAACTTGACACCCGATTTTTCTAGAAAATGACCATCATTTATTCTCCTATATAACGGAAAACTATTTTGATCAATAGAGGTATGATTACAAAATTGTTTTGGAAAGTTTTTAGAGCACTTTTTCTCCACCATGCATGGACAATTGATATTTTCAGCTCCACATGGACCATGAATCATGAACTTATTGACAAGTGAATACAATTCTGGATCTTCAATTTTGTCTCGTATCTCGGCGGAAATTATCGGATCAATAAATTCAACAGTGGGTAGCTTGTAATCAGAATGCATAAATAGACATATATGACTATGTGGCAAACCTCTTTTTTGAAATTTAATGGTATAAACATCTACAAAATATTTTGCAAATAAAAAAATATGATTAGACTTTCAAAACATATAAAAATATAGTATAATAAGAGTAATGTTTTATCAATAATGAAAAAACATAATTTTAATTACATGCTTGAACTTTACCGAAAATGTGATTCTCCCTTAAGTCTTTAATAAATGCATCAAGCTTGATCTTGAACAACCTACATAGTATATCAGACCTGTCTTTTGGTTGAAGTGAAGTATCCTTAAGAAACCTTTTAATTTATGGCCATTTGGGATTACACGTAAATGTTATGAAGAAACCCGGATATCCAAACCATTTACATAGTGACATGGCATCCAAATAGTTTTGCAGCATATAACGTGCCCCACCAGAAAAGGAAGAAGGTAATGTGACACGGTGGCCGACTGTGGAGATATTAGTGGATTAGCAGGGTATTATCAGAGATTTATTCAGGACTTCTCCAAGATTGCAGTACCCCTCACTCGTCTGATGAACAAGGGTTATTGATTATGCTTCCCGGCAGATGAAGCTGCATGAGGTTCATTATCCGACCCATGATTTGGAGTTGGGATCAATGGTGTTTTCTCTTAAGATTTGGCGGCACTATCTGTATGGGGTCCGGTGTACTATCTACACGGATCACCAGAGTTTGAGATATCTCATGGACCAGCCGAATCTGAACATGAGGCATCACAGGTGGCTAGACATGGTTAAGGATTATGACTGTGAGATTCTGTACCACCCAGGGAAAGCAAATGTGGCCGCTGATGCTTTGAGATACAAGATGGATAGTTCTACTGTTGGGAGCCTTTGTATGAGGATTTCGATTGATTCTCTATTGTCGGGTATGATTAAAGAGGCTCAGACTGTGGGAGTCAAGAAAGAAAACTGAAAACGAGAGCGACTCAGAAGTGCGATTGACAAGTTTTCTACCGATAGTCGTGGATTATTGACCCGATATGGTCATGTTTGGGTACCAGATTTTGGTGGGGTCAGACAGGTTGTGCTGGAGGATGCACACAAGTCCATGTTTTCGATACACCCGGGAGCCACCAAGATGTATCGAGACTTGAGGCTTAGTTATTGGTGGTCTTGCATGAAGTGGGAGATAGCCTGGTATGTCGAGCGGTTTTTGACATGTCAGATGGTCAAAGCCGAGCACCAGAGGCTGCATGGAAAGCTTCAACCTTTGGAAGTTCCCATGTGGAAATGGGAACAAATCACCATGGATTTCATCACCACATTACCTCGGACGGACAAAGGATTTGACGCGATATGGGTTATAGTAGACCGTTTGACCAAGATTGCCCACTTCTTAGCCATCCGGGAAAGCTCATCGGCCGAGAAATTGGCCGATGTTTATGTGTGTGAGATCGTCGCCCGTCATGGTGTTCTAGTCTCCATTGTATCTGATCGAGATGTTCGATTCACATCTCGTTTTTGGCAGAAGTTCCACGAGGAACTGGGTACTAGGTTGTATTTTAGCACTGCTTATCAGCCGCGGACTGACGGCCAGAGTGAGAGGACCATTCAGACACTTGAGGATATGTTGAGAGCTTGTGTCACAGATTTCAGTGGGATTTGGGACTCCTACCTTCCTCTGGCGGAGTTTTCTTACATCAACAACTATCACTCCAGTATCGGTGCGCTGGCGTTTGAGCTTCTCTTTGAGAGGAAGTGTCATACCCCTGTCTGCTAGGGAGAGGTTGGTCATAGGGTTATGGGAAGGATTGAAGTAGTCCTTCAAATGACAGAGCTTATTCAGCAGAACAGGCGGAGGCTGCAGACAGCTTAGAGTCGGCAGAAGAGTTATGCCGACAAGCGTCGATCTGAGCTAGAGTTCCAAGTTGGCGACATGGTTTTGCTGAAGGTATCACCCTGGAATGGTGTAATACGCTTCAGGAAGAGGAGAAAGTTGGGTCCCCGGTATATTGGGTCATTTCGAGTGATTGCTAGGGTTGGCAAGGTAGCTTACAAGCTGGATTTGCATGAGGAGCTCAGTCAGATTCACAACACCTTTCACGTTTCGTAGCTTTGGAAGTGTGTGGCTTATGAATCAGTGGTTGTTCATTTGGATGATGTTCAGGTTGATGATCGTCTGAATTATACTGAGAGACCAGTGACGATCTTGGATCAGAAGATGAAGGTCTTGCGCAACAAGGTGTTGTCCTTGGTAAAGGTTCAGTGGCAGCATCAGAAGGGTTCCGAGTGGACTTGGGAACCTGAGGCGGAGATGCGGGAGCATTACCCTGATTTGTTAACATCAGTGGACTTCAAGGACAAAGTCTAGTTCAAATGGGGGAGAATTGTAACATCCGGTCTAGATATAAATCAACTTTTATGTAAAAATCTTAATTGGAGTGACTACGGCGTGGTGGAGCATCACCACAACGTGGCGGAGCATTTTGTAATCGCGGGTGTTAAATGACCAACACGACGTGGTGGCCTGTAACCACGGCGTGGTGGAGTTTTAATGAGAAACCCTAATCTCCGGGGTTTACGCCCATATTTAAGGGAATGTGATGGCTAGGGTTGCTCACCCTCAGCCTCCATCACACTCTCTCAGCTCTCAAGAAACCCTAGCCTCTAACTTGCCTTTTTGAGCCTTTGGTGTTGATTTTTAGGCATTATAAGAAGAAGAAGGTGACGTTTGGGCTTAGATTCAGCAAGGAACTTTTCTCACCTTCTTGTTGTGCATCTTCTGGACTTTGGTAAGTCCTCAAGTTCCATGTGCATAGATCAAGGTTTCTAAGCCTTTTTATTCATGTTGGGACTTATTGGAGTGTTGGTTTCCCATAAAGGTGCCACCTTTATGGATCCCCAGAATCCCTTTGTGGTTAAGAGTGTTGGATCTGGAATTTCTTAGAGTTTTGAACTCTTGAGTGTGATCTTGGCCCTTTGTTATTCTATCTTGACCTAGTTTGAGATCAAGACATGCATTGCACATGCATGTCTATAAAAAACCATTTTTATGGTTCATTGGATGAGAGAATGCCTTATGGGAAGTTTGAATGGTTGGCTTGATAGATTAAGAGCTTATTGGAATAAGTTGGTCTGGGCAGTCACCACATCGTGGTGAATGGTTACCACGACATGGTGGATGGCTGCCATGCGACTATTCTGTCTTCTAGTCACCACGGCGTGGTTGGAGCTAACCACGACGTGGCGACTGACTAAGTTGACTTGTTAACTTTGACCTTGACCAAGGTTTGACCAAGTTTTACCTAAGGGTATTTTGGGTATTTTGAGTGTTATTTGATGTTGGTCATTTCTTGATGAATATGTGACCGTTTGAGCTGACATTCGGAGTTGTACCCTATTCAGAGAACTTTTTCAGAATGAGAGGTGAGTCTTCCTCACTGTACTTGCGGGTCGAAGGCACCAATGTCAGTCCACTGAGTTATGTACCTGGTTTAAGGAGTATTGCTACTGATCTGTTAGAACTGAGTCCTGGTATAGGGGATGATATTATGCGATAATGATCAATAGATATGAATGTGAGTCTGTTTTCTGGCTATATGATTATCTGTCTGTTAAATATATGTTATATGTTATATGTCAACATAGTATAGTTGGGTTGAGATTGTACTGCTTCGTGCGGACAGTCAACGAACTCGGGACAATCCAACCGGGAGGTTGTAGGCCAGGGCAATCCAACCGGGAGGTTGTGGGCCAAGGTCAGCCAACCGGGAGGTTGTGGACCCAACATGCATTTTGTATATATGTTTGGTTGTACTATGTGGTACTTTGGGGGAACTCATTAAGCTTTGGCTTACAATTTCAGTTTTATGTTTCAGGTACTTTAGATGACCGGGGCAAGGCGAATGCGTGATCGTACACATCCTTCAACGATATGTTTGGGAAATTTTATGATACATTGATCTTGGGGATATTTGTATTTGATACTTGATTTGATATGGTTTTGGTTGAAAACAATGGTTCTTTTTAATTTAAAAATGAAAAATTTTATCGTGATTTTTGGAATGTTACATGGTAATTGTATTGGTCATGAAATATAGGCAAGAGCGTGCTTCTCTATGGTGCGTTATGATATAATGACATCTGATAGTAATGTATTATGTCTCTAAAGGAAAACTACCAATAATGATGTTAATTGATTTTTTTTGCTCCATGATGCAAAAATAAATGTTTCAAACGTTTATACGTTGAACAAATTTATAAAAGATGCTTATTATTTTTTCATATTTTGAAGTGATTGTTAAACATGATATCACCCTTGGAAAGAGATGAAGTTAAAAGAAGAATGTTTGGAAGTGAGACATATAATGTATATCTCGTTTTATAATTGAAAAATGAAGTACGTGACAATGGAATGAATGCCACCATTAATATATAAGAAAAAACTTGTGCATATAAGCAGTGACAATGCTCTAGTTTACCGTGTGGTCATGTAATGATTTCATGTTAATACTTAGGTTAGTCACACTAGCATGTTTAGCTTGTGACATGGTTCTCCATAGAGCGTTTCCAAGTTGTGTACCAGGAGAAGAGCATCATTTATCATCCCCTCTAAATGGTAACATTCCGACAAAGTAATGATCGTTATACCACCGCTGAGAAACAAACATCAAGGATGCCACCATAAAGAGTACGATCATCCCAATGAGATGGATCCATTATAAAACAATGCAATAGATGCCAAAAGAAAAGATACAATGTCCTTAATTTTCTATGTATGTTACCGGTAGATACTTCAAAGTTGGGAGCCTCAAGTAGCGATAGGCCTCCTAATAATTGCTCATAAAGTTACACCTATTTTCCTATGTTTGATTTGATTTCAATGAATAAATAAACCCTCACAAACTTACTCATTGTTCAGATTGCTCTTTATATGGAATCATATTCTATGTTTAGCTAACTGCCAAACCCCATCAATGGAGTCTAATGGTTGAGGTACGGAATTTCATATAGTTCAAACCATGACATGCACAAAATAACATTAGTGCTCCACGATTACTCCACATGATGGGTTCAAAGTGGGGCACTTAATTGGCAAGGAGGATATAACTTATCATAAACTCATTATTAATCAATGAGTGCTTATAATATTTTATTATTCAAATGCTTAAAATAACTAATTACCCGTGCCAAACCACAATAAGTCTAATAAGCAATCTCGAACACACCCTAAGCAATATAAAACAATTATATATAACCCTTACAAAAGTGGTAGAAAGTAGAGTTTCAAATTTGTTCTAATAAATAATTTCAAACTTGTTCTTTCATCAGAGGATTTTCGAAACATGTTATTCAAAGTAAATGAAGAATAGTGACCCCTACATACCATGCTTACTTACTAAGCAATATAATTCACAAAACTTACAACAAAAACGGTAAAAATATAGTTTTGAACTTGTTGGTGGGTTTTAAAGCTGTTCTTATAAAGAAACTCGAACTTATTCATCAATGAATAATTATTCACAAAACTTATAACAAAAACCTGTAATATTGTAAACAAGGTATGTACTGATATCATATTCCAACTTATTAGTAAGTTTTAAACTCATTTTATCTATGTATAAATCGGCTATTGTGCCCTTTATACACAATGGGATAATATTATACCTTGTTAGTGCTCAATGTTCACGACCACCTTTCATATCATCACAAACATAGTTTCTAATTACAAATTAAGAGAACTAAATAGATGATTTGAAATTGATAGGCATTTGACATTTGTGAAAAGTGAATATGTTATATAAGGGAACCGCAAAATTTGAGTCTGAAACTTATTGCGGAGTTCGAAACTAACCGATTTTCGAACTTGGTGATATTTTAGACAATTTATAAATAAATAAATATAATAATAACAAATTTTTTTTGTCAAATTAATGGATATTTATAGAACGTGGTATTTTTGTGATTATCCTTTTTTTAAACATTTTAATGACAATTTTTTATTATAACATTATTAGCAGATTACAACTATTTTTTGTCACACGTCAAATTGGATTATTGTTCAGTTTTATATTTTTTTCCGTTTTGATGTGCTTTTATGGGGACTTTAACATCAAAAGGAAATAAGGATACGATTGTATGATTTGTATCCATTATCTTTATAAACTATCTTTTACGTTGTCTTAGTATTTTACAAGCCCAATTTTACTTTATAAATCAGTGAAATCATATCATTGACAACTTTATCCTTTTTGCATCATTTATTTATATTTTTACTGACATGTACAATCTAATTAATAAAGAATGTCCAAGTTCTTAGATGAGAAACAATCTAATTAATAAAGAACGACCAAGTTCTTAGATGAGAAAGAGATCGCAAAACCCCAAGTAGAACAATCAATTTGGCACATTTAGTACAACTTGTTTTGGATGGGATGGAAAATTACAACATTTATATATGTCCATGAAGGCCATTTTGGAAACAACAATTCCCGATAAAATCACACAAGCAAGAAATAGCAATGTACTTTACACAAGCTTCTCCGACTTGAATATAGGAATAGATTGTCTAAGAAGTAGATGGTTTCCCGTGGATTTACCGAGTACATTTAAATCCTTCACCCGTTGTATCTCTCTTCCTGTTTTCATTTTGCAATCAACATTTAGTCCTTTTTTTAATAATATTTGAAATACTAACTATAAAATACTATTTTTTTACCTTCTTCCACAACTAGTTGGATGGCACGCCTCTCGAGGTCAACTGCATGTCTACTACATTCATCGGGAGAGAACGATCGGAGTTCTAGTATCATACGAAAGAAACGAACCACATCAGTGTACTAGAACAAGGAGGGCATTCACGTCTTTTGCACAGAAGAAATCAAACGCAACCACATGTCCCACCTTTTTACGTATGACATTCACTATCCTTGTACCACCTTTTCAAGTTAGGTGAGACAATGACAGTCCCACTTTTTCCAGTGGGACAACGACCTGTCCCACCTTTTTAGGTGGGACAATGATTGTCGTCTGTCCCACCTTTTTTAGATGGGATAATGTTTATCCCTTCTAAAAAAGGTGGAACTTCAGTTCAATTCCAGTCATCAATACAAAACTTAACTAGAGTAAAAATACGAAACTAACCCTGAAGATAAACCTCGTGATTTGAGCTATCACACTGCTTCAAATAATTTTGCAACTGAACAAATCTCGTATTCCAATGCTCCATTGCCGACAAATTAACAACACCCGATTGCTCATTCACGCCATCATTACCATTTTGAGGACTACTACGTCTTTTATCGCCTATATGTTCTCCATCGGATTTTCTACGTGCATAAACAAGATTATGGTTATTGACATTACTACCCCCGGGAGGACTCTTGGCTTCAAGGGTTTCGGGAGGTCCGGTTTTACTGTCATTTTGCACACTTTTCACATTTGTGTCCTTGGCGGCAACTGGCGGAGGATTTTGCACGTTTTTTACGGTTATGTCCTTGGTGGTAACTAGCGGTGTTGGTGGTTTATCGGGGCTGCTGCTGATGATGCTTGGACATTTTCCGAGCCCGTATTTGCTGAGGTTAGAGCTGACCATTTGTTCGACCATGGTGGATGACTTGGGTCAGGGGTAGTTTAGTAATTACCTGTTGAAACACAATGTTGATGTATAATTCAAGTCAACTTTTTATTAAACCTAATACTCTTCAAAATCTAACACTCACATTAATCTTTAGAGTAATTTAGTCCCAAACTATTTTTGCATATAACATAATTAGATAACAAGTAACAATTTTGTAAATGTAAAGGCATCATGTTTGAAACTCAAAAATCAAACCTATAATTTAATTTACCAATAGAGAAATTTAGAACTGGAGCAACTATATTCCCAAAGCCAAAAAAAAAGAACATAACCAGCTGTAGTATTATTCAGTTATTGATGTTAGCATTAACATAAACTTGGCTATTTTTTGTAAAATATCTATATCTTTTAATGTTTTAAACACAATTGCAGAATTTCAGCATTGTTACAGGTTGTTCTTAAACTGAATCACAATCATTAGTTTAGGATGGTTGATAAAAACTTATAATGATTTTGATTTTCTGATTATTTAGGATCAAAAGAATCAGATTTGCAAAACCATGAAAGGTGTTACTCTAAAAAACTAATTACTAACATAAATCACCAACAGGCCGAGATGATTAACCTTCTATAATTCGTCCTTGTGTTCCAAATTAACGGTTTAACTTACTTAATTTGATTAAAAGTCAATGACAAAATCACAAATGAAGCAATCGATACGATCCGAAAAGTATAGTATGTATTATTTACAGCATTACCACTCATCGTTCTCACAAAATCAATTACAGCCTAAGCCCTCACACAATGACAACCTTACGAGCTAAAACAAAACGTTATTTTTCAAACAAAAACCATATCGAAGAAGCACAAAGAAATCAGCACAACACACAGTCACACAGCAAGGAACAGAAATTACACCAAACACGAACTGCAAATTTGAGCAGAAAAAGAAACTAGAAGAGTTGATAATTACCGAGAATAAAATAATTTACCTTTTAACAAGAGATTCAACGCTGTAGAATTTGGGGGAAAACCGAAATTAAGAACAACTAGTTAACAAGCGAAGACCCTTGGAAGAAATGTGCAACAAGAATTAGAGCTGGTGTGGATATGGAGTTGGGAATTTGGAGGGAGGGAGTATATCATCGCCCACACACACACAAAGCTAGGGATTTCAAGCGGGAAGCAGCGACGGTGGGTGGAGGTTTTGGAGGGAGTAAAACGTAAAAAGCCTAAAATTATATAATCTGTGATGCGTAGACGGTGAAGTCTTGACAGAAAGAAAAGGGGTGTACATTTTGCATCTCCGATAGTACATTCGATTTTTTTTTTTCTTTAAATATGAAGATATAAGTTAAATGAATAAATTTATGTTTTATTTTTGTGAAAATCATATAAAAAAAAAAGTCAAAATGGTCGAGAGTTTTAATTAAAGATATTTTTTTTAGGACAAACTCCATAAAAACCATTAAATATTCATAAAAACTTGATTTTAACATTGTCGATTTGCCCTTTCCTTTTTGAGTTTTTTTATGACAACTACGAATTCTTTTTTTTTTTTTTTGAAAACTTAATAGATTTTATAGAATTTCTCTCTTTTTAAACATAATGACCATCAATTTTGTATTAGTATCAATGTAAAGTTGCGTTTGGTTCGTAAAATATTTTTGAAAGAAATAAAATATATCAAAAGAATTAGAATTTAAATATATTAGAAGCTTAAATGTATTTGGTTGACATGAAATTGTTTGGTGTGGTTTGTGTTTTGGTTTGCTTATTTCTCAATAGAATTGGAAAATAAATTTTGTAATATGACAAAAATACATTTTGGTGATTTTTGTAACTTATTATATTTTTTAATACACATGACAAAGTTTTATATAATTACAACCTTTTTTTTATTGAACTCTTCTATAAAATGTAAATTAAAAAAAAAAAATAACTAACATGTATTTTTTGAGCACATACAAATCAAAAGAACATTTTTAAATCGAAACAAAACGATTATATATAATAATATAAAGATACAAATATCATTCATTATTTTCGATCTAAAATTATTATTAGAAAAAAAATTTAACCACGCGATATATAAAATAATGTCTAAGTACAATAATACATAGTTCATAATCATATCACTCGTCCAACATTAACCTCATAAAATCCTCCTGATCTTTTCCTTCCAAATTCCAAAAACTTAACACGATTTATGGATCATGCATTATTTTCCTACTTGTTTTGACCTATCCAAGGCACTCAATGACATCATTTTTTAAATTTAAGGAATCACCATCGAAGTTTTTTTTACTTCTGTTTCTCCTAGTATTGTTTGATTCGTGCTATTCGCTGCTTTTTCAAGTTTTTCTCCAAGGACATTGTAACATCCTGTTTCGAGAAGTTTATTATTTCGAGATTGTAGACAATAAATGGATCGATTAAAGGCCTTGGGCTTCAAGAGAATAAGGTTTAGAGCTTATTGGATTTTGATAATATTGGTGTAATTTAAGCCATTGGTTTGTGTTTTGGAGCCAAAGGGTAAAATGGGAAAAGTTACATGTTAGGCTTCTTGCATGGATTATGATTTTTAGTTCGATATGTGTTAAGCCAAAAGTAACTAGATAGAAGTATGGGGATCGTCAATGCCTTTCTATGGATATAAAGATCGCCGAAAACGAAGTTGAAACGAAAAAGTTATGGTTGTTTGAAGTTGATGAGGATTTGGGTGAAAATCGTCGTCACGACACATCGAGAATTGCCACGGCACGGCGAATCGTTACCATGGCACGACAATTAGTCAGGCCTAATCCCATGATTTTAGGGTTTTCAACGTATTTAAACATAAGGTTCCGACTTTTTGGCCATTTTATCAGCCTCCATCACTTCTATAACCCCTTGGGAGAAACCCTAGCCTCCACCTTCAAGATTTGAGTTTCTCCTCTTTCCTCTCTCTTCTTTTGGAAGCTTTTTATGTTATTTTGATGAAGTTTAAAGATCAAGAAGGTTCTTTTGGTTGCAAGGAATGATGCTTCCAGTTTGGATTCATCATGTAACATCCCAAAAATCATGACCAAAAATTTCTTTTTAAAACATTACTAAACCATAGTATCAAATCATTTCAAACATACTAGAAGGGTTATATAACAAATCAGAGTATCTTTTCAAAACACTTGTCCATTTTATCAGAGTAAACATCCCAAGCTAAACTTATTTGTGGTGTGTGTGTGTGCCATACGATCACCCCGAGCTCTTCCCTCCGCTACCGGAAGTACCTGAACCAAAACTGAAAACCGTAAGCACGAAGCTTAGTGAGTTCCCCAACCTACCACATACCACATACATAACCACAAACTGGGCCTTGCCCACTGCATCGGGCCCTGCCCGGCATCGGATCGAAGTCTGGACTAACTTGGGCCCCGCCCGGCATCAGGCCCAGCCTGGCATCGAGCCCCTCTCGGTATACAGATATGTTCTCTTAGGCCCCGCCTGTCTCTGGGCCTCGCCCGCGACTAACAAATACAAGCATATAACATAACACATATCATAAAGCTAAACATACTCTGTTACACCCCAAAACCGGAACGGCGGAATCGTTCAGGGGTGGAGGACGTCATGTTTAGTATCACAAGATATGTATACAGTAAGCAAGTAATGAACAACCATTTCATTTAGAAAGAAAGTGTTTACAATGTGTGTGTTCACAAAACATAGAATTCATAAGCAAATAACAAAACAAGACTTGAAGCTATAATGCTCCATCTTCTGAATTCCCAGCACGAGTACCTGTCTAATAGGCTCCTGAGAATACAAGTTATTTGAAAGAGTTGATCAGCAATTAAGCTGGTGAGTTCATAAGATTTTAGTGATGTAAGTAAGTTGTAAAATGTTGTTGGAAAATGTAGTTGTAACATGTAGTTGTAAAATCTTGTAAGTTGTAAGTTCTGTTTAGAAACGTTCGCATGTTCCTCTAGAAAATCCTATATTTCCTACTTTAATGAAAGATAAGTAAAAATGACTCTACAATCCCTTCTATGAGTACTAAATAGATACAAGTTATATAAAACTCAGAGTAAACAAACAATCGACTGTGCGCATCTGCCCTAAGCCCACAACCAAACAAGGAACAGGAAGTAAGGCGGATTGCACACATCCCATTGGTTGTTAGATCATTGTTGTATATAACCCTGGTGTATTCACTTGTTACTCATGGAGTTAATTGTAATGGTTCCTTTATATTTAATGAAAAGATTCTTTAAGAAAACCCTTATTTCTTATAATAAAATGGTGACCACAGTGACTACTTTTATAATAACTTAGTTTATACTGGATATATATGATCTAATATCGGATAGAAAGTTAACTGGGTGAATCTGCCCTAAGCCCACAACCAAACAAGGAACAGGAAGTAAGGCGGAAAGCACACATCCAACTACATATTGGGTATTAATTATATATAACCATGATGTATAAACTAAGGTATTATAGAGTTAATCACCTAAGGTCCTTTAAGTTTATACTGGTTTAATAAAATGGATTAAACCCTTTACTGGGAAGTTTCTAGTTTTGTATACCCAAAGTTCTGATTTGGAAAGTATGTTTTGTACTAGAAAATTGTGCATTGACTCTGTGTCTTATGACTTGACCCATACCTGGTACCCTTATGATGTCTTAATGTATACTAAGCATATATATATATATATATATATATATATATATATATATATATATATATCTAGAATCGAAGAGAAAATAGATTGGGTGGATTCGTTCCAAGCCCACAACCAAACAAGGAAAAGGAAATGAAGCGGATTGCACACATCCTATTACTTGTCGGATCCTATTGGTATATATATCCTTTGATGTATACATTAAGGAATCATAAGGTTAGCATTATGGTCCTTTCTATTAAACGTAGCTTTCTACCAAGGCATCTACTGTTATGTGCTAGACTCGACAGTTCTGTTTGTCGTTTGTAAAAATGTAAGTTTTCCCTAGTTTATAACTATCTTAACTCGAAAATAGTTTGTATTTGTCTTTCAAGTGGTACTGTCACTTTATGAAAGTAATGGGAAATGTAAGTACACAGTTGTCGTTTAAAATGACATGCGGATGTACTAATGACCTAAAACATGTTTGTTTTATTAAGGTCATAATGTGAAGGCTAGTACCCCTACTAAACGCTCTCCCTGTCTAGAGATTAAGGGAACCAAACGCGACCTCTGCAAATTCTTGCAAGTCGTGTAATTCACATTTATATGATCATGTATACCCAATATAACTATCACCTTTTGTTTAAAACAAGGAGTTAGTGATTCATTGGTATAATTAGATCTTGTATGTTCTCATGCTATAGCAACCTAGTATGTTTGATCTGTATGGTATTGTTTGTTTCTCATCATAGTATTCTCTTTGTATGGTATTGTTTGTTTCTCATCATAGTATTCTCTCTGTATGGTATTGTTTGTTTCTCATCATAGTATTCTCTCTGTATGTTATTGACTCTTTGTATGCTTCATTGTACTAGAAGTAATGAATAGCATCCTCCTAAACTATACCTATTATAGTTTACTAATGTTTTACTTGAACTGTTTGAAAAGACTCATTTATCTACTAAGTTATGCTTGTACTTTAAAAACGGAGTTTGATTAACTATAAAGTAACATAACTTTAAAAGAGTTTTTGAAATGTTTTGATCGCTTATAAAAGACATAAGCAACATTTTGAAAGATGTTTATAACAAACAATTACACAATTAACATTGTGTTCAACTTGTATTCCCCCCTTAAAAGCATTTAAAACAGTTCAAAGATTAATTACGAGGTATGAACTCACCTGATGTGGGTGATTCAAACGGGTATGCGTGCAAGGATGAGAAGTTCCATGAATGAAGTCCCGAGACATAACAAGTCCTAAATGACATATAATGACATATATTGGCATGAATATAGTGTTTATAAGCAACTATATGAAAGGAAACACCTTCCGGGACTAGGAAACACTTTGACCAAGTGTTGGAATCACATGTGATTCATCAAAGGGAAGTGGAATGGCACCTACTTGAGTTTACTACCATGGGTTTACGGCCAAAGGGAGTTTACGGCCGTAAACTCATGGTCAAACATGCCTACATGTTGGTTTGAAGGCTAGGGAAGCTTTAGGGACTTTTGCTTTACACTAATATGAGAAAGACCACCTCTATTGAAGCTTTTGATGAGTTTACGGCCCAAAGGTGTTTACAGCCGTAAACTCATGATCATTTATGTATTTGATAGAAGTTTAAGGTCTTACAATGATCAAGGAAAGGTTCTAGTTCACAAGCTTTGCATCTAGGAGGGTTTATGGCCCATACATGCTATAACATTGAGTTTACGGCCAAGGAAGATCTTGGGCCGTAAACTCAAGATGTTCTTGGGAAAATGTATGTTTCAAGGGTGTGATTCAAGGCTTCCTAGTAGATATGAAGTATAATGAAGGAATACTTACGATATGGAGGCTTGAAATGGCGATTAAGGTCCAAGACACTAGTGTGTGTTCTTGGTGTTTCTTGAAGATCTAAGAAAACATGATTTCCATGGATGAATCATGAGGATGAAGCTAGTTAAGAAGGATTAACAACAAACTAGAGAAAGAACACTTACGAATTTTGAAGATCAAAGATGAAACTCGGGATGATACTTGAGAGAGAACTCAAGTGTTCTTGAGGTGAAAGTGAAAGAATGAAGAAAATTTGAAGGATATGAGCTTATATGGAGGAGTTTACGGCCCACCTTGAGTTTACGGCCGTAAACTCAAGTGTTGTGGTCGTGAACTCTTTTTGAAGAGGTTAAGGCTTGATTCTTTGTACAGTGTCTCTAACAGGTACATTCTAACACTCATTCCTTAAGTGTACTAGGCTTAAAACTCCTTAGAATGACCTTTAAACAGGCTAGAACTCATTACCAATGAGTCTAACACTCAGTTGAGTTGATTGACTGAGCTTTAAAAGCAAAAATTTTCCGGGTTGTCCATCATCCCCCCGTTAGATGGAATTTCGTCCCGAAATTAGCTTTGTTAGCATTACTACTTGGGTTGCGCTCCTCTTATTGGCAGAATACCTACTCGTAGACCTGGAAACTTTGCCCTGGTGTTCATGATAGGATTCGTACTTGGTCCATCTATCATTACTTCGTGTATACAAGTCGTATATAATTAGGATTAGTAAGACGGTCGGATGTGCGACTCTGCCCCAAGTCCACAACCAAACAAGGAAGAGGAGATAGGGTGGAAACACGCATACTAAATCTGCGTAATCATAATCATATACCACCCTCGCGTATACACTGAATAGTGATAGGTGGGCTGTATTCGTCCATAGCCTCTGTGCTCGAACTTGGTCTGCTGGACGAGTGGTATTTCGTGACGGTCTGCGGACATCTGACGATAAGGCTTCGGAGGACAAAGTACCCTTCGCACAAGTACTTCGGGGTTTAGAATACGAAAGATAAAACTGGGGTTTAGGTCGGACTGTCGATACGAATGACGAAGGTTTCGAGAACTTGTCGATCGAGGCGATAAAAACATATGAACTTAGTATGGTGAGGACCACGCCAATTCATGACGAATGATAGTAACAGACTCTTTACTGAACAAAGTTTTGGCCAATTGAAAGAAACGTCTGTTATACGATGATATATCCCTAGTGTGTTCGACAATGTACTCCTTGTAAATGTTCCAGTGTTTCCTATTTTCTCTTTGATGTTAACACTCCTACGTATCGTACCGCTATGTGCGCATACATACAAATGAAAGTGCTTTGATAACTGGTGATGATACTTTATATCATGATCCTCCTTGGTACCACTACGATCGCCTGCCATATACAAGTTATGCATATTTAAGATGAATAAGACAGTCGACTGAGTAACTCTGCCTCAAATCCTCAACCAACTAAGGAACAGGGATTTAAGCGGAATCACTCACTCTAAGTCTGCAACATCTTAGTTATGCACAATCATGATGTATATGCTAAGCCATCATAGCTTCTCTAAACGGATCTTTTAGTTCTCTCGAATACTGTGACCTATTTCAATATGTGAGTTATTATAATTACTTTTTAAGTGTTTTCCCCAAGCTTTAATCTTATATGAATATAATTTAATTTTCAAAGTGATTACTATTTCGAAAACGTACCGCTGCTCGTCGACGACTCCGGGGTTGATTCTCCTGCGGTGATCATCAGAATGCGTCCATCCGCTCCTGAGTTCTTTGTTATCGGGCAGTCCCTCTGATAGTGTCCAGTCTCACCACAGCCATAACAGGCTTGGTCTTCTTCAGCTCCGGGGACTTGGGAGATCGGTTGAGCCGGTGCCCTGCAGAAACGGATTGTGTGTCCCTTTCTGTGGCAGTTCAGACACTGCATTTCTCGATATACTCCGGTGTGGTGAAAGTTGCACTTTCCACACTTTGGGAGGGTTCCAGCATATCGACTGGCAGGTGCTGGAGTAGTAGGCGTTGTAGTGGCGTACATAGTACTCGCTTGTTGTTCTTGCGGGGTGTCCTGTGTTGTTCGCTTCTTCTTCCTCTTGTTCCCCGACTTCTGTTTATAGTCCTCTTCCCTCGATGGCTCGGGAATAGGGACTTTTACACCATGACGGACTCCGTGGTCGATGAGTCGTTGAGCCAGGCGTTTAGCACTATCGAACGTGGCTGGGTTAGAAGACAACACATTTCCTTGGGTCGGAGCAGTCAGACCCCAAATGTATCTTTCTATCTTCTTGCTCTCCGGGGTAACCATCCCGGGGCATAGAGTGTTGGATTAATGTCTAAGTCCATAACTATATTTGGTATGTACTTGACCCGACCCGCCATGGTCCATTTGGGTTGCACTTCACCGATACAATTTATATGGATAGTCTTTTGAGAATAGTATATTTATGATTTATATTAATATATTATAAGTTCTAATATATTAATATGGAATCATATTATTTAATTAGTATTGATCAAGAATTAATTAAGTGATCAAAAAGAACTAATTAAATATGGACTCTTATATATATGGAATGGGCCAAGTTCATTTAGGTTGGGCTAAGCTTTCATGGATGGTCCATGGAGCTTTTAACCCATGGATCCTATGTAAATGAAAGGTCATGGGTATTAGGGTTTACATGGATGTAACCTTAATCCTCCATAATATATAAAGGGGTCCTTGGCTCATAAAATTGGCACAAGTGTGTGAAAATAAGAGTGGGCCGATTTTAGTGTGCATACATATTCTCTCAAGTTCTTCCAAGGTGTTTTGGTGATTTGTGATTCCATTTGAGGCTTCCACACTATTGGGGCTAAGCTCTTAAAGCTTGAATACATCAAGCTACATCAAAAGGTATGTCATCTAACTAGAACTTTGTAGTATAGGTGCTTCATAATATGCTAGTTAGGATGAAACCTTGGAATAGTTAATATTTGCATGTATAATAGAGAAAACATAGATCCAAGGTTTATAGGGTTGCATGTACACCATAGGAGTGTTAGAATGCTCAAAACCCAACAGTGGTATTAGAGCCATGGGTTGTTTTTTGTTATATTGATGCAAATGTTTTATTTTCAAGTTGAAAAAAAAAGAAAAAAAAACATGACGTTTGTCAAATTTTAAGATAATTACTTGTTTTGTGAAAAACTAATTATTTGTAAAATTTGAATCATTTGCTATATGAGTTGAATTAGGTCAAATTTAGTAAAATATAAAATGATATGATTATTTTATTAGTTTTAAAAGTTTGATCTAAATGTTTTAAGGAATTACATATTTTGTCATAAAATTTTGGAGCTCAAAAGTTTTTTTTTAAAAGTTGTGATCTTAAGGGTTTTTGAAACTTCCATAAGTTATGGATATGAAAGTTTTTTTTTTAAAAAAAAAATTTTGATTCAAAGTTTTTATGGAGTTACAAAATTTGGTGTTAATGTTTTAAAGAATTCCATAACTTGTTCTTAAGTTATGGAACATGGAAAGTTTCATCATAAAACACCATTAATTCCATAAGTTATGGAATCCAAAGGTTTTCAAGAATTACAAAACTTGCCCTCAAGTTTTGGAATTTGAGAAAAGTTTTTTATGAAAAAAAGAATTGAATTCTAAAACTCTTGGTTTCATACCTTAAACAATTAATTAAATGGTTTTAATTTTGAGTTTAATAATTGGAATTATGATGTTTTGTTGAATAGTTCAAATGAACTCTTATGGACTTTATTAATAGTTAATTAAAGCGTTTAATTAAAAGAGTATTATTAATCCATAAATATATGGTTTGAGTTTAATTAAATTAAAAGTCTAGTTTAATTAATAGATTAAACCACCAAGTATTTTAAATGTCTAAAATACACCCTTATACTATTATAATATTAAAAGTTTAACATATTATATGTATAAGAGCAAGTCGTCTTACCATTAGTAGGCCTCATTCACGAAGCCGGTCTATAAGGGGGGTATAAGGTTACTGCCTATAAAATGGCAGTTTAATGGGTGTCCACTCTCACTCACCGCTTCCTTGACCGGTGGAGGGTCGTTAGCCGAACAGGTAGGACAAGGACTATAATTCTCCCTTCATTATAAGTATAATGATAAATACTAAGTAACTAAACACTTATAAATTCCCAATCTTAGTTACTTAGGAAAATGTGAATAAGGTGATAATCCATGAAATTACACTTTGCACTTTGTTTAAGCTGTTAGTGGAGAGTGTGTGGTTAACCGGCACACTAACCTGGACTTAACAAGGTAGGCAAAGGGTAACTTAATGTTTATCATAGTATCGTTGGAGCGTGTGTGGTTAACCGGCACATCGATTGAGGGGTAAATATTAAGGGTACCAAGTATATTTGCATGGTTACTTCACACCTTGTTTTGTGATCCTCGGCATCCCAGTCACAAAACCTGAAGGGCACACTCGAGATTGAAACATGCCATTGAAAAGTTCAATGAATCTCAAAAGAATCTAGGAGTTTCAAAACCAATTAAAACCTAATAATACATTTCGTTAATCTTGGTGGAAATTGGTGAATCGTCATTCACCTACCTTCAAATATTTTATAGCTTGGATTACGGCATCCCTCTTCCAAGTTATAAAATAGTTTGTTGGGTCCTAGCCTTAATATATCATATTGGGTGTTATATTAAGGACTTAAATCAACTTTACGTGAATTTCTCCCATTGTTGATGTCTGGTTTAGACAACAATGATCTTCCCAAACCAAGCTTTCCTAATGAATATGACTTCCCGAGTTTGGCTCATGGAAGTCATACTTCTCTTCTTCCACCTCCTCCAATTATTCTCCCTAACCCACAAGTTCAAGGTCACTCAAGCCCTAATGGCAAGCAAGGTCTATGTGTGATCACATCTTAGAGATGAAGTCACATATTGACAAGCCGGGAGATTTGGGTGTCAAAGTCTTGAGAAAGTTGGATGTTCAATCACTTTCTAAGTCACATAGTGAGTTCCTTTGGGACTACTATGAAACAGACTATGACATGAACCTTAATGATCATATCTATTTGCTTGGTGCTGCTGAATCAGCAATGATTTGGAACGATAGTAAAGCAAATTTGATTAGAAGATCAACTTCCCAAAAACTTTATGGACAGTGATAATGGTGACACTGGAAATCCAGAAAAAGCATTCTCTTCCCAATGGAAAGGGATTGGCCATAGTCAACCCGGTTGACCAAATGGTAAAGAGAAAGGCTAAGTCTGAGATAGTCCCATTACCAAAGGGTCCATATGTTTATTTTGCCAAAGGAAGGGGCGTTGATTGCAAAGCTGCCAAATTTACCTAAGGATGTTAAAGTCAATAAGTTTGACTCTACATCAGGTAGAGCCCATTATCTAACTCTGCTAAGTTCTATTATGAGATCCTCATTACATGATGTGACTGGGTCACATGTTGATGTTTTAAGAATCAAAGAATAGAGAGAAATATTAAAGGAAGTATATGTTGATTCTGATCGCGAAGGTGGATTTCGATCGCATCAGAATTTTGAGCAGTTGCTTAAGAAGTTATGATATATTGCTAAGGAATAGATAACAACAATTTTCCATGTGGATTGTAAGGATAAGTTTTTCCGCAAAGTTTTAAAATAAAAGAAAACTGTTTAATTCTATTTATTTGATGTATCCTTACAATGGCATTTGTGGAAAATTGTTGCTTATATGATTCCACTGACAGCAATATTGGAAAATGGATTTGATTCTTTCATTTGTGGTAGTGTCTAAATTTACCAAATCAGGAAAGTTCCTCATCGCCCAAGTTTCAATTGGACCGAAACTTGGAATCATGCAAGTTGAATAGTATGATGAATGAGAACTTTCAAGCATTGGAAAATCAAGACTAATTACTTGTTCACATGGATGTGTGAGTCAAGTGAAGGACTAAAGGGATCGAGTACACATTCTTGTGCACTGGTCATGTCCACCACAAAGCTCGTTAAGACTATTTGATTTACTAAAGTTTAGTAAATATGGTTATACTTACAAGTTTAAGTATAATTCTGAAACATTGGAAAAGTCTCAATGTATGGCAGAACGAATGGGAAGAATCAAATTAGGCAGAAAGATAAAAGTTTCTCAAATCTGAAAAGATGGGAGAGTACTTTAGTATCATGTTTGTGATCATCTTAATGATTTAGAAATCATATCACAATTAGTCCTCTAAAGGTCATCTTAGTGCATTCTTATGACTAAGAAGAGGAGTCATGAATTGTTGAAATGGTTAGATCAGGAAGATGAGTCATACTTCGTTCCAAAACAATTCTTAGAGTCATACTCCAAGATTGTAACTTGAGTGACATATCTTAAAGAAAGGTTTAAAACACTTGTCAAATGTAAGAGTAAAAGTGTCCTACTCTTGTACATTTGAAATTGGTAAGTTGTGATGTTTTGGATAAAACAAAGACCAACTAAGGCCAATTATGTGAAGTGTTTGTCTTGATAAAGAATCCGCACTATCTCTTGAATATTTGGCAAGATAGTCTTATATGTCAATAGGATAGTGGGAGTCTTAAAGATCCTAAAAAGAATTTCAAGAACTAATCAAGAATAAAACCCGAGGTTCTTCACTAGCACACGACTAGAGGTTTATAACCTATCGTGTTGACATATTCTGTGCCCAATCCAGTTAAAGTTGGTTTTGCATAGGAGTTCTGAAAGTTCTCAATTGGTTGCATAACAACTTGGAAGCAATGGCAGGCCCTGTACTGCCAGGTGGCAAGAAGTTAAGATTGCATAAGTTCAGTCCATATGAGTTTGGATTTGTCATTATCCTTGTCTTGTGACTATGGTTTTGACGATTCACATGGATAAGAACACATACACCATAAAATCTAAGGGTCATAAGGTTTCTCTCTGATTCATGAAAATGATGGTGAGGAAACACTTCCACCAAGTAGATTTGAAGCAGATGACAGAAGGTCTAAACAATTGAGACTATGATTACGACATCCCTTTTCATAGTTCTGAAATTGTTTAGACACACATGCATGCTATCTAAGGAAAGGTGTATGATTTTGATAAAGTTTTATCAAAGCATCTCGTATCAGAAATCTGAACTTTGGTAAGAAAGTCAATAAAGTATTGATTTCTAGAAGTCCAGCTGATTTCTGAGTACATGTCAAAGCTAGTGGGAGCATAAGTGTTATGCTAATAATCATCATGTTAGTGGGAGCATGATAATTATTGTTAGTGTTGCAAGTTAGCAATGTTAATTATAGAAAACAAAAGTTTCAATTCGTGAGGCTGCAGGGATTGAAAAAGTTGTTTTGCTATAATTGAGGGAGAGGATATACTTCATTTCAGTTCTAAAGGCTTAGATTGAGACCTTAATCATCTTTAGTCAAGAATATATATATATATATGAATTTCATGTTGGATTGGTTCAACTTAAGGAAATTCTATATATTGCGTTCTCAAAATTCGATTATGATTACGGCATCCCTCTTCATAGTCAAATTTTGAAAACATGGCAAATAAAAATATTGTAGCAAAAGACTGGTCTAGAATCATGTCTTTATGTGAGACATCATGAATCGTGTACCATTTGCTTTGGGTAGAGGATCGATTGCATGTGCTATAATATTTGTCATTTCTAAATTTTTCCAAATGCCCAGAGGCATTAAGAAGGGAAAAGGTCTAGAATTGGATATGACTAAAATGATTAAGCAATTGTCGAGGACAATATGAGGTTTACCAAAGATTGGTTGCTCAGGGACAGTTGGAAGTATAGTGCTAATTTTGGAAGGACCATATTGACATATTCTGAAAAGAGGCATCTCTTATTCAGAAGTGATAGTCAAAATGCGAATATGGAGTTGTCTCCATAGGTGGAAGTTATCTGTGTAAGATTAGAAAACTTAATGCAAGAAGCATGTTCAAAGCAATGTACTTTGAATATGAGACTTAGTTTCCATGGAGTGGATCTCCATTGGAATACCTTATAATGACTGTTGACAAGTCTTTGTGACTTTGTACATATTCATTACAAGAGGGTCAGTGCATATAAGTTTAAAATCTAAACAGATTTCGATAAATGATAGGAATTTGAAATTCTCACATTTTTCGATAAGGATTTGGGAGTGTGAAATTAGAATCATTGAAATTATGTTCAATTGGTTTATTTCACAAAGTAAGGATCATAGAAAAACATAGAGTGCATACTTGGTGTATGGCAAAGCTAGTGTTTTGAAAAACATAGTGTACTTGCTTGGAGCATGGGACAACTAGTGTTTTAATTCAAGTATAAAGTTGATAAAACCGAAACAATGAATAATGAGTAATCAGTATGGTGATAAATAAAAAGTGTTTTATTTATATTCATAGGTTTTGATACCGTATTAGATTCATTTATTCTTGTGTTTCACTTTGCATGTTTTGACTTCCATAATAACTAGGTTATCCTTCCGGAATGACTAAGTTATTCAAATCATCCACAGTCAGTCATATGTTGGAAGTAGATATGAATCAAGACTGTCATGGGTTGGCTTGTAGAGGTCCAAGTTGGCGGATAAAGTTGTGCTACAACACTCATGAGTCCTCATAAGTTCTGAGTATTGGATTCAACCCGCACTCATTTGAATCACTTCATGGATTTTATCACGAGTGATCATGAGACGATAATATCTTATATTCTTCAAACCTAGAGATATGAGTTGTTACTATGAGTTGGTTGTACATTGATTGCACGAAAACGCATTCGGTAACTCGATGTTATAAAACGTGCCTTTGTGTATGATTCAACAAGTAGTAGAACAAGCCATATGAGTCGAAGTTTATCCATTCCTTTTACCTTCGGGATAAAAGCAATATCTGTGGGCCCCTCGATGATTTAATGATGACACATGTGAGTGCTTAGCCAAGCCATGACTGATTTGATTTGTTCAATCAGTCAGTCATCATAAATCGGAAATCGGGAAACAACAAATGGACAGAGAGAATGATTATAATCCATGTCTCAGTCCCTATGATATCTAGAATGGAGGAATATATGATCCCTTATCTAATGGACAAGTCATTGACAAGGTCAGAGTTCGACAGCGGCTTTAAGAGCTACGATTGCCAGTTAGGTTTTGAAGTCATACTCAATAATAGTTTTAGACTTATCCAAGTGGGAGACTGTTGGATTAATTTCTAAGTCCATAACTATATTTGGTATGTACTTGACCCGACCTGGCATGGTCTATTTGGGTTGCACTTCACCGGCACAATTTATATGGATAGTCTTTTGAGAATAGTATATTTATGATTTATATTAATATATTATAAGTTCTAATATATTAATATGGAATCATATTATTTAATTAGTATTGATCAAGAATTAATTTAGAATTAATTAAGTGATAAAAAAGAACTAATTAAATATGGACTCTTATATATATGGAAAGGGCCAAGTTCATTTAGGTTGGGCTAAGCTTTCATGGATGGTCCATGGAGCTTTTAACCCATAGATCCTATGTAAATGAAAGGTCATGGGTATTAGGGTTTACATGGATGTAACCCTAATCCTCCATAATATATAAAGGGGTCCTTGGCTCACAAAATTGGCACAAGTGTGTGAAAATAAGAGTGGGCCGATTTTAGTGTGCATACATATTCTCTCAAGTTCTTCCAAGGTGTTTTGGTGATTTGTGATTCCATTTGACGCTTCCACACTATTGGGGCTAAGCTCTTAAAGCTTGAAGACATCAAGCTACATCAAAAGGTATGTCATCTAACTAGAACTTTGTAGTATAGGTGCTTCATAATATGCTAGTTAGGATGAAACCTTGGAATAGTTAATATTTGCATGTATAATAGAGAAAACATAGATCCAAGGTTTATAGGGTTGCATGTACACCATAGGAGTGTTAGAATGCTCAAAACCCAACATAGAGCTGCTAGCTCGCTGAACCGGTCACTGTAGGTCACTATGTCTGAGCCGACCACAGTGAGATCCCATAGCTCTTGTTCCAGCTTTTGAATTTCGCCTAACGGCCAGTATTCCTCCCGCATTAACTCTTTTAGGTTTTCCCAACCTATTGAGTTAGCCACTGATAGGGTCAGTGACTTAACATGGTTGTTCCACCATGTTAGGGCCTTGCCAGAGAAGTTGCAGGCAGCAAACTTCACTTTGCTCTCTTCTGGGCACAAACAGATTTCGAAGATCGACTCTGTTTTCTCGAACCATTGTGAGAGGGCAATGACTCCGCCAGTCCCATTAAAGGATAATGGCTGGAATTTGGTGAAGTCCTTGTAGGAGAACTCTCTCGAGCGCACGGGGACCTCACCTTGAGTAGAATCAGTAGGCGTTCCACCTTCGTTGGTACTGGTGGAGTGATATTGAGCCATGGCTGTTGCCACAGCCGCAACCACTGCAGCGTTTATAGCTGCCATATCGATTTGTGAAGGAGGTGGTATTGGAGTTATCGGAGTAGTGCGTCTGTTTGATCTGCGAGGAGGCATCTTTGCTAAAAGAATACAAAGATGAGATGGAATAAGTCTAGAGCAATGGACACAAGCCGAAAGCTGAAAAGACAAGGTTATCCTAGTTCTGAGTGTATCGGGTCCTGACTTCCACAGGGTTCTAGAAACAATTCATAAAAGAGTCTATACCTAATAAACTCTATGAATTTGAAATGGCTATCCTCGAATGAATATCTGTTACCTGAATAACTGTTACCAACTGCATGTAAGAAAATAATCCTAACAAATAATGTGAGCAGTGTTTCCACTCGCTCATTAAGTTAACAAGATTATTATTTATTAGTGTGACGTGTAAGACGTTTTGGTTACTTCTGCTGATCCCTCCTTGAAAACTCCTCCTGAACTTGCTCTCGTTTCCTCCTGACTCTCCTGTTGTCTACTATGAGGAAGTGGTCACATCTATCTGGGCTTGTCGTGTGAGAATGGAAGTGACTAAAGAATCTATGAGTTTTAAGGTAACTTTATGGGGTGATCCTTACGGAGTCCTTCTATAATTGCACAAGGTATACAAGTTGTATATAATTCAAGATTAAATAGACCTTCGAATAAGTGATCCTACTCCAAAACCACAACCAAACAAGGAACAGGTAGTGAAGCATAGATCACAAATTCTAAGTCTATAAATTCTCAATTATATATAACCTTGGGAGTATACATTGCAAGATTATAGACCTATCCGTAAGGGTCTTTTAAGTTATCACATAAGTTATTTGTATGGTGCCTAAAATACTCCTATAGTATTTTAATGTAATGTACTTGATATGTTTCAAACTTGTTATTGCGTTATAGTATCATAGAATACTCCTATAGTATTCTAACTCTAATGTACTTGATCTAGTATTCTCTTGACTGGTGTTTAGGTAAGTTTTAAGACTGTTGCAACACCACATCACTCCCAAACACATGTCGGTCACATCTCGAATGAATATAGTTGATCAGGCTATATTGATCCTAGCTATGATTACATAACTGTTTAGGTTTGACGACAGTGTCCAACCTTTAAATACTTTAGTTTTGTTCTCCTTGTGATACTTGTTCTAATATGTACATGTATAAGCAAGTACGTATATTTTTATAACTTATCGTTATACTCTTAAAATATATCATTATCCAGAGCACTTAAGTCCCACTGTATTTATAGTTGTATATCTTTTATCGGTTGATATACTTAGTTCACTATAAACATTGCTCTGATACCAATCTGTCACACCCCAAAACCGGAACGACGGAATCGTTCAGGGGTGGAGGACGTCATGTTTAGTATCACAAGATATGTATACAGTAAGCAAGTAATGAACAACCATTTCATTTAGAAAGAAAGTGTTTACAATGTGTGTGTTCACAAAACATAGAATTCATAAGCAAATAACAAAACAAGACTTGAAGCTATAATGCTCCATCTTCTGAATTCCCAGCACGAGTACCTGTCTAATAGGCTCCTGAGAATACAAGTTATTTGAAAGAGTTGATCAACAATTAAGCTGGTGAGTTCATAAGATTTTAGTGATGTAAGTAAGTTGTAAAATGATGTTGGAAAATGTAGTTGTAACATGTAGTTGTAAAATCTTGTAAGTTGTAAGTTCTGTTTAGAAACGTTCGCATGTTCCTCTAGAAAATCCTATATTTCCTACTTTAATGAAAGATAAGTAAAAATGACTCTACAATCCCTTCTATGAGTACTAAATAGATACAAGTTATATAAAACTCAGAGTAAACAAACAATCGACTGTGCGCATCAGCCCTAAGCCCACAACCAAACAAGGAACAGGAAGTAAGGTGGATTGCACACATACCATTGGTTGTTAGATCATTGTTGTATATAACCCTGGTGTATTCACTTGTTACTCATGGAGTTAATTGTAATGGTTCCTTTATATTTAATGAAAAGATTCTTTAAGAAAACCCTTATTTCTTATAATAAAATGGTGACCACAGTGACTACTTTTATAATAACTTAGTTTATACTGGATATATATGATCTAATATCGGATAGAAAGTTAACTGGGTGAATCTGCCCTAAGCCCACAACCAAACAAGGAACAGGAAGTAAGGCGGAAAGCACACATCCAACTACCTATTGGGTATTAATTATATATAACCATGATGTATAAACTAAGGTATTATAGAGTTAATCACCTAAGGTCCTTTAAGTTTATACTGGTTTAATAAAATGGATTAAACCCTTTACTAAGAAGTTTCTAGTTTTGTATACCCAAAGTTCTGATTTGGAAAGTATGTTTTGTACTAGAAAACTGTGCATTGACTCTGTGTCTTATGACTTGACCCATACCTGGTACCCTTATGATGTCTTAATGTATACTAAGCATATATATATATATATATATATATATATATATATATATATATCTAGAATCGAAGATAAAATAGATTGGGTGGATTCGTTCCAAGCCCACAACCAAACAAGGAACAGGAAATGAAGCGGATTGCACACATCCTATTACATGTCGTATCCTATTGGTATATATATATATCCTTTGATGTATACATTAAGGAATCATAAGGTTAGCATTATGGTCCTTTCTATTAAACGTAGCCTTCTACCAAGGCATCTACTGTTATGTACTAGACTCAACTGTTCTGTTTCTCGTTTGTAAAAATGTAAGTTTTCCCTAGACTATAACTATCTTAACTCGAAAATAGTTTGTATTTGTCTTTCAAGTGGTACTGTCACTTTATGAAAGTAATGGGAAATGTAAGTACACAGTTGTCGTTTAAAATGACATGCGGATGTACTAATGACCTAAAACATGTTTGTTTTATTAAGGTCATAATGTGAAGGCTAGTACCCCTACTAAACGCTCTCCCTGTCTAGAGATTAAGGGAACCAAACGCGACCTCTGCAAATTCTTGCAAGCCGTGTAATTCACATTTATATGATCATGTATACCCAATATAACTATCACCTTTTGTTTAAAACAATGAGTTAGTGATTCATTGGTATAATTAGATCCTGTATGTTCTCATGCTATAGCAACCTAGTATGTTTGATCTGTATGGTATTGTTTGTTTCTCATCATAGTATTCTATCTGTATGGTATTGTTTGTTTCTCATCATAGTATTCTCTCTGTATGTTATTGACTCTTTGTATGCTTCATTGTACTAGAACTAATGAATAGCATCCTCCTAAACTATACCTATTATAGTTTACTAATATGTGTGCAAGGATGAGAAGTTCCACGAATGAAGTCCCGAGACACAACAAGTCCTAAATGACATATAATGACATATATTGGCATGAATATAGTGTTTATAAGCAACTATATGAAAGGAAACACCTTCCGGGACTAGGAAACACTTTGAACAAGTGTTGGAATCACATGTGATTCATCAAAGGGAGGTGGAATGGCACCAACTTGATTTTACTACCATGGTTTTACGGCCAAAGGGAGTTTACGACCGTAAACTCATGGTCAAACATGCCTACATGTTGGTTTGAAGGCTAGGGAAGCTTTAGGGACTTTTGATTTACACTAATATGAGAAAGACCACCTCTATTGAGGCTTTTAATGAGTTTACGGCCCAAAGGTGTTTACAGCCGTAAACTCATGATCATTTATGTATTTGATAGAAGTTTAAGGTCTTACAATGATCAAGGAAAGGTTCTAGTTCACAAGCTTTGCATCTAGGAGGGTTTATGGCCCATACATGCTATAACATTGAGTTTACGGCCAAGGAAGATCTTGGGCCGTAAACTCAAGATGTTCTTGGGAAAATGTGTGTTTCAAGGGTGTTATTCAAGGCTTCCTAGTAGATATGAAGTATAATGAAGGAATACTTACGATATGGAGGCTTGAAATGGCGATTAAGGTCCAAGAACACTAGTGTCTGTTCTTGGTGTTCTTGGTGTTTCTTGAAGATCTAAGAAAACATGATTTCCATGGATGAATCATGAGGATGAAGCTAGTTAAGAAGGACTAACAGCAAACTAGAGAAAGAACACTTACGATTTTTGAAGATCAAAGATGAAACTCGGGATGATACTTGAGAGAAAACTCAAGTGTTCTTGAGGTGAAAGTGAAAGAATGAAGAAAAGTTGAAGGATATGAGCTTATATGGAGGAGTTTACGGCCCACCTTGAGGTTACGGCCGTAAACTCAAGTGTTGTGGCCGTGAACTCTTTTTGAAGAGGTTAAGGCTTGATTCTTTGTACAGTGTCTCTAGCAGGTACATTCTAACACTCATTCCTTAAGTGTACTAGACTTAAAACTCCTTAGAATGACCTTTAAACAGGCTAGAACTCATTACCAATGAGTCTAACACTCAGGTGAGTTGATTGACTGGGCTTTAAAAGCAAAAATTTTCTGGGTTGTCACATACTCTACTGTACTACTGATCTAAGGCCTCGCCTATCTTGGGCCCCGCCCCTGTCCTGCTACTGGTGAGTCATGGAACCCCGTCCACGCTCCTGCTGATAGTGAGATACGGGCCCCGGCCCACACTCACCTCCCTCCTAACTCGGGCCTCGCCCATGCTCTGCTACTAATGAGATACGGAACCCCGTCCATACTCGGCTAGTGATGAGATACGGGACCTCGCCCGACTCACCTCCCTACCAGGTACATACAAGTGTCACAAGGACAACAAGTATAAATACACCTACACTACTGCCTTGGGTACCACCCGGCATCGGACCGAAATCTGGAACATATACACTGCATCAGGCTAACCCCGTTAACGGATCTAAATTCGAACAAATCACAATAAGTGCCTAGGGCTAACCCTCGGGTCTTCCTGCTACACATAACCATAAGCATAAACATAATGGGTCGGCATTGCGGCCGTAGACCCATGCACACAGTGAGGAGACTCACCTCGCACTGCTGAAGACTAACTGAAACACTTCTGACTGCCAACCGATAACTTCTGAACTGCTGATCCTTCGGCTCCCCGAACTATCAATACCCAAAGTAACATTTAGACCACAATATTCCAAAAGTCCACCCTGGTCAAACTTGGTCAAAGTCAACCTCCAGTTGACTTGACTCGTCGAGTTGGTCTACCAAATCGTCGAGTCCATGCTTCTCCAACTCAATACAACCACCGATCCTACCCGTCGATTCTAGCAAGAACTCGACGGGTTCTCCTTCGTCCTACAATCGGGACCATCTTCAACCGACTCGCCGAGTTCATCCTTGAACTCGTCGAGTTCATCTCCCTCTTATGAATGTCCAGACTATGACTCACCGAGTTGTATGAACAACTCGTCGAGTCCATCTTCATAAACTAAGAAGATTGCCTTAGACTCACCGAGTTCCTCATTAAACTCACCGAGTACGATGATCTTGATGCCCGCTATGGACCCAGACTGACTGAGTCCCATACCAACTCAAATCATACCCTTTAACAGAATGGTTTTAGGGCAAGAAAGCAGACTGACTCGCCGAGTCCCATAAGTGACTCGCCGAGTCCCACTATGTCTCATTCTATTCAGACGATTTCTAAGCCAAACAGCTTCTCCCAAAGGTAGACATGGGCTCCTAAGATCGGTATAACACGTAAAGTCCCCACCTTTCCTTCCATGCATGGCCTTTTGAGGCTTAAAAGGCCATAATAACCCCTTTAAGCTTGCATGAGGGTTTCTAATGGCATAAAGCTTGCACCTTTATGCCTTAACCATTCTTAGGGACTCCAGATGTGAAAAGATCTTTGCTTGGGACGTCCTAATCCCACAAGAAATCATTCTTGGTCCATAAACTTCATAAAAGGGACATAAAGAGATCTAACAAAGTAGAATTCAAGGAAGGAACTTGATTACCAAAATGAGCAGCAAATGGAGTGAATCTTTTGGATCTACTCCTTCCTCCTTGAACCTCCAACCTTCTTCTTGTTCCTCCAAGCTTCAAGAATGCTCCAAAACTCTCAAAATGACTCACAACTCAAGGGATGCTCTAGGGTTTTCGTTCTGGACTTGAGAGAGTATCAAGGGGGCTGGTAAAGGCTATAATGTTCCTTAAATAGGGTACAAGGTCCGCATTTAGGGTTTTCCCCAAACCTGGCCAACTCGCCGAGTCAGTCTACCGACTCGTGGAGTAGGTCACTAAACCCGCGACCCAAAACGCGCTCCTACTCGTCGAGTCACTCCATCTACTCGACGAGTCGCTTCCTTATATTGAGGTTTTCTTCCTTTTCAAGGATCTTCTGAATTCGGGGTGTTGCACATCAAAGATACTGTATTTCTGTACCATTGTGAGTATAAAGTTCCGGTCTTGCTCTTTAATTCCTTAGATCTATTCATTCGTAGTTTTTTGCACTTTTGGTCCATTTTATGAGTGATCATGGAGTTGAGTAGACTCCAATATCTTTTGATTAGTTTGGAATGCTTCTTGGACCTCATGGACTAGGAAAGTTAAGATCTTTTGCCTTCCATTTTAGCTATGCAAGTTATCTTGGTCATTTAGGTCATTTTGGTGCATTAAAGTTTAGATCTTGAAAGATTGTGGTATTATTATGGATAAAGTTGGAAAATTTATCCCTCTACAAATCTTGTTGATTCATATTTGAAAGTGGGAGACTTGGACTTAATGGATTAAGTTGAGAAAGATGCATTTTTGGATCCCTTTGAGACTTAATGTCTAGATCTTGGTGGTTTGGACCTTCCTAATGGATAAAGTTAGAAACTTTATCCATTAAGACCTTGAAAAGGATCAGGTCTGATATTTGGAGCTCTTGAAATCGGAAGAAAATGGATTAAGCTCGTTTGAGCTGTTCAGACCAGTCCCTTCGGCATGGCCTTAGGCTGCCATGGTGTGGTGAATGGGGAATCATCGATTGTTTTGGCATTTTGAGCCCACAACGTGGCCAAGGAAGGCCACGGCGTGGATGGCTGCTGTTTTCAATTTTGACCTTAGCTTTGATCGTTGACTTTTTGACTAGTTTAGCTTTTAGTCAAACTTGGTTAGAATTGAGTTTTTGATTGAGGGCTAGTCTCAGTTTGGTTTTAGGAAGCTTGGGTTGGTTGTTCTGGTGTTGACGTATCTGTTGGGCTTCTGTTGAGTAGTTGAGGTGAGTATTCTCACTGTACTTATGGGTCGAAGACACCAGTATCGGCCCACTGAATTATGTTATGTAGAATGCTAGTTGTCTTTGTGATACTTGCATGGAAGACCCCAGGGGTAGCCCGTGGCTTTTGCATGAAAGAACATGGGGGTAACCCTTGTCACTTAGTTGTAAGACCCTGAGGGTATCCCATGGCATTCCAAGGAAAGACCATGGGGGTGGCCCATGGCACTTGGTTTTAAGACCCTAGGGTAGCTCATGGCAGCTGTGTATATGGTATGTGGTATTTTGAGAAACTCACTAAGCTTTGTGCCTGGTTTCAAAAGGAAGGGCCCAACTTGATCGCACTACATGTAACATCCCAAAAATTTCATTTTTAATTCATTTCAAAACATCTATTAATCATATAAAAACAACTGAAAGTGTATCATGGTGAAATAATATCAGAGTATAGATCCCAAAATCACATAATACGAAAAACATGGGCTGATGCGGTGCGATCAATCCAGACCGTTCCCTTTCAAGATGGAAGTACCTGAAACATAAACTGAAAACTGTAAGCACAAAGCTTAGTGAGCTCCCCCAAAATACCTCATACCACAAATGTGTAACAGTTAAAACATAATTGGGTCTATTTCACCCCCTTCGGTCTCTTTCAACCGATATTGGGTATATTTCAACCCATTAGGTCTCTTTCAACCAGTATTAGGTCTATTTCACCCCTTCTTCGGTCTCTTTCAACCGGTACTGGGTATATTTCTACCCCTTTGGTCTCTTTCAAATGATATCGGGTCTATTACACCCCCTACAGCTAGCATATAATCATAACAGTAAGAGTCACTGAGACAAAAAGCATATACATGCACAACAAGAAATTGCCACAAAGACAATTATCATCCTACAAACATAATCTAGTGGGTCGACATTGGTGCCTTCAACCCATGAGTATAGTGAAGGAAATTCACCTCGTAAAGCAGCTCAAAAGCCAACACACTCTCAAAATCCCACAACAGGTGCTAACGCCACCTAGATAATCATACAAGGCAATACCTTAATCTACATATCATTAGCTGAACAAAATCTATAAGTAAAAAGCCAACCCTCAAGGTCAACAGTCAAAGTCAATAGTCAATGTTGACTTCAATTGACCACCACGACGTGGTATTCCTTGGCCATGTCGTGGTCCACATACGACCAAACAGGCGGGAAAATCCCAGCCACCACACTGTGGTGGCCTAGGACCATGTCTTGGTTGTCGAGGTTCCAACAGCTTAATGCATTAAGCTGTTTTCTTCGATTCCAATAACCCCAAAGCTCAGATCTGGTCCAAAATGTGATCTAAATGGATAAAGTTTCCAACTTTATCCATTAGAACCACCCCAAAGGCCCAAAACCTAAGTCCCAAAAGGCTTAATAATACAAGACTTAACCAATAAGCACTTAAGTCAAATGTCCAAGCCCCATCCTTTCCAGAAGTGATTCTAGCACTAAAACTAACCTAAAAGTCAGTGCTTTATAGACATGCATTCCCATTGCATGTCTTGAACCCATATTAGGTCAAAATAAGGGTTTATGGCCTAAATTTCATGCATGGCTTGAAAATCTAACCAAACTCCAGATCTAAGGCACAACTTATACTAAATGTCCCAGAGATTCATAAAGTTGCAAACTTTATGAGATCTCATCACCCCAACAAGAAAGAAGAAGAAGTTAATGGGACAAAACTCAAGATCTAGCAACCTAACATGATAAAAATCGAGTCTTGGACACTTACAAAGGTCCTGAAGAGTGTTAAGATGAATAATGGAGACTTGCTTGCTTGATCTTTGCTTCTTTCTTCTTTCTTCTTCCTCATCTAGCTACAAGGAACACCAAAACTAGCTCAATAATGGAGGAAAGTGATTAGGGTTTCTTTGGGGCTTGAGAGAACTGATGGAGGCTGGGGATGAGTAAACCCTAGCTTCCTTATTCCTAGGCCTGGCAATTCTCGACACAACCCACGACACGACACGAAATAAACGGGTTTGGGTTGAGTTTTTCAACATGCCAACCCGTTTATTAAACAGGTGATATACGAGTTTCTCAAAAAATATACGAGTTGACCCGCCAACACGTTTAGAATTTTAATTAATTTTTTTAATGTATTAAGACTTAAGTATTATACAGTTTATACGTCTAGGACCGGATGCCATTGACCATTTCACCTGTTCAACACGTTGGTCGTTTGACGTTTGCCCTAAATAATCTCAGTGCTCACAAAGACACAAACAAAATCAAAGAAACAACCCTCTCCTAGTCTCCCCTCTATGATGAACGAGAGAAACGGCGACATGAATCGAACGATGCTGACGCCTGAAGCCCTGAACGTGAGTTGCGCCTAAAGCCCTTAACTCATGAAGAACCTGCGATTAAGTATTGACTTCCAATTACTGGTTGGCGCCTGAGTAGAATTTCATCTATTAGGAACATCTTGTTGGATTATATGTCTAATTCCATAACTATAATTGGTATATACTTAAATTGATAGTAGCACAATCATTTTGGGTTGCCTTCAAAACTAGCAACTAGACAGGATGATTTTGGAGAAAGAAGTTGATTTATTATTTGATTAATAAATTGAAATAAATGATTTATTAATATACTGTAAACATAATATATTAATTAGAAGTAGTAATATTTTATTAATACTTAATCAGAAATCAATTAGAATTAATTTTAGGATTAAAGGAATTAATTAAAAGTACAAGGACTGAAATGTAATTGTTCAATAACTAAGCAAGAGGCAATCTAGAACCCTCCATAAGGCATGGGCAGTTTCTTGAAGCCTAAGGGCTTCTAGAATTGTCCTAGGTTGATAAACAGGAAAGTAGATAATTACCCGGTTTAAGATTATCTTCGATTATGGTTTATCTAGGGTTTCCTAACTACACTATATAAACAGCCTCAACCTTATAAATTTCGGCCACCTGTTCTTTTGAAGTGCCAGCCGAATTTTAGAGCATCTCTCCTCATTCTCAATCATCTTCCATTGCTAGTGTTGGGTGTGAACCACTAGAGGTGTGACATTTATGACGCTTGCTCTCAAGGCTTCAACAACACAAGGATTTGCATTGTTATTACTATATAGCAATACATGTATGATTCTTCTAACCCTAATTGTGTATTTCGAAAATATGCTAGTATGCTAGGGTTTTCTATTTTTTTGTTCAATTTGTATGTTCAATTAGAGAAAACATAGATCAACATTTACAGTTGCATGCACACATAGGAATTATATGTTTTGCATAATACCCATCAGTGGTATCAGAGCGTAGGTTTAGTTTTCTATTGAATTGATACAATGGTTGAACTTGAACAAGAAGCGAACAGAATCGTCATTTTGTTCCACCAACACGGTGTGGTGTTCTTCCACCACGACGTGTTGACCTGCGAAATCGTCCAAACACGACGTGGTGATTGTTTACCACAGCGTGTTGGACAGTCAGATCCACAAAATTCGGTTTTAAAGATATCTCATGAATTGATTATGATAAATACCATTAATAATGATTTAATTGTATAAAACTGAATATTTCTAAAAAGTAATTTGATATCCTTATCTTGAATTCATGATTGGTTTATTTTTAATTTAATTAATTGAATACTAATTTTGTGAAATTTTTAAAAAAATATAACCTTGTATTTTTTTAAAAGATTTAAAAAATACACCCTTAGATTATATGTAACATTAAAAGTCTAATATATATATATATATATATATATATATATATATATATATATAGATATATATATATATATATATATATATATATATATATATATATATATATATAAGACAAGACAGTCGAACTGCTAGTACGTCTCATTCACGAAGCTGCTCTATAAGGGGAGTTTAAGGAAGCGACCTATAAAATGACCACCATTGAGTATCCACTCTTACCCACCTCTCCCTTGATTGGTGGAGGGTCGTTAGCTGAACAGGTTTGATAGGACAACCTAATCCTCATTAATAACTATAATGAATTGTAAAGTAACTAAACATATTTTATAGAATTCCCAATCTTAGTTACTTTAGGAAAAATGTGAGCTTCTGTGCTAACCCATGAAATTACACATTGCACTTTATGAGTCGTTAGTGGAGCACGTGTGGTTAACCGGCACACTAATAGGGACGAATAAAGAGTGACAACGGGTGTCTTGAAAATTATCATTGATTAATTGAGTGCATGTGGCTAACCGACACATTAAAATGAGATGATAAATGATATCCATAGTACCAAGTTAATTTGCATGGTTATTCACATCTTGTTTGTGATCCTCGGTATCCCAGTCACAAATGGGAGAGCATAATCGAGATTAAACATGCCATTGAAAAGTTCAATGATTCTAAAAAAGATCTAGGAAATTCATTTAAATCCAAATTCGTTAAAATTCTGTTTTCGATGGTGAAATTGGTAAATCGTCATTTACCTACCTTTATGTGTAATTTACAATTAGATTACGACATCCCTTTTCTAAGTTGTACATTATCTAGTTGGATCCTAGCCTTGATATTTCATTTTGGGTGTTATATTGAGGATTATTCTTGTTGGGTTTTCTATGCATGAAATACACTCTAAACTAGATAGAAGAAAAATCGAAACAACGATATACCTAAGTGTACATGAAACCTATGGATCTATGGTTTCATGCTAATTACATCTACATTCGAAAAAAACATAAAGAAGAAAACATACCTCTTATGTAGCCCTTGATCTCCATGTTTGAGATCTTGATCCTCCACGAAGTTGCTTAGATGAGAGGACCCAAAACAGAATCCCTCTAATGGTATCACACCCAATGACACCAAAGAGTGGAATAAAAATAACTAGGAGAAGGGTAAATTTCACTAACCCAAAGAGGGTTAGAAATCGTCCCTATGGGAGGAGGATGAAGAGGCGAAACGTCAAGCCAAGGTGCAAGGAAGAATGAAATCCCTAAGGCCCTATTTATAGCCTTGGATCCATTCCTAGGTTTTGTACTCATTCCCATGTGGGTTGGAGTGATTTTCATCCAAACCTAATTCCATAAGGGTTCTGGAACATTCCTGATTAACCAACTATCGATTAATGAATATTCAACCCTTTAATTAATTAAACTTTTAATTAATTCCCAAAATATATTTCCAATTAGTATCTAATTAATTATTAACCATAATAATTAATAAACCAATATCTCCTCTATTTACTCTACTCAATTTGGGTCTTGAGGGCAACCTAAACGGACCCTGTTAATATTAGAAATATTACCAATAGTTAATGACCTTGGACACTCTTTCTAACAGTCTCTCACTTAGACAAGTCATTAGTTATTCATGGTCCAATACTTCTCCAATAATCAACAGAGTTAGCCATCCAATGCAACTACCGAACTATTGATCTAATCAAGATTCAGCCCTTATATAAGTGATCAACTATGCTTTTGTTCTATGATATTTATATGAATTCAAGACATGGATAATGGTCAATCTCAGAATTCAATATTATGTTTCCCGATATAGATTTGTGAAGACTGCATCTGACTACTAAATTGAACATATCAATTCCAATCAGGACTCGGCCAAGCACTTTAGATGTCAGCACCAAATCATCGAGGGGCCCATAGATATCACTTCTCCTTTTAAGGCAGAAGGAACAAATAAACTTCGACTACATAGTTTTTGTCTACTTCATCATGTCACACATGGACATACCCTTTATAACTACCAGTTACGGATAGCGTTGGAGTAGACCAATTCATAACAGAATCATAGAGCAAAACCCCACATGTATTCAGGTTTGAAGAATAGGAGATATTATCGTCTTAGAATTACTCGTGCTTGGATCCATGAAGTAATCTCTAAGAGCGGGTTGGTCCAATACTTAAATCTCTATTAAGTACTCATGAGTGCTAGCGCAACCTTTATGTTATGCCCAATCACTATGGACAATCCACTAATACTCATGACAGTCTTGAATCACTACTTCTTTCCAAGAGTACGACCGACTGTGGACGTTTGAGTAAATTAATACCCAGGAATTGGGTTCCAAACATGAAAAAGGAGAACACAGTGATAAGAGAATTGAAATGACTGATCTCCATCATATAGTAAGATCTCCACTTAATAATCACCAAATAGAATTAACACTTATAATGCTTAAGTTCTCAAGTTTAAAACAAACTAAACTAAAAGTTTTTAAGCCAATTCATTTGCAAATCTAATGCCTCTCTACTTTGTCTAACTGTCAGACTTGGTCAGTGACATTGGCTTAGGGAATGGATCGACAAGATTATCTTCTGATATGACTTTGACCATGATGTCTTCACATTTGACTCACTATCAAATGTGTTGGAGCTTACTGAGTATGTATCATGTGAGCTTGTGTGACTTGGGATCCATACTCGAGGTAAGTTCACCCTTAAAGTGTCACACCCCCAAACCGGAACGTGGAAACGTTCGGGGGCGGAGGACGTCGTGTACAGTATCACAACAATTGTAAAATAGTAATCAAAGCAACACAACCATTACATTGATAAAATATAGTATTTACATATGTTCATAACATAGTTTGTATGACATCAAAATATGTAACAAAAGTATAAAAGACGTGACTCTAGAATGCTCCGTCTTCTCAAAATCTTGCGGGTTTACCTGTCTTATCGGTTCCCTGAGAATACAAGTGATTTTGAAAGTGTATTAACATTTAAGTTGGTGAGTTCATAAGTATGTTTTAGTGATGGAAAACTTGTCTTTGAACTTTAAAAATGCTAGTGTGTTACTCAAGAAAATCTAATATTTTCTATAGTGAATGTAATGTAGTCATGTAGGTTCCTTGTCTTTGTATACTGTATTAGTGTACTCTATGTGAGAAAACAGCGTATTGTATCTGTATTTTTATGAAAGCCTCTGTAAGTACATCTGGATACCACTAGTTGTAGTGAAAGTAGTGTACGATATTAGCGTTTGAATAAAACCTTAGTATTAATGCCTGGAATCACCAGTTGTACAGTAAAATAGTGTTCCATAGTAGTGTTTGCATGAAAACCATGTATGGATGCCTGATTATTACAAGCTGTAGTGTAAAGTAGTGTACCATAGTTTTATTAATGAAAATAAAACCATTGAAGTAGTGTTAATCACGTAAACAAACGTTTTAGTTATACTGTTGTGAGTTTCATATAGCCATGATAATATGACCTAGTGGCCTCTACGACGTTCTTCAGGCATCGATAATATGACATTTGTCACCCCCAGACATGCCTGCCTAACTGTAGCTAGCAGTTTGGGTGTGGGATTATCAATCTCGTATAGATCTATACAAAAACCTCACACTCTCCATCGGGGGGACTCTGGTTATAATTTATAGGACTTGAACCTGTACCCTGGTGGGTACCCGAAGTAGTGTCTCACAACCATGTATTAACTAGTTTACACGTAGTGTTATAACGTTCTCTTGTAATTGAAACTGTATGTATTACCTTGTAGTGTAAAATAATTATACTTAAATAATTATTTTAGTAGTGTATCTTTGTAGTAGTGAATTAGAGTAGTGGTTCCCAAACTATACCTATTATAGTTTAGATTGTACGTCCTTGTTTAGTGTATTGTACTTAGTAAAATAGTGTAACGAATCCCAACTATACCGACTATAGTTTAAATGTATGTTTTGTAGTGAAGTAAAAACATTTGCAATTTAATTGTATATAATTACCCTTATGCTCGACATATTACAAAAGGGTTAAAATATATAAAATATTTTTAGGAAGTGTAGCGAAGGCTCGTTTTGAAACAGTTGCAAAGGTTTGTAAAATATTTAAAAATATTTGTATAACACAATAGTCCTTGTGTTTTACTTATATCCCCCCCTAAAATATTAAAAACATTAAAAATGTAGGGGTATGAACTCACATTGTATGTGCGTTTGAGTTTGGGATAGAGAAGCGGAAGAGACGATCCTCGGGTTGTTGTACGAGCGAAATAACTTAATGATGATTTGAGATGTTTGGAATAAATGGTATCAATGTTTTAGTTATATTAAAAATGAAATTTTTACCCTTGATTTTTGGGTCGTTATAACAATGAGTTATGGGAGCATGCTCATGTCTTCCGCACCCCTGAGCAACTGCTGAATGACGACCCCGAACAACCGCTAAATAACAGGCCTGAGAAGCCGTCTCCTGTTATTCACTCGTCGGATGTAAAAAAGATTCAACGGGATGAATACAAAACATCATCGCCAGCACCTCTTAGGCGTTCTAAGCGCCAAAAAGTTATGTCCATATGATATAAGTCGCCATGGATACAAATGAAGAGTAAATGTGTTACACGACAACAACTAGCACCGTTGGACAATCTTTTACATCATACTGTACACACTGTTTATAAAGAACGAGATAGCTCGTTCTTGTTTGATCACAATTATTTGACCGGTTTTGCTACGCTTGAGTTTTGGACACGATTATATCCAGATAGTCATGGAGGATGGTTGTCATGTGATGTAAGTAATATAATTATTTGCTTATTACATAATACGCTTCTAATAACAATACTTACATTACTGCAAAAAAAATAATAATAATTGGCAACATATTATGATGTGGATCTCATTGCTGGTAGAGCGTAGAGTGGATGCTCGGTGGACGGTTGTGCCGTCAACTTTCAACACTGATACTGGAGTGACATGGTTAACGGATTCGTTTACCCGGCTTGGACAGAGTGTGATATGATATAATTTTGTTTGGATTACATTACCTGAGTATTTATATACTAATTAATTATTTCTAACTTTTTTTAGCTTTACATCTCAATCAATATACCACATGCTCATTGGTTTTTGGGTGCTTTAGATTTGAAGACATTCCAAATGACTATATACGATAGTCATTGGAAGGGTGACTATTGTTCGAAAAATGAGGATTAGTTTATAGGTATGAGGGCCCACATCCACAAACTGTTAGTGGGAGTCTACTACTGGGGTACCGAACCAACTGATTCAATCTCACTTGAGAACTTCAAGATGACCCTCGAAAAGGCCCAAGACGTACCACAACAGATTGACAACATAGGGGATTGTGGGGTATTTTTGTGTTGGTTCCTAGAGGCGTTGATCATCGGGAAATTAGTTTCTATAGAGGGTAAAACCACCGGTCCATGGACCGTATGTTATAGAAAACGATTAGCGGAAATTTTTTGGGATACAAGGACAAAGATAATTGGAACACCGTATTTGTAATATGACCTACAGACACATCCTTTATTTAGTTTATGTTATTATTAGTTGTTTGTTGATTTTCATTGCATTTTATATTTTTTAAAACCAAAAGTTATACATTTTACGAAAGCAAAACTTATACATTAATTTTTTTTATTTATAAAACCAAACCTAAACAAAAAGCCACATGACATACGCCAAAAAAAAAGTATTCTGGAACCATAGTCCAGAATCGTACTCTGGAATTCCGGAGACCTCTCCGGAACAATGTATTCTGAAGAATGTGGTTACTTAAAAAAATGATAATTTTTGTCAAAAAGATCATTTATAAGGGTTAGATTACTCAATTTTCCTATATTAATTGAGGAAGAGAATACATTAGTGATATTTAGACGACACTATTTGACTTGATGATCCTCAAGATAATCTAACATCCATTGATCACAACTTGCGGTCCGAGTCATATTAGGATGAGCTTGGATCCAAATTCGGATCGAAAACTGAAGAACCGAGAATCGATTTAGTAGAAATGAAGAACTGGAAATTGGACCGAAACCCAGTTCCTGTTCCGGGTCTTTTTCTGTACGATGTGGTTCCATTGAATCGAATGTTCATCCCTAAGTCATTCCATTGAATCGAATGTTCATCCCTAAGTCATACATCATGCTTCCCAAGGATTGGCTCATATATCCATTCTACTCGGTGAAATTACTTATATTTTGTAACATTCTACCATATATTTGAGTAAATAACTAAATATGTACGTAAATAGTTACAACTACGTAAACTTGTGCACAACTATATGTGGAAAAACCGGAAATTGAAACGCTTAAACCCAAAATCTAAAAAAATAAACAAAAATGATATGTTTTGGTTTTCAGTTTAGAGAAATATACCAAACCTAACGGTTTCTTGCAAACGCATGTAAAATATGATTTTGGGAAAAGAGGATGTTTAAAAGGAGATTTACATTTACGTGAATCCCCCATTCTCTCTGTTAAATACTTGCATACCATTTTTCTTCAAAACCCTAACCCTAACAACAACACATGCCCCCTTCCTCTGTTCCTCAACCATAACTCGATCAGGTATGTTGTTCCTCTTAATTTCTTATCAACTCTTCTTATATTTAATTACATCCTCTTCTTCAATCAAATTATACATTCGTCGAACAGACAGCTTCAAAATCTAAATTCCTGCCATTTAGATTGAATCAAATTCACCGTTAGATTCTTTTCAAATCGTCTGTTAATGTACAAAGCTGAAGAATTTCAGATTTCCCTGAAATTTGTTGCTCTGTTTTTATGGAATTGAATATGGTTTATCTAAACTTGAATTGAATTACCGTAGTAAACATGATCGATTTGAAATTAAAGGTGTGTAAAGCTTTCCTTTATTGTGTTATTTCTCTACAGATAAGAGATTATGTTGTAGAGATAATGGAAGCTAATCACTTGGACTCCAATGTGCTTTTGCCCCCACGAAAACGGCTTCTTGCCTGTATGAAATCCCGGAATGGGAATGGCAATTCCAATCCGCCATCAACTTCCAATCCCATGAACGAATTTGGTACCCGTCTCAATAACTTGCTGAGTGTTCATCCGAATGACAATAATCTTTCCCAATTGAAGATCGTGGAGGCTTCAAGATCAGCAGCCGAGGTTGCATCCAAGATTGCAATAGCTGCAAGAGCTTTAGCTGAGAAGAAGGCGGTAATGGCAGCCATTGCCATGGCTGCCGCCAAGAAAGCTTTAGAATTAGTAGCATCTATTAATGAGCAGGAGACTTCATCATCTACCTCAAAGAAGAACAAAAGAAAGAAACATGTTGATGTTCAAATGTTGTATGATAACAAGAATTCAAATGTTGAAAATGGAAAAACAAGTGATGAAGAATTAGCTCGACAGTTGCATCATGTCATAAACAGGTCCCCTAGAATTCCTAAGAAGCTTAAAATCCCGCTTCCTTTGGAAAATGGTAGAATTAATGAAGATGAAAATTTGATAAAAGTTGATGAATTTGAAGAGGATAAGGGTATTATTGGTAGGAAAAGGGGAAGAATGAAACAGAAGAAGTTGCCTTTGAGTATTTGTCAAAATCGGGGTCAATTAAACCCTAATGAAGATAGTAGATGGAAAAGCCCTAAATCAGTTGAAAATATAGAAAGGAGTTCACTATCTAAATGCCAGGTGTTCAAGGAAACAACTCGTTTAAAAGAAAACAAAACTATACAATCATAATGTTCATAGCTTTATACAGCCTGCTGAGGTAAGTTCACTTTGCTAATTGAGGTAGTAAACTTATTATTGGAATATTTGATCCTTTTTATACTTTGAAATAAATAACAAAATGGTGATATGGGCTGAAATATTTTATTTCTGCAGGCTCAACATGAACGTGCATAGAATTGTTGGCTTCAAAGACGTGACCATATAAGTCTATAGTACAAGTGATCTTTTTTTGTTTTTTTTTTTCCTCTCATTAGTTTGCATAGTAATCGATTGTGTTTATCATGGTTTTGTAAAGGCAAGAACATGATTTATTTACTTGAATAATGTTTCCTATTTTTCTTTTTTTATGTTTACATATATATATGTAAAATGATCATTTAACAAATTCTGTATAATGTTGTTTAAGTCATCTTGGCCCGGCCCGGCTGGCAAACCCTAATCTCTTGCATTTATGGGATAATGTTGTTCAATTCGCCTCTAATGAAGTTTGGTGCTTTTTCAAAGCGTTTTTAGGGTTTTTGGAGTTATTTGTGAGGCTTTAAAGGGTGTTTGAGATTGTTTATTTAACTCGATGAATACTTATTTATAAGTGCTTATCAACTTATGTGTTGTAAAAAAAGAAGTTTGGATTAACGTACGGGCAAGAAGCTATAAGTTAGTAAACTCTTTTTAAAAAAAATGTTTGGATTGAGTTATATATGTAAATTGACCTAAAATGACATATGAACTGAATCGGAAAGGAGGTTGGAAATGAGTAGGCTTCAAAAATATTTTTTATTACCCAAATATTGCTTATTGATTTTTTTTTGAAAAATTAATAAGTAAATAAACATTTTTCAAATTTGTGAGGGTACGTGCTTGATCTTTAGATCAAGCAATCTATCATAGCACTCTGATCATTTGTGTATGTGAAACTGTAGATAATAGCTAGTTTGAGAGGTGAACGATGGCTATTGATGGGTGCGGTATCACAGGTCCCGCCATTCCTTGAGGCGAATGGTGACCATTGGTGGGGTTTGAGGCTCGTGTTGATCATTTCCAACATACCTTTATTTCTCTATCACAAGCTTCAGTACTTGTATATTATGATTTTAATTATCGTTTTAGGATCTCAACTATCATTTAACTGGTTATCGTTTTAAGAAATGTTTTAACATTTAAAAAGGTGTGGGGGTTGGGAGGATGGACCCTTTCTGTTGAGAGTTACGAAAAATGGAAGTGAGAGGAGACATAAATACTAATGTGACACATATATGGAAAGTTGGATGGGAAAGATTCATTCCTCCCACGATGTTATTATTGATATATTGGCGCCTGTTGGTTTCGATTGTGTTTATATTTACTTTGCATATTCATAATGGTTATAATTCATATGACACCCTTTAGCGGTTTAATCGGCACCATATTAACATATTCAAACTTTTTATTGCATCGAGTTTTGGATCCTAGATTGTAAAATCAACAAATGAACAAAAAAAATGCAAGAGTACTTGTTGAAGGTGCTTGGGTCATGCATATTTTTTCTTATATGGCGCACACCTTGAATAATAGGAGACTAGAAGTCTCGATCATTTCTTGACGTTTGTTTGCTTTTTGTGTATCTTCATACAAGCTTTGCAATTAGATTTATTTTATTTTATTATTATAATTTTTTTATTTTTACAATTTGGGAAAGAGTTTTAACTTTTTATATAAAAATGATTTGCCTAATGACTGAAGCGGCTTCTCGATATTTTGAAGTTATGGGGAAGGGGGAACACCTTTGGCGATCAAGCTAAGTGGCCCATTTCGAACCACGTCACACCTCATGTTTAGCCAATCCTTATGTGCCTTTGATGAGATTTGAACTTGTCAATCATACGGGAATGTTTATCATGTCATCCTCCATATCCACTTGGTCATCAAGTGATCATTTTACTTTTAACATAAACTAGTATTTTGCCCGTCGCATGTTGTGGCTACGTCAATATGTTTGTAAATTGAATCTAGACGAATGTATTGATCAAAATTAGGTCCCATTCCATTTGTTGATAGATAAATATACAAGGTCGATATCACGGACAAAATTATTGGTGGATCGGGGTAAACACGAAAGTTTAGAAAGTGGAGGGGGGGGTGAAATGAACATTTTACAAAGTTTAAAGCTGAGGGGATGAAAATGACATTTGATAGAGTAGAGGGGAGATAACTATAGGAAAATCATATTATATAAACTACAGATGTTAAACATGAAACGTTACAAAATGGAGGGATGAGATTGACGTTTTAGAAAGTTCTAAGGCAAGGGCTGAAATTGACATTTTATAAAGTTGTGGGCTGGAAAATGCTATTTCACCAAATAGAAGGTTAGAAAGTGCCATTTAACAAAGTTGAAGGGTGGCAAGTGTCGGTGGAAATATCCACTAGACTTATATTGTCGAATGAAAATGTTTATATGTGACCAAACTGATACGTATGGAACGTACATAAAATTAGAACGAAATCATACACAAAATTTATATCGAAATGTAAAGAAACTTAAATTTATGTTGATACATACATTAAAATAAGCAAGTAACATTTTTTTTAAAGTTAAAGAATGAAAGTTAAAATAATAATAATAAAAAACGCAGTATATGTGACCCGACTCATACGTAAAAAGCGACGAAACGAACATAAAAATAAGTACGAAAACATAGAAAAAATTAAGTTGAAACATAGACAAACTCAAATTTATACCGATACACACATATAAATAAAGCAAGTAACGAAAGTTCTAAATTTACGTCGAAATGTTGAACATCTAGAATTTATACCAATAAATGCATAATAACTAATAAGCAAGTAAATTTGTTTTTATATAAGTTAAGGAACGCAAGTTACTAACGAAAATCAAATTATATATAGTACATATGATAAACACAAATGTCTAGAAAATTGATGGGTTGAATTGTAGACCAAAAGAGAAAAAAATATTCACAAGGACTAAACTTGCAAAAGAAAAAGAAAAGACCAAAAAGAAGTACAAGGAGACTAAACTTGCCAAGATAAGTAAAAAAAAGAGTAAATTACACGAATAGTCCCTATGGTTTGGGGTAATTTGCGCGTTTGGTCCCTAATTTATTTTTTTAATTCGGAAAGTCCCTAATGTTTGTTTTTGTTACGTCGTTGGTCCATACTGTTTGTTTTTGTTACGCACTTGGTTCCTATCTTACCTAAAAAATACTATTATTTAAATAGAGAAAAATGGTGGGGTAAGTAAGGTAAAGTGAGGGGATGAGGTTGGTGGTGTGTTTTATTTAAATAAATAAAAAAATCAAGAGCAAAATAGTTTTTTTAGGTAAGACAGGGACCAAGCGAGTAACAAAAACATTGAATAGGGACCTTACAAGTTAAAAAAATAAGTTAGGGATCAAACGTGCAAATTACTCTAAACCATAGGGACCATTCGTGTAATTTACTCAAAAAAAAAATGTACACATGGACTAAATTTGTCAAAGAAACCCAAAAAAAAAGTATATGGGGACTAAATTTGCCAATATAAGGACAAAAAAAGAAAGAAAAAAAAAGGTTCACATTAATTAAATTTGTCAAAGAAACCAAACAATGATTGAAATTGCCAAACAAAGACCAAAAAGAAAAAAAAATCGCACACCAAATTTACCAAAAAAGACAAAAAAAAATATAGGAATTAAACTCTCTAACTAAAAGGACCAAAGTTGCCCTTTAGTAGGAGGCGAACTTTATGTTAAATAAGAGAACAACAAAGTATACGCTTTAGGTCAAGAAAGTGTGCCGGTGCCATTAGTTTTTTCATGTATATTTTCAAAGAGTATTTGGTCTTAGGTTTGATTCTTATTAGAGGAAACATATGTGATATTTAAGAGTAAGTTAGTTTCTCGTTTAAAAAAGTTAATATACTTTTTTTAATAATAACATTTAAAAGGCATTTTAAATGTAATAAATTAATATTTATATATTTTTTTCAAGTGGATTGAAATATATATATATTTTCAAACATATAAGTCAATTGAAATATATTCTAGTGGAAAATTAAATAGAAATTATAATATTAAGACTAAAATTGTGATTTTAATTTTAAAATCAATTAAAAGATATTTTTAAATGAGAAATACAAATTTTTTTAATCATAAATAAGTTGTTTTATATTCACGATTAAAAGTATATTCTAAACAAAACCGACTAATAAAAAACCGTTTTTAATCTTAACTCTTCATGTAATTATTATGGAACATTATTCAAACATTTGATTATCAAGACTACAAGTGACAGTGTTTAGAAACTTTATCTATCATATTGTAGGGTGTATTTGATTTGCCTTTAAAATTGGATCGGATCTAAAACCGGGATCCGAAACAAGATAACATATTTTTTGATTGAATTAGCAAAGTTGTTGTTTATTGAATATCAATAAGGGTGTATTTGATTTGCTTCTAAAACTGGATCAGGTCTAAAGTTGGATTGGGTCCAAATCGATAAAACGTACTTACTGATAGAATGAAGAAAGTTGTTGTCTATGTATAAAGGTGTATTTGATTTGACTTTAAAATTGGATCGGGTCTAAAGTTGAACCGGATACAATTCAACGTAACATATTTTTTTAATAGAATTAATTAGGGAAGTTGTGTATTTAATTTGCTCTAAATGGGTCTAAATTCTTTAAAACTAGATTGGGTCTAAAGTTGGACCGGGTCCAAAACTTTCATGTGTGTTATAACCTTCTAAATGGACTCAGGTCCATGGAATTCCCTGATTCGGTCCGCTAGCAAATGTGGAAGGACCCGAACAAAATTAATTATCTCATTTGCCCTAAACATCGCAAGAACAGGACCTCCGACTCACGTTCATCTTCCTCAGGTGCGACTCCATTTTATCGTTTTTTCTGAACACTTTTTGTGCCATTGAACATGATTTTGTGCGATTTCTTCAATCTTTCTTTCTCGTTTTCTTCAAGCTTTCTTTCTACCGAATGAGGTTCAATTTGTGTGTATTTCTGTTAAAAACAGATGTGCGGCTGTGTGTATATTTGTGTGTATTCGAACTCAGCTCCACATGATAAATGCTTGATGAAAACAGAGTTGCTACATATTTTGTGTTAAAAACAGATGTTTGTATATTTCTGTGTAATCGAAATCAGCCCCTTATGTGTGTATGGGTGTATGTTTATTTCTTGATCTTGCTCTACAAGTAAATATGTAACATTTTTATCATTCCTTTATTCCTTAGACATCGAAGAAAAGAAAAGTTGAGCTAGTTTAACATAAACTGGTAACTAGTTTATGTGAATTACATTTTAAACCAATCTGATCACATGGTTAACTTTGTGTTTGGGGTTTTATCAGGTATTAGTTTTGGAGAAGAAAGATCGACTAAAGATATAATTGAGAAAGATGCGATTACTTACTCATGCAATTTCCCAACTCTCTACAAATTCAAGAGCCACACAGTTAAAAAGCATCACAAATTCATTAGCTTATACTTTCAGTTTAAGCAATCGTTTTCTTTCAACTAATAAAGGAAACGAAGGTGATATTGATTGGGGCTCTGCATCAACTTGGTCAAGCGGGCTCACTAAAGAGCATTTTGATGGGGAGGTTATAGGACACAAAGTAGGCGGCAATGATGGCGGTGGTGGTGGTGGTGGAGGAGGAGGGGTATTAAGGTCATCTCAACTTGTACCTAGAAGTTGGAATAATGATGATGATGATGAAATGGAAAAGCTAAGGAAAATGGCAGCTGAAGCTTCTAGAAAAGATGGTGAGTTTGCAAGTAAATGGAAGGAAAGGATGCGTGAAACAAGTTTGTTAATGAAACAGGTGATTGAGCCAGGGGCAAGAGGGTCATATTTGAAAGATTCAGAAAAGGCTGAAATGTATCGGTTTCATAAGGAGAATCCAGAAGTTTACACTGTTGAGAAATTAGCAAAAGATTACAGAATCATGAGACAAAGGGTTCATGCTATTTTATGGTTGAAGGAAGATGAAGAGAAAATGGAGAAAAAACTTGGACACCCTCTCGATGATTCTGTTGAACAGTTGCTTGATAATTTCCCTGAGTGAGTGAGTCATATTAATTATTTGTTTAAAAGACCATAATACCCTTATGATCGATTGTTTTTTTTTTGTTCAGATTCTTCGATTGGCATGATAGGGAATTCCATGTTGCGACTTTACCATATAAGCCGGATTTTAAAGTGATGCCAGAAGGTTGGGATGGAAGCATTAAGGATCCAGATGAGGTGTTGTATGAGATTTCAATGAAAGAAGATGAAATTTTATATCAAGAATTTCTTGAGAAATTCAACTTTAACAAGATGAAAGTAAGTAATTTTTTTATTTTATTATTGTTATTAGGACATTATATTATGGTATTTTTTTTTTTATGACATGACAGATTGAGGGGAAAGTGAAAGTGCACAAGTACAGTAGGAGGCGTCCAACAGAGGGATGGGATATTACAGTTGAGAAGATGGGGCCACGTGGCAAACGGGGGGATGGGGGTGGTTGGAAGTTCAAGAGCTTGGCTGATGGGTCCACCAGACCACTTAATGATTATGAGAAAATGTTTGTAAAACGAGAGAAACCTCGCAGGAGACGGAAGATTCTACACCCAAAATAAATTCAATTCTCACATATTTAGGATTTTTGTTTGTGTTAAATGTAGTGCAAACATCTGTCTTTTTTGTTTCTTTGTTACTACCTATATAAATGTAATATGCTTTGGCCAAAACATTTCATAGATTTTCGAAATGGAACCTGTTAGGCCAAATTTATATAAATGGTTCCTGATTTAATAGGAAATTTACAAAGATGGTTCTTGTGTTCCATAAAATTACAGAAACAGTCCCTGCCTAACGAAATGACAGAATAGATCATCATGTTTCAAAAAACTACATAAACGGTCATTGCCGAACTTAGGACATTATATTAATGATGTCCAAAATATAAGATTAACTAGGTGTGAGACCGATGTATTACATGAGTTTATTTAAAAGAAAAAAACTAAATATAAAATTCTAAACATTTGAGAAGTTTTAATTTATAAGAAAAATGAGAAAAATATTAAATTATAAAAATTAAAGTGTTTTTTTTTAAATTTAAACAAATAAATTAGATAAATAAATAAAAGAAATTAATGAAGCTTTAATTTAATAATTTTGAAATTAAAAGAAAAATTCATTAAGGAAATTAATATGCATTTATTATTGCATTTAAATAGTATGTGGAATTTAATAAAATAGAAAAACCATAAAATGACATGTGGAATAAAATTAATTTAAAATAACCACAAAATGATATTTGACAAATTGAATGAAAGTGTGACAAATGGCAAAAAAATCTTCATTTATTAAAGTAGATAAACTTGTTGCAACAACCGGGCCATCCCACTAATTAGGGTTAATTTCTTGTGTTTGGAAATTAGTTTGAGAGTTTGAAATCGAGTGTTTTCAAAAAAGGTAATGATTTATAATGATAATAAGTTTTACTCTATACATGGGGTTGTTTGGCCGGATCTTGATTTTTAAAATATGCATTTTTAACATGATGATTTGTTGAAACCTCTATATTGTTGTGTTGAATGATAAAAATTACCATTTTATCCTTTTATATTATTTTATGATAAGTTCAATGTTTATATTTTATAAAATAACTAGCCAAATTTTTGAATAATTATAAAAAATAATCATATGCATTTAATGAATGCAATGGTATATAATTTGATCTCTCATTTCTACTCTAAGTTGGAACAGAAAGCGTTTTCATTAGGGACTTCAAAATATTTACTTCATTGGATTTAAAAACTCCCCAAAACTCCCTTGCAAGTGGCCACATCATTTGAGCCATGGATTGCCCTTGTGCATGTGTGCATTTGAGCCATGGCCCATGGATCAAAATTCAAAATACTCTAAAATTTGAAGAACTCGGAAGTATATTTATTTGTCGGTGATGTCTATTTTGAAATTTCATTTTTGTCAGAGAATGTACTTGTGAATATCACTTATTAGGCTAAGCGGAGTGGAGGTCGTCACCGGCCTCGCTATCCTCGCTAACCAACTTGAAACACCGCCCCCTAGCACTCGCTAGGGGGGTCGCTACCGGGCACTCGTCGAAGTTTTGGCGAGAAGAGAGAGAAACAACAACGCATTGTGATTGGTTGGAAGAAGACGAAGCGGAAATCGGGTTTGATGTTCTCCAAAACAAAATCAAAATTTTTATCGAATTACAAAATTCTTAACTCAATATTAACAATAAAGATCCAGAAATTTCGAAGCCGGAAAACGTCCAAATCTCACCGAAATAACGTCGCTGCCGCCACCCAACTGCATCTCCTCCACTGTCGCCAGTCGTTGAACAACTGTGTCTCCGTCACCGGACTGTCACTTCTCCGCCTCGCTATATTTTCTCCGGTGTTCGCTCCTCCGGCCGCCAGCAACCACTCTCCCTCTTCGATCTCCTCTCCATAACAACAATATCTGTATTTTTCTTCTTTCTCTCTCTAAATCTCTTAAAATATTACCCTGGCTCTTTATGCCTATCAAGATGGTGATGGTTGAGTGTAAATAGGTATATGTGACAAAAGGAGCTGACGATTTTTCTGTATACAATCATAATATAATATGTGATTTATTTGATATAATTTTAAAAGAATTCTATAACTTTTATTTTTATAATCAAAATATAGGTTTTTTATATAATATATTTGTATAAAAAATGTTTGTATACTAAACTAAAGTAATTTAATTAAATTAGAAAAATAAAATCAAAAAATAAAATAAAAATATAGAGTGCTAGGAGTGTTACCACTCCCTACCAAATGCTAAGATTTAGTGTTATATCGTCACAAATGAGGTAACACTAAAAAATCTGGCGTGACAAGGTGTTAGGAGCGTTACCACTCTCTTTAGCCTAACTATAATATAATTTTTTTATACTTATTAAACCATTGCTCTTATATAAAAGTTTCACTCCCCTCGACATTACTCGTTAATTTGTTAAATATTGACCGTTTAACCATTTTTTTTCCTATCATGACATGTACATGATGCATCCTTAATGACACCTTATCATCTTTTTTAGTTCATATAAGATCCAAGACATTGTTCTATTATGTAGGCATAAAACATAATTGTAGGAGTCCATCTCACGGAAGATAATCGTTTTCCCAAATATGGGTTCATGAATGCTAATTTGATTTTGTGAATGCATTTCCTAGCAAAATACTATCAAATATCGGTGTGTTTATGTAGAGAGAATGATAACACTGACCTACATCTAAAAAATTAAACAATTATTTCTAAAACAATTGAATCCATGGAGATTTAATGATTTAGCGGACGTTCCTCATAATTTTGAACGAAAATATTTTAAAGAAAATACACAATCCAAAAAAATAATTTTCCTTAGTAGAAAAATTACAACAATGAAAAAACTCCCAACAATAAAATAATACCCCCTCCGTCCCATATTAATAGTTCATGTTTTCTTTTTGGTTTGTCCCAAAATAATAGTCTACTTTTAAAAATAAACATGTCTTTTACCATAATACCCTTTATTATTAGTTAAATTATCATGAAATTAAATACAACTACCATGAAATTAAATACAACAAAAGGGTAAGACTGTCATTTTATTTAATAAAGTTAATGATAATTAATGTTTTCTTAATCTGTGGACAATTATTTTGGGGCGGAGGGAGGGGTTTGAGAAGAAGGCATTCTTGTTAGCTTTCAATTTGCCTACTTACTTCTCAGCTTTTCTGCCAAACGACTGCTACCTTTTCGATTGCTATCATCCAGTTGTTGAAGAATGAGTTCTTCCTCTAAATAGATGGCGAGAATCTGTTATTGGTGGTAGGGCATGGTTAAGCTTTTAGTAGGCATAGAGTAGAAGAAACTGATCGATCGAGAGAATTTCCACCAGATGCCAGAAAGAGGAAGACAGAAGCAAGAGTCCCCCATAGGAATCCATCGCTATTCCTTTCCTCCACCGAGAAAGGTTCATTCCGAGTCACAAGAACAATCTCTCTTTTTTTTGAATGATTTTATCTTTTCGTTATGGTAATGCAATGCAAGAGGTCGGAAATCAGGTTGTTTCTGATGATGAAAAGAGTATATTATAAAAACATGAAAATCAGGATCTCGTAAAATAAATGTATGCCCACAAAATGCATATATTAGCATAAACATTAGCAATTTCGAAGAGTTTGAATGAAATATTGACTCGGGAAAATGTATAAAACCACGGTTATCTTCTTAATCTAATACTTCAATAATGAATATAAAGAAAAGAACAAATTACACGAATGGTCCTTAAGGTTTTGTTTTTTTTCCTAAAGTAGTCCTTACAAAACTTTTTTCCCTTAGATGGTACCTACGGAGCAAATCTTGCACACAAATGATCCTTATGACTAACTTTCTTAACAGATTCTGTTAAGTGTGTGTGAAAAGACGAAAATGCCCTTTGTTTTTATTTATTTATTCATTTTTTATATTTCGTTAATTAGAAATTAAAAAAAAGGTGGGGCCCACCTTCTCTCTCTCTCTCCCTCCTTCTCTCTCTCTCTCTCTCTCTCTCTCTCTCTCTTCCTTTGCTCGCTGGAAAAACGAATCAGATTGAAGAAGGTTGTTGCCTCCGATCTAACCTCCCTTCTGCCACCTGTTCCACTTCCCACTCTGATCAGCGGTACCATCGGTGACCCTCACTGCTTTCCTCGACAATTAATGGGTTCTTCTTTCCCCATTCATGTTTGTTGCCGATTGGACCAGAAAAAAGAAAGAAGATGCCGACGACAGCCTTCCGTCGGTTCCCTTCCTCGCGATTTGCTAAACCACCATCGTACCACCTCTTGTTGTTGTTGTTTTTGAAACCCTAACTATGATTTTGGGGGTGAGCGCTTTTAGTAATCGTGTGGACGGTGTGTGTGGTTTTAGTGTGCGTTTTTAGTTGCAGATGGAAGAAGGTCGTTGCCTCCAATCCACATCGTCGCCCTGTCAATGCTCGCCGGACCACCTTGCAGAAACCCCATGAAACCTGCAACTCATTGCTTCATCCCTTGCTCCCTGAAGCCATCTTATTTGAGAGTTTCGTATTACCACTACCAGGGTTTTACAGAGGCGGAGGCGCTGCAAAGTCGAGCCATAGACGGAGATCGAAGTTTTACTCTAGCCACATGCGCTACAAACTCGAACCTGAACTCTGGCGTTGTCAAACCTGAACAAGACCAACGATTTGGGAAAGATGGCGGAGGAGAGAGAGAGAGAGGGACAGATTTTCCTTTAAGAGTTTTCAGTGTTGCGTTAGGGTTTCATGACGGCGGTTCGTCTTCTCCGTGGCGGAAACCCGTGAGCTTGAACGATGTTTGTTTTTTGTTCTCCAGTGGTTATTTCAAGTCAAGACTAGGGCTTTGTGTGTGTGTGTGTGTGAGAGAGAGAAAGAGAGAGAGAGAGAGAGAGAGAGGACCATCTATGTGCATAAAACAAAGGGTATTTTTTTTCCATTTAACAAAACTTAACAAAATCTGTTAACAAAGTTAGTCACAGTGGCCTTTTATGTGCAAGGTTTGTTCCGTAGGTACCATCTGAGGGAAAAAAGTTTCGTAGGGACTACTTTAAAGAAAAAAAACCTTAAGGACCATTCGTGTAATTTGTTCTAAAGACAAATTAACCAGTAAAAAAAAATTAACAAGTAAATAAACAAAATGGACTTCAATATAACTGGGCCTTGCTTTGAGTATGGCCTATAGCCCTACACCTTTTGTTAGTATTTGTATAGTTGTATTTTTATTTTTTACTATCTATCTATCTATCCAACCTTTGGGTAATTGATAAAATATAAATAGGAAATTGTTCAAACTCACAACCTCTATTTTAGTAACTTCTTTTTACATATATTAAACATAACATTTATTTATAGTTTTTCTATGTGGGAACAAGTTACCATATTATGGACCACCAAAACATGTATTTATAGTTTTTCTATGTGGGAACAAATTACCATATTATGGACCACCATATCCACCAAACGTGCAATCATTAAAAAGTAGCTTTTCAATTGAACAAAAAATAGCCAAGCTATCAATGTTTACAAGCATGGATTCCACCTTTTGATTGATGTATGCATATCACTAACTTAAAGAAGTAAATATCACTAACTTAAAGAAGTAAAGCTTACAACTTATAACACTTATAGTGCACTACCACCCCACCCATGCTCACTTGAGTTATATTCCATTTTCCATGGTCCCTATCCAAAACTTTGTGTTTGTTACCCTACACGTGATATAATTGGATTAGAGACCGGATAAATTTTGCAGTCTAAAGGCATTTACGTCTTTTTACACATATGAAAGATCAAGTATCATCTTGTTCCACATTTTTGTGAGGGACAAAAAGCTTCATTTTTTGCTCCAATTGATATCAATTATATATGCAATTTTATTAAATTGACATCAATTTTGGAACTCCAGTTATTAGGTAGATGAGATGACATAAACTTTTCTACAAGTGCAAATGTGTAAGGGTTAAAGCTTTCTCTAATTGTGTAACAATCATCCATGTTACATCTTACTAGACTTTTAAACAATAAGCAAACATTATTTCGGTTCACAAAATCAAAAACAATAAATATTTATATATTTATAAACCAAATAAACAAAAAACAATCGTGATACTATACTTATACTATCATAACAATCCATTAATGTTTCACTTCCCACCCTTAATTTGAAGTTTTCCCATCTCCCCTTCCACCTTGTCAATCCCGGATTCCGGAGTTTTGTTTAGCCACGGATGCTTCAAACATTGCTCGGCTGTCGGTCGGTTTTCAGGTGCAAAATCAAGAATCGGAATCAAGAAATCGGCAAATTCACGGGCATCATTCACCGATAATTTGAATTTGTCAGAAAGTAACCGATTTAGAGGCATGTTTTTTATTCTACGGATTCTCTTTAGGTCACCATATCGGTCAAAATACTCTTTGGATCGAAGTCCTCCGACTGCTATCTGGTTTTACACGTTAAAAAAAATATAAATTTATTTCATAGAAGGAATGGAATCCGTGAAAGGAATTGGAATCTGAAAGAATCCTTATATGTCGCATGTTTGGTTGGCAGGAAATGAAATGTAACTTAACAACAAAAATTAGATGAGTTTTGGATTCAATTTCATTCGTTTGCCAACCAAATGCCTCACAGAATGGAATCTCACATTCCAATTCCTTTGGAATCTAATATGGTTTTTACCTTTCGGGGCATCTTTCCAAGCAATTCCATCATCAATGCAAGGTGATCCTGCACACACACAATCAATTACAATTTACAACAATGTATTTTTAATCTTTTTCTTATTAAGACATTGTACTTTGAAAAATCTACCCAATTATAGCAATAATACCAATCCAAAAACAAAGCAACTTTCATTGCTATAAATATAATTGGGTAGTTTTTTCAAAGTATAATAATGTCCTAATAACAAAAACTCAAAGTAGGTTGCTATAAATATAATAAACAAATATATATATATAAAAGTACGTTGCTATTTCTTACTATGGAATTCAAAATACCTCATCTTCGCTAAACCCTTGTCCCGGTTTGGGAGCAAACATCATCTCCCCGGTAGCAAGCTCAAACGCGGTACACGCAAACGACCACATATCAACTGCAAACGAATATCCGGACTGCAAAACCACCTCCGGAGCTCTGTACTGTCTCGTCTGTATCTCCTCCGCCATCGGTGCACTCGCCCAACACGCGTTCCCAAAATCAACAACTTTACACCTAAAATCAATCCCATCAACACATCTTTCCGCTTTTTCCGCTTTTACCCCTCCCATCGATATCCTTCTTGCAGATATCCTCGCGACCGCCCTTTTCGCCCGTTGCTTTAACTTCTTCTCAATGGCATTAAGCGCCACCCCACCGTTCACATTCCCCTCTACCTTGTTCAACACGGGCTCAGTTTTTGACTTGATGGGGTCTTTTGAAGGGTTAATTGTGGAAATTAGGAGGATGTTTTCGGGTTTTAGGTCAGTGTGGAGGATGTTGAGTTCACGGTGGATGTAATCGAGTGCAGTTAGTATGCATTTGCAAATTTCGCGAACTTTGTTTAAGGGAAGGCCTTTGTAACGATTGTATCGGATTAATTGGAGAATGTTGTCGCCGAGAAACTCGAGGACCATGCATAGGTGTTGACCGTTTGGGCCCGTGTGTTTGAAATGGTCAAGTAATCTTATAACACATTTTTTGTTTTCAGGGTCGTTTTCGGTAAGTGTGGATAAGACTTGTATTTCGTGGAGGGCGGATTGGGCAAATTCGGGTGCGCTTTTTTGGATCTTGAGTGCAACGTATTTCTACAAGATGGAAAAAGATTTGGGTTAGAGTGGTTTTATTGATTTGTTTATTATAGGATTTTACTTTGATTTTCCCATCATAACAATGTCATCCAAATACAAAACATTTTTTAGTGCTATAATTGGGTAGATTTTTTGAGGTAATAAGAAAAAGAATGGAAGTAGGATACTATAATAAATAGATAAATGGAAGTATTTTTCTATTTCTTGAACTTAGCCGTAATATAATTGATAAGCTGGGAGCATATGAATCACATTTACTATCATTTATTTGTTTATTATAGCATCTTACTCTCATTTATTACTACTACACAACATACTTCGAACCCAATTATAGTAATATCATCAATACAAGGATTTTTTATTGATGTAATCGCGTAGTTTTTTCAAAGTGTAATGTAGTTATAAGAAAAAAGTTGAAAGTACAATTGCTATGATTGGATAGATTTTTGTAAGTGCAATGCCTTTGTAAGAAAAAATTGGAAGTATTACATTTAGGCCTAATATAAATGATAAGAATCATAGGTGAGAAAATCCAATGATCAGAATTTTATAGATGAAAGCAGAATATCAATGTATTTGGGTTAAATGTGCATGTATGCAACAACTTTTCACCTTTTCCAAATTTATTTAACAAAGTGGTTTTTTAGAAAAAATATACAACCACGTTTCTTTCTAGGATCAAAATATGCAACATTTAAACCAAGAACCGGTTACCTAATGCGTGACACCCGTTAAATGTTTGCAACTTTCACTTTTTTTACCATATTATACAATAAAGACTCATATTTTTACCAATTTAAGCAAATAACACGAATTATGAGACCTTGTTTGAATGGGTTAGAACGGTAAAAGGTAAAATATTCCTATGGATCACGTTTCCTTCATACCAAATTTCTTTTAGGGGTTGAGCAGAGATACTTTGAACTATTGAAGCTATTGGAAGCTCATGGTATATGAAAATATAAACCAAACTCTTGGAGCTTAGGCATAAGGGCAGAATTGACTTGAAACTGAACATTTATGCAAAAGTTGCATCATTTGTAATAATAAGTTTATACTATACTTCACCAAATTATAAAAAAGAACTTTATGGACCCTTTTGATCTTACACTGAAGTTTCCATAAAGATTTCTAACTTTCTAGCTCTTATGTTCATGGTCTTGTTACACATAATAGGACACAAAACAAGTTGTACTGTGTTTAGACTTTACAGTGCATTGGATGACAATGGAACAAAATATTGCAATTTTTGTCCTACCCAAAAAGGTGAAACAAGGATGGACATGGACATAGACTCACCCTCTTATCTCAATCTCTCGTCTGTGCAAAAGACGTGAGTGCCCTCCTCTTCATCATCATCCAAAATAGCCCTAGAAAGCTTGTCCAACTATGCTTGTTTTAGATCTGAGAAAGTCTAAATCTTGCTACAGTAGATGTATAACTTAATACCCTAAGTAGGCAAAAGTATCCTTGATTAAGAACCAAATGAACTCCAATCAAGAACACCCATCTGATATTAGTCTAAATTTCTCAGATTAAGTAGCATTTACATTAATTTACTCGAATCAAATGCAACAGCCATGAAGGGAAAGAAGTAAAATCATAAGGAAAACATTCTAATTACAGATGCAGATCAAAAATAATAATTTTTTCTTTGGAAATAACGATGATCTACATTTTGTAACCGTTAATAAAAGGATTACATCCTATATGGACTTCTACAGGGAGTTATAAACTCGTTTGCAATAACGAATGATCATTAGGTTAAAAAAAATTAAAAAACACATCGATCACAGATTACGGAGCAAAAATTGGTATGTGATCGAGCAGAAAATGGAAAAAACTTACAGATGTTTGGGTATCATAAGCAAGCCAAACGGTGGAGAACTGTCCCCATCCGAGCTTCCGTTGAGCGACGTATCGACCGCCGGAGAACGTATCGCCGACTCTAACCGCGTGGTAGCCTCCTTTCCTGTAGCAATCCAAGTCCTCATCTTCCTCCTCCGACCCAGATGACGATGAACACGACATGATTAATTTTAACTGATTGATCGATGGGCTGATCTGCAATATACAGTTGATCGAAGAAACGATTCAAAGAATTTGAAGTTCCGTTCTGTTTGTTAGGATATATTTGAGAGGAATGCGTCCAAATGGTTGAGAAATTTGGGAAAAAAGGTTGATTTTGGGAAGAAGAAGGATGAGAGAGATAGAGAGAGAGAGAGAAAGATGGAGATAGTTGATTGTTATAGTAGGTCTGTGTGGCCTTCCATACAAGGCTCTCTCCACATTTCACTCTTTTTTCTTCTTTGTTTTCTTCTTTTTTCCTTTCCCTTTTCAGTCTCAATTATTCTTTCTCTCTTCAAATCTCCCCATCAACAAAATATCAAGTACCAACTAAATATCAACTAATATAAGATAGGTTTGTCAAAAATATCATGCAGTTGTTAAGTGATAGTAGTAAACTACTAATCAGAAGTTAAATTTGTGGATTTTATTTGTATAAAATTGTTTAAGAGATTTTATTTATGTATGATTGTTTGGCAAAAATAACAGTAAAATTTTGAAAGATATAAGATCATATAAAAAAATATAAAAATAAAAATTTTAAAAACTTTCAAAAACTACTTAAAAGCAGTTTTTGGATTATTAACTTTTTATTCTAAAATAAAACTTTAAGATCATATTTTTCAAATGAAGTTTTTTTTTTTATTTTTTATTTTTTAAAGTTTGTTGTGAAACACGTTCATACTATAGGAAAGTAATCATAACAATCATAAATACAAAAAGTTTTTTTTTCCAGGATTTAATTTAAGTCTTTATGAGTTCTCGTATCTTTATAAGTATGATTGTTTGTAAAATAATATAAAAAACTGAAATTAAGTTGTGTAACATCCATAAAAATCATGTCAAATTTAAATTTTTTAAAACATTTCAAAACTCATGATTATTACAAAACTGGTTTTCAAAATAGTATATTGTCAGAGTATCCTAGAATCAAAACATAAAATCATAAAGTGTGAGGAGCGGTACGATTACACATTCGCTTTCCCGCGATCATCAGAAATACCTGAAACAATGATCGATAAATGTAAGCTCGAAGGCTTAGTGAGTTACCTCCAAAATACCAACGTCATACAAATATAACCATATCATATAAACATATAAGCAAACAGCATGCATAATGAGCCATCAGTCTGACTGGACCGAATCCCGGTCCTCAGTCTATCATGACCGCTCTCCGAGCCCTCGTCACTTATGGACCGCCCTCATCGGGGCCTTCAGCCTATCCGGACCGCTCGCTGGGCCTTTGGCCTGACTAGATTTTCCCGGGTCGGGCCTGCAGTCTACCCGGTCCGCCCAGGGTGTCTTGGCCTACTGCACACAGCAGGACCTGCCTCAACCCTTTCCCCAAACCAACAAACATGTGCACATACATATAAACAAGTAAACATGCAGATCTAACAGATCACTAACATGGCAAACATCCTATAACCAGGATACCGATCTAACCGATCTCTAGCATAGCAACCATCCTAAACCAGGATGATATCTAACATAGCAACCATCCTAAACCAGGATGAAATATAACATAGCAACCATCCTAAACCAGGATGAAATCTAACATAGCAACCATCCTAAACCAGGATGTAAATCATAAAGGGTCGGCCTTGGTGCCGTAGACCCTGTTGATATAGTGAGGAGAACTCACCTCACAACTGTCACACTGAAGTGATAAGCTCAAACTCTCGAATCACCGACACGAACTCCACCACCTATATTTACCATAAGATCATTTCCATAAATTTCCAAATTACCAAGTACCCCAGAAGTCATACTGGTCAACCCTTGGTCAAAGTCAAAGTCAACAGTCAAGGTCAACAGTCCATGTTGACCCGACTCATCGAGTGCAGTTCACCGACTCGTCGAGTCCTTCCTGAACTCGAGAAGTCGTGAAATCCCTGGTTGACTCGTCGAGTTTCCCTGATACTCGTCGAGTTCATGCGTGTCCAAATGTCGAGGAAATCCTAACTGACTCGCCTAGTCACCCTACTGACTCGCCGAGTCACCCTACTGACTCGCCGAGTCCATGCAGAAGTCCTTGCACGACAATCTTCATCGGACTCGTCGAGTCCCTTCAGTCTTTTCTCCATTCATATGCTTTTCAAGCCATTCCAAAGCTCCATAACGTAGATCTAAGCTCCTAAGGCATACTTCTTACGTAAAGTTGCAAACTTTACATACATTCAAGGTGAAAATGACTTAATCAAGCTAAAGAAGAGGTCATAGGCAAAGGAATCACACTAGCATGCTAAAGGCTGAGACTTTATGATTGTAAGGGCCAAGATGAGCCTAGATCTAAAGTTGCAACTTCAGATCTTGGTTCATCACTCAAAATGAAGCACCAAATGCCCAAAATGGCCCCAAAACCCAAATATAGAAGGATCTAGCTAGAAGAAGATCAAGGTAATGACTTGATACCTTCAAATGATGCTAAACTGGGGTAGACTTCAGATCCACACACGTTCCTTGCCTCAAACTTCTTGATCTTCAAGTTCCTTTCACCAAGATCCACCTTCAAATGCTTAAAACACACAAGTATGGAGAGAAACGACGATTTAGGGTTTCTGGACTCACAAGGGGCTGTAAGGGGAGGCTAAGGGGGCAAATGATCCTTTAAATAGGGTGCAAAACCATGGGGATTAGGGTTTCTCATTCCAGCTCCAACTCGCCGAGTCCATCTTCCGACTCGTCGATTCGGTCACTTTAGTTTGCTGCCCAAACGCGTTCCTACTCGACGAGTCAGGGCCTCCAACTCGTCGAGTACACTTTTCAATATGGAAGAGTAAAGCTGAAAATTAATACATGAGAGTCGGGGTGTTACAATTATCCCCCACTTGAACTAGACTTCGTCCTCGAAGTCTGCTGCGGTGAACAACTCTGGATAATGCTCCCGCATCTCAGCCTCCGGCTGCCAAGTCCACTCGGATCCCCTCCGGTGTTCCCATTGTACCTTTACCAAAGGTATTTCCTTGTTCCGTAGAACCTTCACTTTTCCTTTCCAGAACGGCTACCGGCCTCTCTACATAATTCAGGCGCTCATCAACCTGTATGTCATCTAATGACACCACCGCCTCCTCGTCCATAACGCACTTTCGCAATTGCGAAATGTGGAAGGTATTGTGGATCTGACTAAGCTCCTCTGGTAACTCGAGTCTATATGCCACTTTGCCAACCCTGGCAATGATCTGAAACGGCTCAATGTATCGGGGACCCAATTTCCCCCTCTTCCTTAAGCGGATCACACCCTTCCAGGGTGAGACCTTCAGAAGTACCATGTCACCGACCTGAAACTCCAGCTCAGATCGGCGTCGGTCGGCGTAGCTCTTCTACCGACTCTGTGCGGTCTGCAGCCGCTGTCTAATCTGCTGAATCATTTTGGTAGTCTGCAAGACTACCTCAGTCCGACCCATCACCCTGTGACCCACCTCACCCCAACAGACTGGGGTGCGACAGCTCTGCCCATATAACAGCTCATACGATGGAGGACCAATGTGATGGGTTTTAGGTAAAACAATTAAACTAGAAAACAATTCCTAAGTTCACATGCAACCTACTTTGGATCTATGTTTTAACTATTGAACATATAACTTTTGAATTGCAAAACAAGAACCCTAGAGGAGAGAGGCTAATTTCGAAATTAACAAACTAGGGTTTAGGAGTTACATACCTTTCAATTGTTATAGCAAACAATTGATAATCCTCTTGATCTTGATCTTGATCTTCTTGGAAGCTTAGCACCACAAATGTAATGCCTCTAATGGAATCACACCCAAGAACTAGCAAGAAGGAAACTTGGAGGAGAGAGGATGGAGAGAGTATGCAATTTCGGCCTTAGGGTTTCTTCCAAAGAAATCAGTACCCAAAATGTGAGCCAGGAGGCTCCTTAAATAGCTGAGGGATCTAGGGTTTAGGGAAAACCCTAGTTATCCTTTGCTTAGGGCCTAAGCAAGACCCAAGGCCTTATCTTGGACCCCTTGGACGAATTCTCTAGGGTTTCCCCTAGGGTTTTCGTCCACCCCCTTCCAGGGGAGTTCTTGATCCTTCCATTCAACTATCAGTTAATTGCAAACTAGTCCCTGCACTTTATAATTAATTCTTTTAACCCCAAAATCAATTCTGATTAATTTCTGGCTAACAATTAATTAAACATAATGATTTCTAATTAATATATTAATCCATTAACATATTAATAAATCATTTATATATATATATATTAATTTATTAATCTTATAAATTAATATCTCTCCTTTCATAATTTCCTTGTCCAGTTGCTAGGTTGAGGGCAACCCAAAAGGATTGTGCTGCTATCAATTCAAGTACATACCAATTATAGTTATGGGCTTAGACACCTAATCCAACAGTCTCCCACTTGGATAAGTCTGTAACTATAATTGCTAGTATGCCTTCTAAATTTGACCAGCAAATTGTAGCTTCCAAAAAGCTGCTGCCGAACTCTGACCCAGTCAGTTATGTGTCCTAAGATAAGTGATCATATAACCCTTCGTTCTGCTTGATATCCCCAGACAAAAGACATGGAATGTAATCAATCTCTTTGTCCAGAATCTATGTTTCCCGATTCCTGATTTGTGATGATGTAGGACTTCTAATTGAACACATCAATTTAGTCCTGGCTGGGCCCAGCACATAAGTCAACACCAAATCATCGAGGGGCCCACAGATATCGCTTTTCCGGTTAGGGCAAAAGGAACGAATAAACGTTGACTCATATGCTTGTATCTTTTACTCATCAAATTATGCATGACAATACGTTTTATAACACCAAGTTACTGATGCGTTTTCGTATCACCAATGCACAACCGACTTGTAAATTACAACTCATATATCTTCGTTTCAAGATTATAAGATATTATCGTCTCAGTATTACTCGTGATGAATTCCATGAAGTGATACTCTGAGCGAGGGTTTATCCAATACTCAAATCTCAATTTCTGAATACTCATGAACGTTGCAGCAATTCTATTGTCATGTCTATCCTTAGACAATCTACAATCCAATTCATGACAGTCTTAATTCACTACTTACTTCCAAGAGTACGAGCGACTGTGGAGTTTGAATAATCTCATTATTCAGGAAGTAAAACATGCAAAAATGAAACACAATAATAAACAATTGACAAAAGGTAGTAGCCAAACTTATAAATAATACTTTATTATTTAATCACCAAAAGTCAATTACATTTACTTTGTTACAAGTTTCAAAAACTAATCTAACTACTAAAACTAATATCATCTTTCAGTCCTATGCTCCGAGCATGCTGAATATGCTTAGCCCTACTCAGACCCTTTGTGAGGGGATCTGTTGGGTTATCTTCAGATGACACCCTCTTAACTATAAGATGGCCTTCTTCTACTCTATGTCTGATGAAATGGTACTTTCTGTCGATATGTCTGGTCTTACCATGATCTCTCGGTTCCTTTGTCAAGGCAACCGCTCCTTCATTATCGCAGAACAGTTCCATAGGCTCCTGGATGGTTGGAACAACTCCGAGATCCCCGATGAAGTTCCTCAACCAAGCTGCTTCTTTCGACGCTTCACTTGCTGCTATGTACTCTGATTCACAAGTAGAATCAGCCACCGTATTTTGCTTGGAACTCTTCCAAGTAACTGCTCCTCCATTCAGTAAAAACACCCAGCCCGACTGAGAACGGAAGTTATCTCTATCCGTCTGAAAGTTGGCATCACTGTAACCATCTACTCTCAAAGTATCACTGCCACTAAGCACAAGGACCCAGTCCTTTGTCCTTCGCAAATACTTGAGTATATTCTTAACTGCTATCCAATGAGCTTTACCTGGGTTTCCCTGATAGCGACTGACCATGCTCAAAGCAAATGCCACATCAGGGCGAGTACATGTCATAGCGTACATGATCGATCCGACAGCGGAAGCATAAGGTACACGACTCATGTCATCTATTTCAACATCTGTACTCGGGCATTGAGTCTTACTCAATTTGGTATTGCTCTGGATAGGTAGCTCTCCCTTCTTGGAATTTTCCATACTAAACCTCTTTAGTACCTTATCCAAGTATGTGCTCTGACTAAGTCCAATTAGTCTCTTCTTTCTATCTCTCAATATTCTAATCCCAAGAATATAGGCAGCTTCTCCAAGGTCTTTCATGGCAAAACACTTTCCAAGCCAAGACTTAACTTCTTTCAAGGTTGGAACGTCGTTACCAATGAGTAATATGTCATCGACATATAACACCAGAAAAGTTACTATACTCCCACTAGCCTTGATATACACACAGAACTCATCTTCACTTCTAGAGAAACCAAACTCTTTGACTTTCTCATGGAAGCAAAGATTCCAACTGCGAGATGCTTGTTTCAATCCATAAATGGATTTCTCAAGCTTGCACACTCTATTGGGGAACTTTGCATCAACAAAACCCTCTGGCTGACTCATGTAAACATCTTCAGCCAACTTCCCATTAAGGAAATCAGTTTTGACATCCATCTGCCAGATTTCATAATCATGAAAGGCAGCTATGGCGAGCAATATCCTAATAGATTTAGTCTTAGCCACTGGCGAGAAGGTCTCATCATAGTCAACCCCTGGGGTTTGAGTGAAACCTTTTGCAACCAGTCGAGCCTTGAATGTGTGCACATTTCCATCCATGTCTGTCTTCTTCTTGAAGATCCATTTGCACCCAACTGTCTTACGACCTGGTGCACTATCAACCAAATTCCAAACTTGGTTGTCATACATGGACTTAATCTCGCTGTCCATTGCCTCTTTCCACTTGGAAGCCTCTAGGCCTGCCATTGCTTCCTTATAAGTGACTGGTTCATCTAAGTTTACCAGTGTTCTGTCACTTATGAATGTGTCACCATCTGAAGTAATATGAAAACCATACAACTCAGGTGGCACACTCACCCTAGTGGATCTTCTAAGAGGTAATGAGTTATCGATTGGTTCAACAGGAACCGTTTCCTCTGGTTGAGTGCTAGTGTCATCTAAGGTTCCTTCATTGGCTGACTCTTGAATTTCTTCAAGGTCAATAGTGCTCCCACTGTCCTCTTTGAATATGAGCTCTCTTTTAAGAAAGACTCCTCTTCATGCTACAAAGACCACGTTCTCACTAGGCCTGTAGAACAAATATCCAAAAGACTGCTTTGGGTAACCAATGAAAACACATTTCTCACTTCTAGCTGCTAGCTTGTCGTGAGTCTCTCGTCTTACGAAAGCTTCACAACCCCAGACTTTAATATGTGCTAACGAGGGAACTTTCCCTGTCCATATTTCGTGAGGTGTTTTGGCAACCTTCTTTGTAGGGACAAGATTGAGGATGTGGGCGGCTGTCTCTAAGGCATACCCCCAGAAGTGAATAGGAAGCGAAGCCCGACTCATCATAGAACGAACCATGTCTAACAAGGTTCGATTGCGCCTCTCAGCTACACCATTTAACTGTGGTGTCCTAGGAGGAGTCAATTGTGAGACTATCCCACATTCTTTCAGATAATCGTTAAACTCGATACTAAGATACTCCCCGCCTCTATCGGATCTAAGTATCTTTATCTTTCTGCCCAATTGATTTTCGACTTCATGCTTAAACTCTTTGAACTTTTCAAAAGTTTCTGACTTATGCTTGATCAAGTAGATATATCCATATCTGCTATAATCGTCAGTGAAAGTCACATAGAATCGATTAGCATCTCTTGTATTTGATCTGAAGGGCCCACACACATCTGTGTGTATGAGATCCAACAGACCTTCACCTCTTTCACAAGACCCTGTGAATGGTGATTTTGTCATCTTTCCCAAAAGACAAGATTCACACATATCATCTTATTTTAGGTCAAATGATTCCAACACTCCATCCTTTTGGAGTTGGGCTATGCGTTTCTTGTTAATGTGTCCAAGACGACAATGCCACAAGCATGCCTTGTCTACACTATTAGACAAGTCAATATTAAGTACACTATTTCCTAAGCTATCAACACAAGTCATTGTTTCATACACACCATTACAAGGCAAAGCTTCAAACATAAAAACACCATTCTTATAAACAGAAATTGAACCATTCAAATCATTAAAAGAATATGTAAAACCTTGTCTGAACAATGCATGAAATGAAATAATGTTTCTCGTCATCTCAGACGAATAGCAACAATTTATTAAATCTAATCTAACATCATTACTAAGCAGAAGCTGATAAACTCCGATCTTGGTTACTGGTGAAGACTTTCTGTTTCCCATGATCAGGTTTATCCTTCCTCGCTCTATCTCCTCACTTTCCTTTAGACCCTGCAAATCAGAACAAATATGAAAACCACATCCTGTATCAAGGACCCATGAACGAGAAGATAATGAGTTATTAGCAGAAATAGTGTAAATACCTGCCGAAGATGGCTTCACTTTGCCATCCTTGATATCTTGCAGATATTGTGGGCAAGATCTCTTCCAATGCCCCTTTTGGTTGCAGTAAAAGCAAACTGCCTCTTTTGGATCAGAAACATGGGGAGTGGAACCATTGGGCTTAGCCTTTGGGCCATTACTAGATGACCCAGCTTGAGCCTTGCTCTTCCAGTTTTGTTTGGGAGGACCTTTCCTCTTTTTCCCCTTTCCCTGTCCAATAGCCAAAACAGGGGCACTCGTAGGTGTGGAGGGTATACTTTTACCCTTCATCCCTGTCTCAACTGTCTGCAACAAGTTGTGCAATTGGGCCAAGGTCTGCTCAGTATTGTTCAAATGGTAAGTTAGAATAAACTGACCATAACATTCAGGAAGTGAGTTCAAGACCATGTCAATGGCCAATTCCTCATCAAAGTGAATATTGAGCTTGACCAAACGCTCTATGTAGCGTTGCATTCTTTGCACATGTGACACAACCGACTCCCCATCTTTCATCTTGCAAGCCATGAGTGACTTGACTACTTCGAACTTTTCTTGACGAGCTCGCTTATGGTACTTTTCCATAAGGTCCTTGTTCATCTCGAAAGGCCAGTAGTCCTCATAGTACCTCTGCAGTTCTGGGGACATAGTTGCCACCATGATGCATGCCACTTTGGTAGCATCATCGTAATGTTTCTTGTAGGCAGCAAGATCTTCAGGAGTAGCTTCATTCTCATCAAGCTCTTTGAGCTCCTTTTCAAGAACATATTCTTTGTTCTCGAAACGAAGAGCCATCTTGATGTTGCGCATCCAATCGTTATAGTTTGAGCCATCCATAACGACTTTGGAGCATATATTGAGCAAAGAGAAGTTTTGGTTGGAGGAGGAAGAAGCAGAAGTGTTTCCAGGAGTAGACATGTGAAAAGAAAGAAAGTTTTAGTTAGATTTCAAGATACCTTAATAGAATAACCCAAAGATATAATATCAAGGTTAGGATCCAACTATGAAGATTCACAACTTAGAAATGGGATGCCGAGATCCAAGTGCAAATTTCATAAAGGTAGGTGAATGACGATTCACCAATTCCACCATTAGACGAAACAAACGAAGTGAAATTCCTAATTCTTTTTAGATACATTGAAACTATTCAATGGCATGTTTTAATCTCAGATTATGCTCTTCTATTTGTGACTGGGATGCCGAGGATCACAAACAAGATGTGAATAACCATGCAAATGTGCTTGGTAACCTCATTGTCTTTATCATTAACTATTGATGTGCTGGTAAACCACACACGCTCCATCAAAATGACAATTATGAGATACCCATTACTACTCTTTATTAGTGCCCTTTAGTGTGCTGGTTAACCACACACGCTCCACTAACAACCAATAAAGCATAATGTGCAATTTCATGGATTAGCATACTTTTCACATTTTTCCTAAAGTAACTAGAGTTGGGATTTTGAAAATAATGTTCTAGTACTTTCTTTAATATCATTATACTTTTAATGAGAAGTAGTTGTCCTATCAAATCCGTTCTGCTAACGACCCTCCACTAATCAAGGAAGCGGTGGGTGAGAGTGGACACCCATTCAACTACCATTTTATAGGCAGTTTCCTTATACCCCCTTATAGATTAGCTTCGTGAATGAGGCATACTAGCGATTTGACTGACCATATTCTTATACATATATAATATTAAACTTTTAATTATAATATATATAAGGTGTGTTTTAAAACATTTTAAAACTTCAAGGGTTTATAAATTTCGAAATTTAAGCTATTAAATTTAAATTTAAATAAACCAATTAACTAGATTTAATATTTATCTTTTAATTAACTATTAATCAAATTATTAAATCTTGTAAGGATTATCTAATTAAATTAATCCATTAATTTAATCCTATCCTTATCCCTCTAAATTTCGAAAAATAGGGTAAGGATAATTATCCAATTAATCTAATTAAGTAACAATTATCCAAAACAAGAAACCCTAGTTATCCTCTAGCATATTTCGAAATTCACTAGGGAGTAGGCTAGGGTTTTCAAAACCCTAACCCTAATTTCGATTAGGGTTCTTTGGAGGCTAGGGTTCAAGGTAATGACTTGATACCTTCAAATGATGCTAAAATGGGATAGACTTCAAATCCACACACGTTCCTTGCCTCGAACTTCTTGATCTTCAAGTTCCTTTCACCAAGATCCACCTTCAAATGCTTAAAACACACAAGTATGGAGAGAAACGACGATTTTAGGGTTTCTGGACTCACAAGGGACTGTAAGGGGAGGCTAAGGGGGCAAATGATCCTTTAAATAGGGTGCAAAACCCTGGGGATTAGGGTTTCTCATTCCAGCTCCAACTCGTCGAGTCCGTCTTCCGACTCGTCGAGTCGGTCACTTAAGTTTGCGGCCCAAACGCGTTCCTACTCGACGAGTCAGGGCCTCCAACTCGTCGAGTAGACTTTTCAATATGGAAGAGTAAAGCTGAAAATTAATACCTGAGAGTCGGGGCGTTACTAGTTGTTTCCAAAAACCCACATTGATTTTTTTTAGAAAATTAGAAATTTTTGGTTAGACTGGTCTTTTTATAATAAAAAATTAATCAAACCATATCTTAGTACAATGTCATCTTTATAACATATATATTTAGTTCATCACTTGAGAATTTTATATAAAATTTTCTAGTTTCAAAATGGTGTTATTTGCTTTAGTTTTATATATAAATTACTATAATGTTTTTGTTACTATATATTGCAAAATTCAACAAGTATTTTATTTTCTTGTGTTCCTAATTTTGATTCTAAAAATTCTATGCATTCGATTTCATATTTAGAAACCAAACAAAATTGGTTGTTTTTGTTCGGGTTGGTTCTACATTTTCTTAAAACTAGTTAATGTGTTAAGTAGTTTTTTTTCTCTCTTTTAGAACATTTATATTTAATTGGGTTTAACACAAAAACATTATTATTATTATTATTATTATTATTATTATTATTATTATTATTATTATTATTATTAACTTCAAGGTAAAAATATTATTATTATTATTATTTGGATGTGTTAGGATTGTTTATTTAAATTGCTTATTAATTTATTTAGATCGGATGAAAAAATGTTCATTTATTTAAATAAAAAGTTTTTTTATGTTTTTTTCACTTATTTGAAATTGTTTATTGAAAATCAATTTAATGAATTTATCATTTTAACCTTGTTTTGGCCCTTAAAAGTATCGTATATAATGCAACGACCTTATTTTTATCTTTTTTTTAACTAGTAGTCTAGTGGTGGATATTGACAAAATGTTAAGAAAACGTTATCACATTAAAAAAGTATCACCTTACATTCAATGTCACCTATAGTGTTATTACACATTAAAAAGATATCACCTCACATGCAATGATACCAATGGTGTTATTACATCAATTGAGTAAATGAACAACATCTTATAACATGTTATAACACCCACTAATTTCTATGTCATCATTTTTTTGATTTATGTTTTAATATTTATAAAAAGGAATATAAATTAATAAAACAAGTTATTTGAATAAATCTTAAATTAAACATAACTTTTAAATACTAAAAATAACATTACAAGAAAAAAAATACGATAGTCCTAATTTAAAAACATAAAACGATAGTCCTAATTTAAAACAAAAACGATAGTCCTACTCCAAATATCTTTTTCGGATCTTCTCCTTCATCCTTCGAAACACTTCCAAATCTCGGGGCGCTAAACCTTCCTCGCTAGTCTGAAAAATTGTCAAATGTTTCGTCATTTGATCTTCCTCGCATTTCTCCTTCTCCTCTCGTGCTTGCGTATGAAGGAATTCCAAGTGGCGACGTTGCACTTCAACTCTTTCTTTTGATATTAAGTTTGTGTGTCAAACTTTTCTTTCAATTCTGCCAACTCTTGTTCCCTTTTCAGCTTCATCCGCACTCATCTGCATAGCGTTGAGCGCGCTTTGCTTTGTCGCGTCCTACCGATCGTCGTGGCGGGGAGATCTCTTCGACGTCGTCTGAGATCTCATCGGTATCGACGTTAAGGTCGATGTTAGTCCGTGTGTCGGAAACGTCGAACGAACTCGAATTTTGTGACCCCTTGGATTGTACATCCGGCGATGTTGGAGTTTTAATCTATTTTGGATCGTTTCTCACAATCTCCTATACTTTTTCATACTCGAAAACATGACCCATTTTGACATGATATCGTTCTTTCGCGGCTCTGAACAAATCAAAATTGTTGGCACCACTTTGATTTTACAAAACAAGTTTGTTGTAGATTCCCTTGAATTTGGTACACCTAAAAATGATTGGAGTCCACTTGCTACTAAGCATATTGGTATTGCGATATGGAGGTCTCTTCATAAGTGTGTGAAATCTTGCGAGCACAATTTCCCAAAAAGCAACTTTCCTTATATCATTTCCGACACGTTCATTTTTTGATGTACCGCACCACGCGACAGCCAAATTATACTCCTCTTCCGGTGTCCACCATAGTGGCGATTCTTCACTTTTCGTGACCGCTATCCCTTTCCCTTTCCCTATCCCTCTCCTACTATCTCCCGATTGCGTTTCGGGAATGGTATCTTGCGATAGTTGTGTGGGTGGTGCTTGGGTGGTTGTTTGTGGCATGGAAGAAAAAGTATTGAAAAGGTTTTGTTGTATGTTTGAGTTTTGTTGCATGTAGGGTGATGTAGGAAATTGCATTGAACAGGGGTGAAGTGGGATTAAAATAGCTTCATTGAAATGGTATTTGTGGTGAGTTTTGAGTGTTGAGTAGGTTCATGTTGTAACATCTATAAAATTTTGAAAAATTTAAAACTTTTACATAAATCCAAAAACCATCATTGTGTACAAATTGTTTTCAAAATAAGTTCGACATAAGAGAAATCCCAGAAATCATGAAACAAAATATGAGGAGGTGCACGATAACACCTTCGCCTTCCCGCGATCCTCTGAGGTACCTAAAACATAATCCAAAACTGTAAGCCCGAAGTTTAGTGAATTTCCCCAAAATACCAACACAATACAAAAACCAGAATAATATCACAAACAACATGCATTCAGAGCCTTCAGTTTGACTGGAACGCCCCATCGGCCTACAGTCTATCTGGTACGCTCACAGAACCTACAACATGACTGGTACGCCTCCTCGGGCCTTCAGCCTATCTGGAACGTTCTCCGGGCCTTCGGCCTGACTGGTACGGCCCACTGGCCTTCAGTCTATCCGGGACGCCCTAGTCTGTTGGCCTTCAGCACAAAGCAGGACCGCCTAAACCCAACCGCACATAACATGTCGACATATACATAACAATTAAACATATAACCAGTCAATCAGACAAACAGACAGATTTTACAAATCACTAAGCATAACATCATTCTATTATCAAGATACAGATCTAACAGATCACTACAATACTCAGTCATGCAATAATTAGGATAAAAATCCAAAAGGGCCGGCCTTGGTGCCTTTGACCCAACAAGTGCAGTGAGGAACACTCACCTCACAAGTAGTGCTGACCGATAAGATCCAACTCCAAATCTCAGCTCCGGACTCAAATGCCTACAACCACCATGTGACCATTTCTATCAAAACCCTGAAATACCCAAAATGCCCTCAAAAGTCAAACTTGGTCAACCATGGTCAAAGTCAAAGTCATCAGTCCATGTTGACCCAACTCGTCGAGTGCACCTACCAACTCGTCGAGTTCCTACAATATTCAGAGAATCAGGAAAACCCTAGCCAACTTGTCGAGTTGGCTGGAAAACTCGCCGACTTTTCCCAGCTAAACACATTCAGTCCTTTTTCATCAAGTCGAACGCCTTACAATGTAGATCTGATACCCAAGAGCTGGAAAACCACGTAAAGTTGCTAACTTTACATCCATGCATGACACAAAGAGGCTCCAAAACTCAAGGAAGGCTTAATAAGGGACCTAAAGCATGAAGGAGGCCTAAAACTTGATAAAGCTTGAAACTTTAAGTCCAACGAGGCCACAAAACGTCCGGATCTGAAGTGATAACTTCACGAAATACTCAACCCCTGAACAATCCCAAAAATGAGCCAAATATGACAATAAATTTTCAAGGAAGAGATCTAAGCAATACATAAGCAAGGTGTCGACTTTATACCTCAAAATGACTGCAACAAAAGAGAAGGCTCTGGATCTAATGCCTTCCTTCCAATCAAGCCACCTCAAACTTCAAGCTCCTTCAAAAGAACACCAAGAAATCACTCTTCAAGCTCACACACACTCAAATATGGGAGAGGATGCACGAAACTAGGGTTTCTGGACAAAGGAGACTGGTAAGGAGGCCATCCAAAGGGTATAAGGCCTTTAAATAGGGTGCAACACCCTAAAAATTAGGGTTTCTTAATCAACCACCAACTCGTCGAGTTGGTCCAAAAATATGTGCGGCCCAAAAGCCTTCAACACGTCGAGTTGAGGCCATCAACTCGATGAGTTCCAAGGGGAATTTGCCTTTTAAGGAATAAATCTCATACCTGAAAGTCGGGATGTTACACATGTAGTTCTCGTATTGCGCAAATCCGATCGGAGCGATTATGTTTGTTTGTGCGTTCGTGTTTGGTGGATGGGTGTTTGGGTTTTGCTCGGTTGAAAAGGGGATTGATTTTTGTAATATTGGGAGAAAAAATGAATGTTGTAGGTAAAAATGTTGTGTATATATGTGTGTTTATATGTAAAAGTTAATAGATAATTTTTATTTTATTTTATTTTGAACGTTTGATAACAACCATTTTGACCATTCAAATGAAAAAATTCGCTTTGCAAGTTGTTGTAAGGATAACGTTGGATAACATAACAGCCCGAGGGGGGGGGGTGTCCCTCTCGTTACCATGTCGTTAAGGCAGCTTTACATAGGCAATAACGGGTGATAACGTGCCCGCACCATGCACTCTAGCATCATCTCCAACTTCATTCTATTTTTGCTACTATATTTTATTTATAGAGTGTAAAATAAAATAAAGGCAATCAGCCCAATTTTATTTTACATTTTACAAATAGAGAAGTAAAATAAAATAAAGACAATCAGCCCAATTTTATTTTACATTTTATAAATAGAGAAGTAAAATAAAATAAAGGCAATCAGCCCAATTTTATTTTACATTTTACAAAATAGAGAAATAAATAGTGACATTCTAAAATTGAAATGAAAATTATACAATCTTTACACACTTTATTTTTAGATTTATTTTTAGAATGCAAAAAAAGAGTTTAGAGTGGTTCAAAATGAACCATTTTAAACTTTATTTTAAATAAAAATAGATAGTGGTTGGAGATGATCTTAGGAAATTCTTTTTGGACTTTTTACCACATGCAAACAATTATAAAACACAAAAAGGGGGCAAAAGCAATTTATTACATTTGGTATATATAAGTTATAAACTATTTTCTTTTAAATTCCGTTTTAGTGATGCATAAGCTAACAACATTTTTAGAACATAAGCAATCCCAAACACCTTTACTTTTAACTTAAAACGATATATTTCTTTTTAAGTTTGTGTTTTTCAAATGAATAAAAACTACTAATATCTACATGTAAATGGTTACGTCTTTACGATTTGTTTTTGAATTATTAAACCTACAGATTGATTTACTCTTTGCTCCATTATTTAATATTTATAATCCAACCTAACCTGATGCACACGCCAATAGTAATGTGCAAGTGATACATGTTGAAGCTCTTTAATATAAAATAATATTATGCACTCTTGTGAAGGGTGGTTGATAATGATGACGTGGAATATAAGATATTGAATTCATGGTTTAATTTGTAGTGCCATTTATGGTTTGGCCATGAGATGAAACTTTATGTATTGAGTAACATGATATTATATCATTTTTATTTTTCATTAATGGCCTATTTAATGAGTGCACTACTTATATAGAGAATGAAAAAAAAATCTTTATGTCATTTTCGTTTTGGTTTTCAATGAGTGCACTACTTATGGGTAACGAGTAATAACTTTATAATGTGAGTTAAGAAAAAAGAGATTAAATGGGTAGATTGGGGTGTTTCTCCCTTCTTATGTTTGTAACTCGTTTAATACTTTGTAGTTGTCTATTTCTTTTTTCGCCGACTAGTTACATGTTAATTTTGACCTTGTCTTTTCCAAAAAAAAAATAAAAAGAATTTATAATATTCTTTTTTGTCATTATTGTTTTATTTTTATTATATTTTTTAATGTTGATTTTATAATGTGTGTAACACATTTTGATATAAAGGGAGGGGGTAGATTATGGTTATATCCTACTTACCACATTTAAGGTATGTTAATCGACATAAACCCTTCTTTACAAGGAAGAAATCAATAGAAATCATAATATTGGCCAATGGGATACACACTTAATATAATAAAATATATTTCTGACGTTTCCTCATATACCCTAATTCTAAAAAAGTACAAATACATATATTCAGTTTATTATATATTTTATATCCTATTTATATGACATTTTGTGGGCCCCTGTACAATTTTTATAAACCATTAATAATCTATGTATTTTTTTCCTCTGATGATTATAATTTCAAAATTTTAAGAAAAAAAGAAGTCCAATAAAATATTTTTCCCAATGTTTTTTGAAAACTGAAACATTTTTTTTATTGTATCGTACAGCTCTATAAAACATAATTTGTTGTGTATGGAAAAAACCTGTTGCATATGAATTATTTTCCAATAAAAATGGAAGTGCTCAAACCAATTAGACAACTTTCTATTAATATCGAAGGGTTATTTTATTATTTATATTTAATACAAGCCAAACCTTCACAATTAGGCTAATCGGGGTGGGAGGATTAACCCACGCGGCTTGCTGATGTGTCCGGCCTAAGGACGCGTGAACACCGCCCTTAAGGCCGGTGGTTTGGGTGTGACGTGGGTGCAAGAACGGATGAAGACGGACCAATGGGGAAAAGGAAGCAGGCAATGGTCGTTTTTTTGCTTTGACCCTATTCTTTCTTGACCGTTACATACAAATAAAAAAAATTCTTTTTCAATTTAAAAACCGATCAAATACAACTATAAATACTAATCATTTTACTAACATTTTACACTACAAAAACACACTCTTTTTTCATATATTCTTTATTTTCTACCTATGAATCCAAATCAAAATACCTCATTCACTCCAAACACCCCAAACACTCCTATTGATCCATTTCCAAATCTTAGTTACATGCAATTGATAACATCTCCAATCCAACAACAACTTTTATTCACCAATCTTTCATACCACCCAAACTACTACTACCAACAACAACCACCACAATTCAATCAACCCAAATTTCAAGCCTTTCAACAACAATATTCTCCACAATTCCAACCCCAAACTTCTCAACGTCAACAATTTCACGCACAACCTTCACAACCATCTCAAGTTCCATTATATCAATCGCAACCTATAAACCTTGAAAATGACGACGACGACAAACGGGTTGAAGAAACACAGCCAAATCGTAGAAGGCAAAAAAAAAAAAAATCAAAAGATCCAAAAAAAAGTACGCATTGGACCGAAGACGAGGAGGAAGATTTTGATGGAAAACATAGATTACAAAACTATGCTCTAAGCGGAAAAACATTTCACAGTTAAATGTTTAGGGTACATGCAACCTAAGAAGGATCTATGTCTTTCACATAAATGCAACATACTATGAACTATCAAACTACAAAATTTTTCCTAATGAAATCTAAATTCATAAGGAAGAATACATATCTTGTTGATTGTTGTAGTAAACAATCAAGAATACTTTCTTCAAAGCTTTAGGAAGCGAGCACCACAAGTGTCGTGCCTCTAATGGTTCACACCCAACCCTAACAACTAGGAGACTTGAAAAGAGATGAGAGGGGATATGAAATTTCGGCTTTGGCTCTTTCAAAAGGAAGTGTCCGCAATTCCTAACCCAAGGGATCATTTTATAGTACAACTTGGAAACCCTAGATAACCCTAAAATAAATAAAATAATATTTATTTAAATTGATAATTATCCAACTTTCTATTTATCTGCAAGGAATAATCCAGATGCCCTGGAATAACCTAGAATTCGTCCACCTCATTCCAAGGAAGGTTCTGGACTCTCTCTTGTTCAACTATTCAATAATTGCACTTTAACCCTTGCACTTTTAATTAATCCAACTAATCCCAAAATTAATTCTAATTAATTTCTGATTAATTCTTAATTAAATATTACTATTTCTAACTAATATATTATCTTCATAATATATTAAAAAAATTATTTATTGCTATTTATTAATCATATAATAAATCAATAAATCGGTCTCTCTCTCTCTCTAAAAGTCATCTTATTCAATTACAAGGTTTGAGGGCAACCCAAAAGGACTTTGCTAATAATTTAAGATTATACTAATCTAGTTATTGGCTTAGACACCTAATCCAACAGTCTCCCACTTGGATAAGTCTAAAACTAAATAACTGGTATAACTTCTAAATTAAACAACAAAGAGTGCTTCCATAGCAACTGCCGAACTCTGAACTTAACAGATATTGGTCCTAAGATAAGTGATCAAATATTCCTCCGTTCTTCTATATATCCTACAAACATGAGACATGGATTATAATCAATCTCATTATCTATGTTTTGTGTCCCGATTTCCTGATTTGTGATGACGACATAAGAGTTCAAATTGAAAACATCAATTTAGTCCTGGCTGAGCCCAACACTATAAGTCAACACCGAATCACCGAGAGGCCCATATATATCACTTTTCCCGTTAAGGCAAAAAGAACGAATAAACTTTGACTCATATGCGTGTATCCTTTACTCATCAAATCGTACATGACACTACGTTTTATAACATCATGTTACTAATGCGTTTTCGCAATACCAATGTATCTCAATTACAACTCATATATCTCAATTTTAAGAATATAAGCTATTATTGTATCAGAATTACTCGTGACATTATCCATGGAGTAATTCTCAGAGCGTGGGTTTATCCAATACTTAAATCTTAATTTCTAAGTACTCATGAATGTTTGTAGCAATGTAATTGCTATGTATAACTCCCTGAGGCAATCTACAATCCAATTCATGACAGTCTTAATTCACTACTTACTATCCAAAGTATGAGCGACTTTGTGGTTTGAATAATTAAATTATTCGCGAAGTAAAACATACAAAGTGAAACACAATAATAAACTAATTAATTATGGTCTCAAATCTATCGAATATAAATAATCTCTATTATTTAATCACCATAATAATTACGACTTTATTCATTGTATAATGTTTCGAGTAATCAACTAACCATTTGAATTAGATAACATCTGCCATGCCATGTCATGAACATGTATACTATTCCTTTCTGTAGTCCTTCCTTTCTGAACAGATCAACTAGATATTATTCCAATGATGCTCATTTCATAATTCCAAATTCATGTCACTATCTAAAATGTATTGGAATTCCAACCTTACATGCCTTGACCTTCTGGTCATGTCGAGTCTTCAAAGTTACTAAGACTAAGCCAAAGATATTACAGAATGTCCCATTGGAACTTTGTTACTAGAAACAATTCCATGGTATTGAAGTTTCAAATTCAAGGTACACTCCTTGAATACTTCTCTTGCATTAAAGTTTCCAATTCACATGTGGACTTAATAATAACCAATCTCCCATTATGGAAACTTTTCCATATTCCCATATGACCATCAATTTTGACCATAAATCATCTAAAAAAATGTCACTATGGTCCTCCCAAACAATACCATACTTCCAACTGTCCACAAACAACCAATCTTCAGTAAACCTCAGAATGCTCTTTCAGTTATTTAACAACTTTAGTCACCAAATTCTAGTCCTTTTTTTTCTCACAATGCTCTGAGTATTTGAAAAAATTAGGATAAGTGAATATTATAACATATGTAATCGATCCTATATCCAAAGCATATGAGACTCGATTCTTTATGTCTCACATTAGGATTTCATATATGTTCAATCTCTTGCTATAATATTTTAGTCTTTGTATTTTGAAAGGTTTTAAAATACACCTTATATATATATATATATATATATATATATATATATATATATATATATATATATATATATATAGGGAAGGGTTATATGGAAAACAAAAAAAACCCTAAAAAACCCTAAAAATCATAAAAATGTATAAAAAAATTACTTAGAGATCACAAATATTTTTTTTGCCTTTTTTTACCAAAAAACCGCAGGTATTTTTACAAATTCGCTGAAAAAAAAATCGATTTTTTTTTTGGTTTTTTTTCAAAAAAAATTTCAGCGAATTTAATGAAAAAGTAGCGATTTTTGTATATATAAAGTCAAAAAAAAAGATTTGTGATCTCTAAGTATTTTTTATGCATTTTTATGATTTTTAGGGTTTTTTTTAGGGTTTTTTGTTTTCCATAGAACCTAAACCTATATATATACATACACACACACACACACACATATATATATATATATATATATATATATATATATATATATAATTATTATTAAAAGTTAATTACTATATGTATAAGACTAAGTCAGTCGAATCGATAGTATGCCTCATTCATGAAGCCATACTGTAAGGGGGTATAGGGAAGCGACCTATAAAATGACCGCCAATGGGTGTCCACTCTCACCCACTGCTCCCTTGTATGGTGGAGGGTCGTTCGTAGAATGGATTCGCTAGGACATAATCTCACTAAAAGTATAATGATATAAAGTAACAAAATTATTTTAAAATCCCACTTTAGTTACTTTAGGAAAAATATGAAAAAGTATGCTAATCCATGAAAACGCATATCATACTTTAATATGTTGTTTGTGGAGCATGTGTGGTTAACCGACACACTAAATAGGGACTTTAAAGAGAAATTATGGGCATCTCGAAAATTATCATTGTTAATGGAGCGTGTGTGGTTAATCGACACATTAATTGGAGATGATAAATGACATCGAGGGTGCCAAGAGGGTTTACATGGTTATTCACATCTCATTTGTGATCCTCGACATCCCAGTCATAAAAGTGAGAGCATAATCCAAGATTAAACATGCCATTGATAAGATTCAATGAATCTCAAAATATTTAGGAGCTTCATAAGATTGGAATTGGTAAAACCTTACCTACCTAAAATAGATTTGAATTTGATTACGACATCCCTCTTCAAAGTTCGAATCGAAAATATGGATCCTAGCCTTCATTTATAATTTTGGGTTAATAATTAAGGATTAAAATCAACTAACTTGAATTCTATTTTCTCCCACTTCTAGATGTCTTATGAAGATAGAAATGGTCTTCCTCATTCTTATGGAAATGGTTTTCCCCAATCTTCCAGAGAAATTGTTTTCCCTTCCTTAGGAAATGATGGAACTGGACATCATCTCTCTTCACCTCTTCCACCTCCTACTCCTGTGACTCTCCCAACATCACGTTTTCCTCAAGTTGAAAGATATGAGACAACTCAAGCCCTATTGACATGTAGACATTAAGACGGAAATTCTATGTGTACACATGTCCTGAAAATGTAATCGTATGTTGACGAGTTGGATATAATGGATGTCATTTTCCCAAGGGAGAAAGCCATTGATCCGACCCAAATGTTGATAGTTGCTGAAGCAGAAATGCTTAAGAGCACATCTAAAGCAAAGATGCTTATTGGGTCTAATTATAAAGTTTGGATGGACATTAACAATGGTGACAATGGTGGTCCAGAAAAAAGATTTCTCTTCCCAATGGAAAAGGGTCATTCAAGACCAAACCGTTTGATCATATGGTAAAGAGAAAAACTAGTTTTGGGATCATTCCGTGTGTTAACCCTAAAGAGTCCATTTGTTTCTACTACCAATTGAAGGGGCATTGGAAACGAAGCTGCCCGAAATACCTGAAAGATCTTAGAGATAGTAAAGTCAAGTCGTGTGACTCTACTTCTGGTACATCCATTATCTGACTCCATTGTTTTATGAGTTCCTATTCATAGACTCTTAATACATGTTGTGATGATCACATTTTTATTGTATTAAAGGAGCTAAGAAAAAGAAGGAATCTTAAGCAAGGTGAGTTGAAATCTGATCATGAGAAATGAACTTTGGTCACATGGTTCGAAGATCAGATTTTGGAGCTACTACTAAGGAGTTGGGATAATTTAATAGATTGCTATTGCTCTTCGGAGATGTCTATAAACATAGTTTTCATTTTATTCGTTGTAAGGACAAGTTCCAACATTTCATTTATTTCAATAAAAGTGAACTTTTGGTTTATTTGGTTACCTTGTTTTATATTCCCTTGAAATGACATTTATGAAAGTGTTGGTTACATTTCCAATAATAGCAATAATAATTGTGAATTTAATTCTTATGATATCACTTCTGGTATTGTCATAGTTAGCCAAGTGAACAAAATTCTCATCACCAATTTTAAAATTGGATAGAAACTTGGAGTCATGCAATTCGAATTGTGTGATGCATGAGAATCTTGGTCATTGCAAAATTATGACTAATTCATTGATCACATGTTTATGTGATTCAAGTGAAGGACTAATGGATTTAGTACATGTTGATATGGACTATTCAGATCCACCACAAATGATGATAACTCTATTCTTCATGATTTTATAATGTTTCATTAAATACTGTTGTGTTTATAAGATTAAGCATAATTATGATACTTTGAAAAAGTAGCAGAACAAATAAGAAGAATCTATTATGCAGAAAGATAAAAGATTCTCCAATCTAAAAAGGAAGGAAAATGCTTTAGTATAATGTTTTATGATCATCTTAGTAATTGTGAAATTATGTCGCAGCTGACTCCTCCAAGAACATCTTAGTGCAATTTTATGACTAAGAAGAGGAATCGAACATTGTTGGAAATGGTTCGATCATAGATGAGTCATACTTTGTTCTAATCAAGTTTTAGAGTCATACTCTAGTAACTACAAATCGTATCTTGAAACTCCTTTCAAACTAAGAAGGTTGAAAACACATCAAAATATGTGGAGTAAAAATGTTTTCTTACTATAACACATATAGAATTGGAGTTGTGATGTTAATCGAGAAACAAAAGATAAACTAAGACCTATTCTATGAATTTTTTTCTTGTCGAGAATCCACACAGACTTTTTAATATTTGTTTTATCTCGTCAAGGAATGTTCCTTGAGAGAAAACTCATATGTTAAGAAGTCAGTGGGAGTAATATTGATCTGAGAGTTTCAAGAGCCAATAGACAATAAACATTTTAGTTATCACTAGCATGTGACCTAAGGTTGATAACATGTCATGTTTGATCGACACATTCTTATTTCTGTGCACTTCTAGTTGAGTTGGTAATGCTTATGAGTTCTATGTCTTCATTTAACTGCAAAAGCAAAAGTGCGTTGTTCAGTGAAAGTACATTGATCAATATGGGTGAGCTGCTAACAACATGGAAGCGTTGGTAGACCCTTGAGCTACCAGAGGGCAAGAAATTTGGAATAGCGAAGTTCAGTCCACGAAGGAAAGATAAATTTGAATTTGGTTTTGTCGTAAACCTTGTCTTATAATTTTAGGTTGGAACTGATGGATTCACATGGATGGGAACGTATGAACCATAAGATATAGGTGGCAAAGGTTTCACTCTAATTCATGGAAATGGTTATGAGGAAACACTTTTGCTAGTAGATTTTAAAGATTTGATAAAGATCAATATGGATATTGGTTGTGTTAATTGCATTCTCAAATTCATAATATGATTACGACATCCTTCTTCATATTTCGATTATGAGGAATGGCAAGGAATTGATTGAACTTTCAAGACATATATCTCAAAGTTCTGAAAGGGTTTAAACACATACATATGCTATCCAATTAAGGTACATAAGCTTAAGAAGTCTAGTTGGAGACTTATCGAAGCATCGCGTAACAGAAATCTATACTTCAGTAAGAAAACAAAGAGTATTGATTTCTAGAAGTCCAGTTGATTTATGGGTACATGTCAAAGCTAGTGGGAGCATAATTGTGATGCTAGTATTGCATGTTGACAATACTGTACGTAGGGAACAAAGTTTTCAATTTGAAAATTTCAAAGGTTGGGAATTGTTTTGCTACTTAAGGGAGAGGGCACTCATACTTCTTTTAGAATCTAAAGGTTTAGATTGTATACTTGAATAGAACTTACTCATAGACATATATGAATATCATTTAGAAATGGTTCAACATACGAAATTCAATATATGGACATATTATAGCAAGAGATTGAACATATATTAAATCCTTATATAAGATATAATGAGTCGAGTCCCATATGCTTCAGATATAGGATCGATTATATATGCTATAATATTCACTTATTCTAATTTTTCAAATGCTCAGAGCATTGTGAGAAAAAGGACTAGAATTTTATATGACTAATGTTACTAAACAAACTTTCATGAACATTTTAAGGTTTACCAAAGACTAGTTGCTTGTGAACAGTTAGAAGTATTATATTAATTTGGACGAACCATAGTGACATGATTCTGGATTGAGATGGTTCTTGATCAGAATTGATGGTCATATGGAAATATGGAAATGTTACCATGATGGGAGATACTTGTAAAATCTACATGTGAGTTGGAAACTTTAATGCAAGAGAAGTGTTCAAGGAGTATACCTTGAATTTGAATCTTCATTACCATGGAATTGTTTCTAGCGACAAAGTTCGAATGGGATATTCTGTAAAATCGAAGACTCCATCTTTGAGACCTTGGAATCTTGATATCACAGGAGATTAATGCATCTTAAATTGGAATTCCATCACATCTTGGATAGTGATAAGAATTTGGGATTGTGAAATGAGCATCAATGGAATAATGTCCAGTTGATCTGTTTACAAAGGAAGGACCATAGAGAGGTATAGTGTGCATGTACATAACATGACATGAATGATGTTTAATTCAAGTGGTTAGTTGATTACTCGAAACATTATACAATGAATAAAGTCGTAATTATTATGGTGATTAAATAATAGAGATTATTTATATTCAATAGTTTTGAGACCATAGTTAATTAGTTTATTATTGTGTTTCACTTTACATGTTTTACTTCCTATATGATTTGATTATTCAAATTCCACAGTCGCTCATACTTTGGGAAGTAAGTAGTGAATTAAGACTGTCATGCATTGGATTGTAGATTGTCTTAGGGAGTTAGACATAGCAATTGTATTGCTACAAACATTCATGAGTACTTAGAAAATGGAGATTTTGAGTATTGGATAAACCCATGCTTAGATAATTACTTCATGGATTATATCACGAGTAATTGTGAGATGATAATATCTTATGTTCTTGAAATAGAGATATATGAGTTGTAATTTACAAGTCGGTTGTGCATTGGTGTTACGAAAACGCGTCAGTAACGTGATGTTATAAAACGTAGCGTCATGCATGATTGGATGAGTAAAAGATACAAGCATATAAGTTAAAGTTTATTCGTTCCTTTTGCCCTAAAGGAAAAAGAGATATCTTTGGGCCCCTCGAGGATTTGATGTTGACATATGAAGTGTTTAGTCAAGCCCGGACTGAACTGATGTTTCAATTAGTAGTCTGAATTTAGTCGTCATAAATCAGAAAATCGAGAAACAGAATCTTGGACTATGAGATTGATTCTAATCCATGTCTCATGTCCATACGATATCTTGAAGAGAGAAGGAATATTTGATCACTTATCTTAGGACCAATGTCTGATTAAATTAGAGTTTGGCAGTGGCTTTGGAAAGCACTCTTTGCTGTTTGGTTATACTTGCAATTGTAGTTATAGATTTATCCAAGTGGGAGATTTTTGGATTAAGGTGTCTAAGATCATAACTAAATTGGTATAAACTTGAAAAAATAGAAGCAAAGTCCTTTTGCGTTGTCTTCATAACCAGAAATAGCTAGAAATCATATTAGGAGAGAGAGAGAGAGAGAGAGAGAGAGAGAGAGAGAAATGTTTTGTTAATATATTATGTGATTAATATATTAATTAGGAATAGATAATTGATGTGTTAATTTGTTATGTGATTAATAAATTAACATGAGATCAATAGTTAAATAACTATTTTGTTAATTCATATGGTTAATAAGTTAATAAGAAATCAATTAGAATTAATTAATTATTAATCAGAATTAATGTGTAATTAGTTTGGGATTAATTAGAATTAATTAAAGGTGCAAGGGGTGAATTGTAATCGTTTAATAGTTGAACAAAAAAAGCAATTCTAGAATCATCCAAGGGGTGAACGAAATTGGGAGTCTTTCTAGGGTTTCTAGAAGCCTCCTAGTTGCACAAAAGGAAAGGATTTGAATTAATATTAAATCTATTATTTATCAATTCAGATTCTACTTTGCTTGCAAGTTACCTAAACTATAAATACGACCCCAAGGCCATCAATTTTCGTTCATGATATTCCTAAGAGTATTAGGAACGAAATTTCCTTCTTCTTCCTCTCTCTCCTCTTAATTCTAGGGTTTCTAGGGTTTTGGGTGTGAGCCATCAGAGGCACAAGGTTTCTGGTGCTTGCTTTCTAGAACTCATTCAAGAAGGATTTTATTGATTATTTACAACAATAATCAAAAGGTATGTAAATCCTAATCCCTTTGTGAATTTCAAAAAGTAGTAGAGTACTCCTAGGGTTCTTGATGTTCAATTGTTTGTTGCAAATCAATAGAGAAAACTTAGATCCAATAGGTTGCATGTGAACTTAGGGTTAAATTTTTCCGCCACATTTTTTTGTAACCTATAAAACATATCAGGATATATCCTTACAGAAGAGGATCAGGAACACAATGGGCGACTTGGTTTACCATAGAAAGCATCAAGTACTCAAGGGATACACCAGACTTAGGAAGTGGATTTCAAAAATGGTAAGAAATTAGTTAACCCATGCCAAAGGGTTTTAGCAGTAGGATCGACATCAAAGGATAGAATGTTTTCGTAAGCACGATTAGAAACCCATAGGAGTAGACCATTCGAAAAGGACTATGCCCATTAAGCATATGGTAATGCTTCAGTGTTATTTTAGGCTTCATGGTAAAAAACACATTTAGTTTGGTTATTCCTTTAGTCGATAAGCGTAAAGATTAATAGAACACTAGGATCAAATTTCAACATTCATAGGTTAACATAGGGATACAATTAGACTTTAGCACCCGTACAATATATATGAAGGACCTTTAAATTAATTATAATCTCAAAAGTTAAAAAAAAGCAAAGATCTGTTGTGATAAGTAGACATCAAGGAAGGAGGATGGCTTGGTTCATTTAGGATAGTCAGATAATGGCTGTGAGTCTTTAAGACAACTGAAGGATTGATTGTGAGTCTTCAAAGCCCAGAGGGGGGGGGGGGGGTGATGACAAGAACAATCTGGCATCGAAATCCCAATAGTTGGATAGTGCCACGACGTTTCATGAACGAATTGCTTGAACAATAGTTGTACCTCGATATAGATAATGTAGTTAGAGCCTTGTGAGAAGGCTATTAGGTGACCTAGTGGTCATTATAACCTAGTAGGTTAGTGTGTAGGCATTACCCAAAGGTGCGATAGGAGTAGGATTTTGGGGACGAAATCTTTATAAGTGGGGGGTGGGGGGGGGGGGGAGTTGTAACACCCCATTTTTGAATTTCAATAGAATTCAAAATAAACCGTCGTTATAAAATTTGAAGTAGAGATATACTCCCTCCATCCCAAAATTATTGTCCACAGACAAAAAACACATAGATTAAGAAACATTAATTACCACTAACTTTATTAAATGAAATGACAATTGTACCCTTTTTGTTGCATTTAATTCCATCCTTTTGTTGCATTTAATTCCATGGTAGGTTAACTAATAATGAGGGGTATTTTGGTAAAAGGGATATTTATTTTTAGAAATAGGCTATTATTTTGGGACAAACCAAAAAGGAAACATGAACTATTAATATGGGATGGAGGCGGTATTACTTTTAGCCAAATTAATCTTCATAAACATGTAGGAAAAATCTATACGATTTTCGTAGATATATAGAACGCCCGAATCCAACTTCGTATGAAGAAGTTATGCTTCTTCGAAGTTTCACGATTAAACTGACACGTCTATGCATGCCATAAAATACGAATCAAAGATAGATCACTTATTAGCATAAGCTATCTAAATGAAATTCGTAGTAATCGTAAAACCGAGAGCGTGCATATAGAGAACGTCCAAATTTGACTTCGCGTGAGGAAGTTATGATTTTAAGAAGTTTCAGCGTAGCAGTATGCGACATAGAAACTGGGCGATTGTTAGGAAAAACAATCTAAACCAGAGTCGAAGATCTCCTCCATGCCTATCCGTCGATATAAAAACAGTCGAGAATGGATATCGTATGAGAGAGTTTTGATTTTTACATGGACTTTAACAGTCTAAGCCTGTGAAACTATAACTTTAAAAATAAATTCAAAATTAGCGACAGAGTCTAAACGAAAGTTGTAGATCTCGTCGATAGCTATGCGTGGATATAAAACGCATCGAAAATGGAGCTCATACGGAGAAATTATGCCAAATTTAAGAAATCAGAAATCCTTGTGCGCAGACCAAATGCGCGGCGCGCCTGACACCCCCACCTGAATCACGACACGTGTCACCACCCGTTGCTCACCACATCATCACTTCTGACCAGGTGCGCGACGCGCACACGACCATGTGCGAGGCTCGCACCCCTTCCCAGCCTATAAAAACCTCCATTTTCAGCTCTTTTTCTACACACCCTTCCTACGATTCTCTCTATAATACTTTCTAGTTTTTAGCCCTTTAGTATTGAGTTTCCGGCCACTTTAGTGAGGCTATGCAGTTTCAGATATGTGGCGATCAGAAGCTCTCGGGTTGTTGTTTTGCGAGTGCAATCTTCCAGTTTCATTAGAAATTCTCTGTAAGTTAGGTTATACTTACTATGCTTTAAGTGTAGCTTATATTTATATTCATAGTCGTTGTTATGAATGTATAAATAGGATTTATTAGTGATTCCAGTTATAATGTTGATTGATCTACTTACGGGAGAGGTGTCTAAAATGGTTACGTTGGGTTGGTTGTGGAATTTTGGAAAAGCTATATGCCGAAATGATCATGCCTCCCAACTGTCTTGCCTGGTTGATCCTTATTTGATAGAATTCTCAGTATTCATTGGGATTAATGATGGATCTAACTTTCATTATCAGATTGTCATAGGAACTGATAAGTTATAGTATTCTAGGTTAATATATGTTAGACACGTTACCTGTTACACCAGAGGGATATCTGTCAATCGTTAGAGTATTGTCCAGGTGAGTTATCTCACTATATCATGTGTTACAGTATATATCCATGTATGTTAGGACATAAGAGCTAACAAAATAGAGCCGTTAGTATAGCCTCTATGTGCGTGTATCAGTAGAACTTAACGTATAATCTCTATGTATGGTTGTGAATGTCGGGTGAGGCCCACCATGTAGTTTGGGTGGGGCCCGTTATGTATGTTGGGCAGGGCCCATTAGGTAGATAGGGCGGGGGCCATTATGTAGTTTCGACAGGGCCTATTTGTATGCATGTATATGTATTGTGGTATATGATATCTTGGAGAACTTACTAAGCCTAGAGCTTACCCAGTTGTTTATAAATATTTTTCAGGTACTCATGTGAAGGGCAAGGTTCGACTGTACACACGCGCATTCGCTACATGTTTTCGCACAATGTAATCACACTCTGATATATTTTAATAAATAAAAATGAAAATTTTGGGTTGAAAATCGGGACGTTACAAACACGTTCCCTAATAAAATGTAAATATATTTCCACATGTTTGGTATAGGGATGAAAGTGGGTCGAAACCCGGACCGGATGGACCCGAACCCGGAAAAACCGAAACCGGTTAACGGGATTTTGTAGAACCGGAAACCGGACCGGTATATAGGAACTGGTTCCGGGTACGGTACCAGGTAAAGTGGGTCTAGAACCGGAAAACCCGGGAACATCAAAGTGGGTAGGTTGGAACCGGATAAAGTGAGTTTAGAATCGGAAAACCTGGAAAAACCGAAATTTTTTTGTAATTACTTACTACTTAGTGGGTTGAACTTTGAAAATTTTCATATTGAAATCCCGACTTTGGGGGACTGTAACTCATTGAATATGAAACCAAAATTGACAAAATTATAGTCTAAAATCATGTACAAACTCTAAACTACACTCTGGAAAAAATCGCATGTCAATCCGACTTTAAACGAATGAGATATGCATGCGTTAACATTTTCACAGAATACAAAGTACAAAAACAAATAGCTGAAAAGTTGAAAATTTTCAGTTTTGATATCCCGATTTCGGGGGACTGTAAATCATTGAATATTAAACCAAAAACGACAAAATTATAGTCTAAACTCATGTACAAACTCTAAAATAGAAGTTGAAAAAAACCACATGTCAATCCGACTTCAAACGAATTAGATTTGCGTGTTTTAAAACTTTAACATAATACAAAAAAACTGAAAAACTAAAAACTTTCAGCTTTGATATCTCGACTTTGGGGGACTGTAAGTCAATGAATATAAAACTAAAAATGGAAAATTTATAGTCTAAAATCATGTACAAACTCTAAACTACACGTTGGAAAAAACCGCATGTCAATCGGAGTTGAAACGAATGAGATATGCATCTTTTAAACGTTTCACAAAAAACCGGTTCCGACCCTAAAAGTGGTTCCGGTTCCTAACATCGGTTCCGGTTTTTAGACCCGGTTTACCCGGACCTGATGGACCCAAACTCGGATTACCCGGAACCCGGATAAATCCAGTTTTTAAACCCGGAACCGGAACCGGTTATATATATTCCGGTTCTAACGGTTCCGGTTCCGGTCCGGTTTTCCGGTTCAAAATCTCATCCCTAGTTTGGTACGTTGATACTGTATAGGGTTAGAGGATAAATACATAACACTCACATTAAACACAATCGTAGCTTTAGACAATGTAAAAGATAACTCAAGAAGAAGGTTGCGAAGCCAGGCAGCCTCGACAACCACAATAGCCACCCCGCGATACTCATCCTCAGCTGAGGAGCGCGAAACAACATGTTATCTTTTTAGACGACCAAGAGATAAGGTTATCACCAAGATAGATACAAAAACCAGAAGTGGAACGACGAGTGTGAGGACAACCAACCCAATCAACATCAGTGTAAGAAACCAAACGATCGATAGAAGAGGGTCTAAGAAAAAGACCATGAGACAACATACCTTGAATATATCGAGTGATGCGTTTGAGAGCAAGGAGATGCAGCTCGCGAGGATCGTGCATGAATAAGCAAATCTATTGAATCACATAGGCAATTTCATGATGTGTGAAGGTGAGATATTGAAGAGCACCAACAAGGCTCCGATAAAGGGTAGGATCTGGTACAGGATCACCACCATCAGGAGAGAGTTTCAACTTGGTGTCAGAGGGAGTGGCATAAGGATTGCATGTTTAAATGTGGGAAAGCCTCCTTGATTAGGGTTTTATATTTCAGGAACACACACACACACACACACACACATATATATATATATATATATATATATATATATATATATATATATATATATATATATATAGAGAGAGAGAGAGAGAGAGAGAGAGAGTTAGGTTCAAATGTTTTTAACAATTATTGTGTGCATGAATGCACCAATCAAAATTAGGAAAATATTAAATATTTTTTTTAATTCAATAAGGGTATTTTAGAGATTTTGTATTCTAAATTAATAGAAGAATTTAATTGAAATCCTATAACTAAGGAAAGAAAATAAATTTTTGACCTAATCTTTCTCTTATATCACTACAGGTTCTTCTTCTTTGCATCACACCACAAAAAAATCAAACGACGTACATGTTGTGAATCATTGGCGGCGTCACAAGAATCCATCATCGGTGCGACCCTCCTTCTCTGAGGTTGCCATCGCCACTTTCTTTTTCTCCGAGAACAACAATCAAACCCACAAAATAAATGGCAGACCTAGAAGAATCGATCGGTGGTGTTCAAGATAGAAATTGCAAACAAACTTGCCTCCACTGTCATTCCTTCTCCTATACAATCGTCATTCTTGACTTTTTAAACCACCTACCATGAGAATCCATGAGACCTTCTCGTCAATCTCGTTTGGAAACCATACCCAGTGGCATCACCGGTGAGGTCAGGACAAGCCTTAATTGCCGATGCATCTATATTTTTCTCGATTTTTGGGTAATCATTATTCACTTGGTAATTTTCTCATTCCTTTTTCTGTTTGACCTAATTTGAAATTCAGGAGCCATGGTTTCTATTTCCTAATTTATCATTACAAAGGCATATTTTATTAATCTGAAGGCAAAAAAAAGCTATACATAATCTGATATGAAGGCAGAAATATGATTGCTTATAGCCAGTTTTGGCTTATGCACTTAATTGTTATTTTTGTAAATTATAAGAAATAAAAATTTGTTAATTCGATGGCATAGCCAGTTCCTCCTTGGCTCCTTGTCACCTGTTTATGTAATTTGTATGTCCTGTTCTATATTGTTATGGTTGGAAGTGTAAACTGTTAATTTTCAATTTGATAAGGGAGAAGTACCTGCTTGCAAAGAAAATGAAGAGGATAAAGCTTCGATGGTTAGAAGAATGGTATGCATCTTGTTTGATAGGCTCTCTTCCTGAGACCTTATTTACCTTTTTATAATATTTTTGTTTATTTCATTATACTGTAAGCTGCTATTAAGTTCAAATTTCTGACCTTGATTCCCCCTCTTCATTTTCTAGTTTAAAGGCCTGGGAGATTGTCTCAGAAGCAGATTATACTAGAGGGTGAGACTGAGTTTTTATGTCAATCGTATATGTGTATGCACATCTGATATAAAATACATCTTTGTAGTTATTCATTCAAAATACATCTTTGTGTTAACATGATCTTTTCCTGCATTTATATTTCAAATATTTTGTTCGTTGGGTATATTATTGATAATACAAATTCTTTAAGAATATTCAAAACCATTATGAAAGAATAGTTTATTATGTAAGAATATTATTGCTGTATTCTGATAAAATTGTAGTTAATTAGTTATATGTTTAATGTGCAGTTGTTACAAGTGTATCACAATAAAATATTTGGCAATAAATTTGTGATAGAAATGGCTTGAAGACCTGATGGAAAAGGCTTGAAGAATGAGTTAAAGAATGATCACACTCACTGTTTAAGAATGTTGTTATTTTTTAAGACTTACACTTGTTATTCTTTCAGAATGTTGTTATTATTCAATAAATCACAATCATACAATGTAATTATTTGGTATATTATTAGTTCAAGAATCAATTTTGTGTATTCTTTCAGAATGTATTTACTAGTTTGTGATTGACATTCTGTCATTCTTACAGAATAAAATCGAAAAATATATTTACTAGTTTATGGTTGACATTCTATTATTCTGACAGAATAAAATCGGATTTTTTAAATTTGAATTAATTTAAAATATTCAGATTTTAAAAAATAAAAGAATAAATTATCCCTAAAAATAAGAAAATTTCCTTTTTTAATATAGGTTAATTGACTAAAATGCCCTTATGCTGAAATTTGTATGATTATATGGTACATGTTATCCTATTTTAATATCATAGACCCTCAGATCATGACCTTTGATTCTATTCAATCCGGTGGTCCAGATTAGTGCATTCTGACACACAATAGTTAGTAAAAACAAAATAACCTAAGTCTATATATATATATATATATATATATATATATATATATATATATATATATATATATATATATATATATATATATATATATATATATATAGACACAATGAAGTTACATAAGGACCCTACACTATACATAAAGTATAAATAGACAATAATCTAACAAGCGATTAATTAGGGGTCAACCCTTTTTGATGTAATTCTTTCGATTATTTATTTATTTATTGTATTTTTTAAAAGGTTATGTTTTTTTGTTACATTTTTTTTCCAGTTTTTATGCTTTTAGTTGTTTTTTATTTCGTTATTGAAAAACATTTAATAAAAAATCAAAATATCATAAATATAAAATGCCAAAATAGGTAGTAATCAAATAATATTTTCATAGTCTTTTAGTTTTAAAGCAACATACGCTAATAATAATAATAATAATAATAATAATAATAATTATTATTATTATTATTAGTTTATATGTATATAACTTCAAAGCTCTTAAGAAACATAAAAGCTCTTAAGAAATAATGAAAAACATACGTAATAATAATGAAAAGCATAAAAGCTCTTAAGAAATACTTGTCAAGGAAGTCTATATTGGTAATCGGATTCAAGAAAAAATCATTTGGCAAGGTCTAAAACCAAGCTATTCTTCCAACCTTATACTTCAAATCTTACACATAAACCATGTCATGTATCGAAAATAAAGAATTCATCAAGTGGTGTATTTAAATTCCCATGGCCAGATTGCCAACAATCATTGATAGAATGAGGAAACTTTCGTACTGGTCACTCAAGGTTATCGGCACCTTTCCTTTCTAGCATTTATTTTTGTGTTGTAGTTATTGACTTCAATGATCTCTATACTTCCACCAGTTCACATGTTAGTTACCAAAACTAATTCTTATTTTGTCTCTTCAAACCATCGCAACATGGCTGTTAAGTACTTTTTCAAGCATATGGCAATGCATATTACTCCAAAAATAATGAAAACATCCACAAAGTAAAAAAGAGATTCATTATTCCACCTGCACAATAAAAATTAAAGGAAGAATTAGACTGAACTTAATAAATAAAGAACTTCAGTATAATACTAAGGAGTATTTTTTTTATTGAAAAAACTATCCATATAAACACATACGTTTTCATATTAATTCAAAAATTGGAAAAATAAAAGTGTGAATAAGAGACATTTTCACATACACACATTACAACAGACATAGACACACACACCACAGGCACACATTACGTCACATATACACAACAACAAGAGGGCCATTCGACATCTTTTGTGACTTGTCTTGCACATAAAATTTTAAAAACAACAGTATCAAAAGGGCTACTTGCAAGATGTTTACTCAACTATATCAGTCAAATTTCTTTTGACTTTGAGTGACATTGCAAACATTTGGTAGACTTATCAAAGCACAACTATATCATTTTCACTTGTCTGACTTGAATGAATTGAACTATTAGGGACTATATTTTTTTTTATCAAAATATGATGGCAAAATTAACCTGACCAACCATGACTGGATTCCTACATAGCCTGAAAAAAACCTCTTCTAAGATCCACCAAAAACCACAAAAAATCAGTAAAATAAGAACAAAAAATCAAACAATATCGTTGTCTTTTATTACAAGTCAAGAGAAATCAAACACAAAAAATCAACATAACAATAAAGGAAAACAAAAACAATATCAGTGAAGTCATATAAAAATGTTGAGGATTCTTTTAGAGATGTTTTTCGAAAAATAGACAGTAATGTGATCATTCTTCTAGATATACAAACTAAAACATGGATCTAAGTCCAACATTTAAATGTTCAGATACACAGTGAGTTAGAAAAAGGGTTTAAAACAGAGAGAGATTTTGTGAGTACCCGATTATAGCAATGTACTTACAATTTGTTTCTTATTAGGACATCATACTTTGAAAAATTGACGCAATTATAGCAGTGAAAATTGATTTTTATTTGAATGACATTGCTCTAACTGTGTAGTTTATCAAAGCACAATATTGTAACATGAAGAAAGGGAAGCAGAATGCTACAAAAAACAAATTAACAAAAGTAAGCTGCTATTTCATGCACCTTTGCCTTGTTGCAAGAAAGATAAAGAAGCAATTTTGCACTCCGTGAAGTTGCCTGTTGCATTAAATCAGACTATTGATCATTTTTTTTTACCAAAGTAGGAGTGAGTTTCTCTCACATTGTTTTCATATCGTTTGAAAAAACATGGATCAACCGGTTTCTTTCCATCAAAAGAGTCACTAGCAATATGATCCCAAAGCTACATTTAAAAATTAACAAAGCACAAACACATAAAAATACATTTCAATCTGTTACCAATTTTGTATAATAATGCATATATTGTTGCAAGGTTGCAAGCATCACATGAAAACTATCCACAATTATTTATTCTTTATACATAAGAGACATGAATGTTAAATTGGCGAGAGCCATAGAGCTACCTACTTAAATTTGGAACTTTTTTGACAATAAACTCCCAAACTAAATAAAACACTGCATCAAATGGGTAACTCCCGTAAATTTTATACTTATAATTTGGAACTTTTTCGACAATAAACTCCCAAACTCAAGAACTTACAGAGAGGCGGAGTTCCTCACACAGCTGCTCTATCGGGTTGATCAAGGACCATCATCCCCTTTGTCTTAGACATCTAGCAGCCTCTCTCTCCTTCCAAACACACACATGCCGCGCTTTTCTTTTTGTAGCTGAGTGAAAAGATGGGAGGAAGGGGGTCAGATGCCACTTTTCAAAGGAAATTAAGTAAACTAAGCCTTATAAATGAGTAATTTATTAATAATAACCAACTTTAATAAATTTTTGGGAAAATGACCACTTTCTTCGGAATATGGCATTCTGGAGAAGTACTATTTATTCCAGAGTATTTGGTGGTAGGTGTTGTTTTGATTCAAGAATCTCACACTGTACATTCTGGAATGACAAGGTTAATTCCGGAGTATGGTAGTCAAAACCGTACATGTAGATATGACATTATGGACTCATTGACATGTTGAAACATTCGTGTTAAACAATTTATAAAAATAGGGTTTCCCCATTTTTTAACATGTCCAAAACGGATTTAAAATGAATGAGAAATTAATCCTGAAAGTGAGAGTGTTGGAAAAAGTAAATAAAAAAGTTTAATTGGTGAGAGAAAGAAAAGAGAAATTCAGGGACCTTTCTGAAAATATTATTTCTCTTTGTAACTGAAAATACATATTAATTACAGAATTAATCTTATGATTAATGTCTGAATTTATGTTGGATTAGATGTCTTAAGCTTATAACTATAATTGATATATACTTGAATTGATAGCATCACAATCTTTTTGGGTTGCTCTCAAACCTAGTAATCGGACAAGATGACTTTTAGAGAGAGAGAGAGAGAGAGATTAATTTACTATGTGATTAATAAATTAATATACAAAGTTTATTAATGTATTATGAAAATAATATATTAATTAGAAAAGCTATTATTTAATTAATAGTTGATTAGAAATTAATTGGAATTAATTTTGGGATTAATAAGATTAATTAAAAGTGTAGGGTCTAAAGTGCAATTGTTCAATAGTTGAACAAAAGGCTCCAGAACCTTCCAACCCTAGGGGTGGACGGTTTCAAGGAGGATATTCTAGGGTTTCTAGAATATCTCATGTAGATAAATAAGGAATGAGATAAATATCAGATTTGAAATATTAATTTAATATTCAAATAATGGTTATCTAGGGTTTCCTTGTACCACTATATAAAAACCCTAAGGCCTCCTAATTTCGGTCGCTCCTTCTCCTCAAAGGATAGCCAAAATTCTCACTTCCCCCTTCTTCTCTCTCTTAAGCCTCCTACTTGCTAGTTTGGGTGTGAGCTATTAGAAACACGACATTTGTGGTGCTTGCTTCCAAGATATCTACAAGTGAAGGATTGTTGTTATTTGCTACAATAACAAAAAGGTATGTAAACCTAAACCTTATTGTGATTTTCGAAATATACCTACGGTTTCTAGGGTTCATTTTTTGATGTTCTTAGTTATAGGTTCAATAGTAAAAACATAGATCCTTACGTTGCATGTGAACTTAAGGGTTTTAAGTTTATTTGTTTTACCTAAATCCTATCAGTAGTATCAGAGTGTTTGGTTTGTTTTCAATTGAATAGCTACAATAGTAGAATTAGATCAATTAGGGTTTATAGAAATTAAACCCTAAAAGCCAAGAATTTCGACTAGGGTGAGAGTTTTTCGAAACTCTAGCCCCTCCCCCTTGGATTTCGAAATTTAGGGTTAGGGTTTTGAAACCTTATCCTTCCTCCCCAAGTTTTCGAAATGGCTTGTTGTTAGGGTTTCCTATTTTAGATAACTGTTAGTTTACTTTGATTAAAAGGATAATTATAAAATTGGATAACTCCTACACCTTAATTTTCGAAAATTAGAGGGTTAGGATTAGGATTAAATTATTTGATTAATTTAATTACTTAATCCGTATTTGATTTAATATATTTAATTATCTGTTAATAATAGATAAATATTAAATCAATTTTTTGGTTTATTTTAAATTTAAATGAATTGATTATTAATTTTCGAAATTTAAAATTACATAAACCTAGTATTTTGAAAAGTTTTAAATACACCTTATATATTATTATTAATTTTTAGTATATTATATGTATAAGAATCAGTTAGTCAAATCGCTAGTATGTCTCATTCACGACACTAGTCTATAAAGGGGTATAAGGAAACTGCCTATAAAATGCTACTTGAATGGGTATCCACTCTAATCCATCATTTCCTTAATTAGTGGAGGGTCGTTAGTAGAACAGATTTGATAGGACAACTAAATCTCATTAAATGTATAATGTTATTAAAAGTGCTAGAACCTTTTATTTAAAATCCCAAATCTGGTTACTATAGAAAAAATGTGAATTAGTATGCTAACCCATGAAATTGCATATTACACTTTATAAGTTGTTACTGGAGCGTGTGTGGTTAACCAACACACTAATAAGGGCTAATAAAAGGTTGTAATGGGTATCTCATAAATTATCATTGTTGTGGAGCGTGTGTGGTTTACCAGCACATCAATCGGGATGATAAATGACAATGAGGTTACCAAGCACATTTGCATGGTTATTCACATCTTGTTTGTGATCCTCGGTATCCCAGTCACAAATAGAAGAGAATAATCTAAGATTAAACATGCCATTGAATAGTTTCAATGAACCTTAAAAGACCTAGGAATTTCACTTAATTTCATTTCTTTTCTGGTGGAATTGGTAAATCGTCATTTACCTACCTTTATAAAATTTACAATTAGATTACGACATCCCTTTTCTAAGTTGTGAATTATATAGTTGGGTCCTAGCCTTAATATTTTATTTTGGGTTGCTATATTAAGGATTATTCTTTTCTAACTAAAACTATATTTTCTTTTACAGATGCATACTCCAACTATGCTGCTGCTTCCTCCTCCTCCAACCACCATAACTTCTCATTGTTGTCGATCTGCTCAAATGTGACATTGGATGACACCAAATATAATGACTGCAGGTGCAATATAAAGATGACCCTTCGATTCGAGAACAAAGAGTATGTCCTTGAGAAAGACCTTAGTGAATTCGACGAAGAGAAGGCCACTCCTAAAGAATTAGCCTCCTACAAGAAATACTACGAAGATGCGCCAAAAGTTGCTTGTATCATGGTTGCCACTATGACCCCTGAGCTGCAGAGATTTTATGAGGACTACTGGCCTTATGAGATGAACAAGAACCTTGTGGAAAAATTCCACAAGCGAGCTCGTCAAGAAAAGTACGAAGTGGTGAAAGCCCTCATGGCATGCAAGATGAAAGAGGGAGAATCTGTATGTGTCCACATGCAGAGAATGCAACGATACGTGGAGCGCCTAGTTATACTAAATGTGTATTTTGATGAGGAGGTGGCTATTGATATAGTCCTAAACTCCTTACCAAGTTGTTATGATCAGTTCATTCTGACCTATCATTTGAACAACACTAAGACCACCTTGGCTCAATTGCACAACCTACTGTAGACAGCTGAAGCATGTATGAAGGGAAAAGGGTTAGCCTCCATTCCTACTAGTGCTCCCGTACTGGCTATTAGACAAGGAAATGGGAAAAAAAGAAAGGTCCTCCTAAACAGAATTGGAAAGGAAAATCTCATGCTGGGTCGTCAAGCAATGAACCCAAAGGAAAGCCCAATTCCGACATTCCTCACACTTCTAATCCTAAAGAGGCCACTTGCTTTTACTGCAATGACAAGGGGCATTGGAATCAAAGCTGCTCAAAGTATCTGCAAGACATCAAAGATGGAAAAGTGAAGCCATCTTCTACAGGTATATACACTGATTCATCTAAAAAATCATCATCTTCTCGTTCTTGGGTCCTTGATACAGGATGTGCATTTCACATTTGGTCTGATTTTCAGGGGCTAAGAGAAAGTGAGGAGGTGGAGCACGGAAGGATGAACCTGATCATAGGGAATAGGCGATCTTCTCATGTCACTAAGATTTGAATTTATAGTCTAGTGCTTAGTAGTGGTGTTAGTTTGGATTTAATAAATTGTTGCTACTCGTCATAGATGACACGTAACATTATTTCTTTTCATGCATTGTTCAGACAAGGTTTTAGATATTCATTTAATGATGTGAATGGTTCTATTTCTGCTTATAAAAATGGTGTTTTTATATTTGAAGCTTTACTTGTGATGGTGTGTATGAAACTATGACGTGCGTTGATAATTTAGGCAATAATGTTTTTCATATTGATTCGTATAATGGTGTAGACAAAGCGTACTTATGGCATTGTCGTCTTGGACACATTAACAAGAAACGCATGGCCCAACTCCAAACGGATGGAGTGTCGGAATCATTTGACCTAAGGTCAGATGATATATGCCAATCTTGTCTTTTGGGAAAGATGACAAAAACACCTTTCACTGGATCTTGTGAAAGAGATGAAGGTTTGTTGGATCTCATACATACAGATGTGTGTGGACCCTTCATATCGTGCATAAGAGATGTTAATCGATTCTTTGTGACTTTTACAGATGATTATAGTAGATATGGTTATGTCTACTTAATCAAGCATAAGTCAGAAGCCTTTGAAAAGTTCAAAGAGTTTAAACATGAAGTCGAGAATTAGTTGGGCAGGAAGATAAAGATGCTTAGATCCGATAGAGGCGGAGAGTATCTTAATATCAAGTTCAACGACTATCTAAAGGAATGTGGAATAGTTTCACAATTGACTCCTCCTAGGACACCATATTTAGATGGTGTGGCTAGGAGGCGTAATCGGACCTTGTTAGACATGGTTCGTTCCATGATGAGTCGTGCTTATCTTCCTATTCACTTCTGGGGGTATGCCTTAGAGATAGCCGCCCACATCCTCATTCTTGTCCCTACAAAGAAGGTTGACAAAACACCTCACGAGATGTGAACGAGAAAAGTTCCCTCCTTAGCACATATCAAATTCTGGGGCTGTGAAGTTTTCGTGAGACGAGAAACTCATGACAAGCTAGCAGCTAGAAGTGAGAATTGTATTTTCATTGGTTACCCAAAGCAGTCATTTGGATATTTGTTCTACAGACCTAGTGAGAACATGGTCTTTGTAGCATGAAGAAGAGTCTTTCGAGAGAGAGAGAGAGAGAGAGAGAGAGAGCTCATATTCAAAGAGGACAGTGGGAGTACCATTGACCTTGAAGAAATTCAAGAGTCAACCAGTGAAGGAACCTTAGATGATACTAGCACTCAACGAGAAGAAAAGGTTCATATTGAACCGATAGACAAGTCATTACCTCTTAGGCGTTCCGGTAGAGTTAGCATGCCACCTGAGTTCTATGGCTTCCATATTACTACAAATGGTGACACGTTTGTCAGTGATAAGCTACTTATAAATTTGGATTAGCCATCTAGCTACAAGGAAGCAATGACAGGCCCTAAGGTTTCTAAATGGAAAGAGGCAATGGATAGTAAGATCAAGTCCATGTATGACAACTAAGTTTGGAATTTGGTTGATAATGAAGGGTTTTGAGCATTCTAACACTCCTATGGTGTACATGCAACCCTAGATGCTTTGGATCTATGTTTTCTCTATTATACATGCATACGTTCAATATTCCAATGCATCATCCTAACTAGCATACAATGGAGTATCTATACTACAAGATTCTAGTTAGATGACATACCTTTTGTTGTAGCTTGTAGATCTTCTTGGATTTGGCCTTTAAGAACTTAGCACCAATAGTGTGAATGCCTCAAATGGAATCACAACACACCTTGGACAAATGATAACTTTTGAGAGAGTATGGTGCACACAAGACATCGGCTCTATGGCTCTCCAAGAACACACTAGTGCCTTATTTCACCAACCAAGGGGCTTCTTATATAGTGTGGCGCAACTAGGGTTACACCATGCAAACCCTAATGTGCATGACTTTCCACATTCCTTAGGCTCCATGGGTTTTAACCTCCATGGAGTATCCATGGGTCACCACATGGGTTTAGCCCAACATAAAGAACTATGGATCATAAGCCCACTTTATAAGAATGAATGATTTACATAATCAATCCCCATATATTTAATGTCACACCCCCAAACCAGAACGGCAGAAACGTTCGGGGGCGGAGGACGTCATGTACAGTATCATAACAATGCATAATAGTAAAACAAGCAACAACATCATCCATTGCATTAATAATATAGTTTATACATGTGTGTTCTGAATGTATTTGTAAGACACCAAAAATATATATCAAAATAAAAGACGAGTCTTGAACATGCTCCGTCTTCTCAAAACCTGGTCCAGTGTACCTGTTTACTGGTGACCTGAGAATACAAGTTATTTTGAAAGAGTAGATCAACATTTAAGTTGGTGAGTTCATAAATACTTTTGTGTCAAATGTTTGCATTAGTTTGATGAAAATGTTTGTAAGTGTTTTGATGGAAATGTTTGTATACTTCCTAGAAAATCCTATATTTTCTACTAAAATGGGAAGTAGTCTTCTACCAAGACCCGACTGTGTTGTAAGTTCGTTCTCTTGTAAAAATGAATGTTTTCCCAAGTTTATGACTATCTTTACTAGAAAATAGATTGCATTACCTTTTATGTGAGAATATCACTATATGAATGTAATGGGAAAAATGAAGATGTACAGTAGTATTGTATAAAGTAACTGCTGAAGTACTAACTACCTTAAAACCAATTAGTTAAATTAAGGTAAAATGTGATGAGGTTATAACGATGCTTGATTGACTAGTATAAAACACGACGTTCCAAAGACATCGAAATGGTATGACATTTGTCACCCGTAGACCTGCAGGTCCCACTGTAGCTAGCAGCAAGGTGTAGGATGGTCAATACCGTATAGATCTATACACAAACTCACGCTCTCCCTCCAGGAGACTCTGGTTACAAAACGTGACACAACAAGTATATTGATGTGCCATGAAGTAGTGGCTCACATTATTGTTATCTTGTTCTTGTTATAAAATGTTTGTTCCTTCCTGTTCTAGTTATAGTATGTATGTTCCTTTCTGTTCTAGTTATAGTATGTATGTTCCTTTCTGTTCTAGTTATAGTATGTATGTTCCTTTCTGTTCTAGTTATAGTATGTAAGAACTGACTCATGTATGAACTAACTCATGTAAGTTTCACTGTTCTAGAAGTAGTAAGTAGTAATGCTCTAAACTATACCTATTATAGTAAACTAGTATGATTGTTTGACTGTTACTGATTTATAGAAAAGACTCAATTACTCACCAAGCAACTAAGTTAAGTATAATCCTTAAAAATGGGTTTAATATTCATATATGTATTTAATAAGTATAACTATGATTTAACCGACATTCGGACTAGTGATCCTACCCCGCGCCCACAACCAAACAAGGAACAAGAGTCAAGGTATCTAGCAATAGTACTAAGTCTGTTAAAGCATACTTATACGCAAATAGATAGACGAATATGATTTGATATAAAAGAAGTTTATAAAAGCTTTAAAAGAGTTTTCACAAGTTTTGAGTATAAGAAATCATTTTGGATGTTGTTTTCACATGTTAATGGTTAACACAATTTCATTGTGTTCTACTTGTATTCCCCCCTAAAAGCATTTACAAAGCATTTAAAAGTGTAGTTGTAGGGGTATGAACTCACCTGTAGTGAGTGATTCGAATGAAAGATCGATATAGGATGCTAAGTATGCCAAGTGAGGTCTCGAGCACAAACGGATCCTATTAAGCATATAATAACACATATATAATAAGTAACATATAAGGGAAACAACCTTAGGAAATAGGAAACACTCTCAATGGAGTGTTAGAATCACATATGATTGATTGAAGGGTCTTCACGGCCAAACAAAGGGATGTTCACGACCTTAGAAGGGTTCACGACCAAGAACACTTGAAATGTTCACGGCCCAAGTCTTGATCCTATGAAGGGTTTACGGCCATGGATGGAGGGTTCACGGCCTAACCTTGCATCTAAGAAGGGTTCACAGCCATATCAAGGGTTCACGGTTGTGAACTCTTGAAGATCTTGCATATAAGTGTTTGTTTCATGGGTGGAATCAAGTGTTTCTAATGGACAACAAGATGATGGATGAGATACTTACATTTTAGAAGCCTTTAGAGTGTTCACGGTTGAAGATAGTTGAGAGAGAAAGTATGTGTTCACGACTACAGTTGAAGAAGTGAAGAAATAAAGAGTCAACTCTATATATATGAAGGATGTTCACGACCCAAAGATGGGTTCACGGCCGTGAACCTAGATGTGGCCGTGAACTCCTTTTTGATGGTGTTTCTGGCTCGATTGCAACTCAATGAACTCAAGCTAACACTTCCTAACATACAATCCTTGAGTGTACTAGGCTTAGAACTCTCAAACAGACCCTTAACAAGGCTAAAAGATAACAGAAACAAGTATGACTTTTGAATGAATTGATTGACTTTACAAGATAGAAATTTCGGGTTGTCACATCATCCCCCCATTAAAGGGAATTTTGTCCCGAAATTAGAGTTTAAGAAAATACAGATAAACTAAGGGAAAAGATGAGGATATTTCAGTTTCATTTGATCCTCCTACTCCCAAGTGAATTCAGGTCCCCGCTTTGCATTCCAGCGAACCTTCACTATCGGGAAACGACTTTGCTTCGTTTGCTTAACCTCACGGCCCATGATCTCTACTGTTTCTTCCATGAAGTTGAGGCTCTCATTGATCTCGATTTCATCGAGTGGGATAACAAGAGTCTCATCGGATAGACACTTTTTCAGGTTCGAAATGTGGAAAGTAGGGTGTACGTTACTAAGTTCTTGAGGTAGTCTGAGTTTGTAAGCTACATGGCCGATCCTAGCGAGAATCTCAAAAGGCCCTATGTACCTTGGATTTAGCTTCCCACGTTTTCCGAAGCGTATCACGCCCTTCCAGGGTGAGACCTTCAATAGAACATGGTCACCAACCTGGAATTCCAAAGGTTTCCGTCTCTTGTCAACGTAGCTTTTCTGTCAGTCTCTGGAGGCTTTCAATCGTTCACGAATCTGAACAATCTTTTCTGTCATTTACCGAATGATTTCCAGACCTGTGAGAGTGCTGTCAGGAACTCGTCCTTTAGCTAACTGCATGTCACCCACCTCAGCCCAACATAGAGGGGATCTGTACTTCCGGCCATAAAGGGCTTCAAATGGAGCAACCTTTATGCTTATGTGATAACTGTTATTGTAGGAGAACTCGACAAGGGGTAAGTGAGTATCCCATGCCTTTCCAAAATCAATCACACAGGCTCGCAACATATCTTCTAGTGTTTGGATGGTCCTCTCACTTTGTCCGTCGGTTTGCGGATGGTTGGTTGTGCTCATGTCCAGCCTAGTTCCTAGGGAACTTTGTAGCGACTTCCAGAATCTTGAAGTGAATCTACTATCTCTATCAGAGATAATAGATATGGGAACACCATGCAGTCGTACAATTTCCCTAATGTAATTTCTGGTTAGCTTCTCCATATTGTCAGTTTCTTTGATAGGTAGGAAGTGTGCAGACTTGGTTAACCTGTCAACGATCACCCAAATGGTATCGATACCACCCGTTGTCTTGGGCAGTTTGGTTATGAAGTCCATTGTGATCCGCTCCCACTTCCATTATGGTATTTACGGTTGTTGAAGTAAACCTGAGGGTTTCTGGTATTCGACCTTAACCTTGGCGCAAGTAAGACACTTGCTCATGAAGGTAGCAATTTCTGCTTTCATGTTAGGCCACCAGTATAACTTTTTGAGATCCAGATACATCTTATCTGAACCTGGGTGGACGGAATATCGAGTATTGTGCGCTTCGGTCATGACTACGTCTCTGAAACCACCGAGCTTCGGTGTCCAGATTCGATCCATGAGGTACAAGGCTTCGCCACCCTTGACTTCTAAGTTCTTATCCATCCCTCTAAGGGATTCACCCGTCACATTTTTAGGTTTCAAGGCTTCCAGCTGAGCCTCCTTAATTTGTGTGGACAGATGTGAGTGGATTGTCATAGTCAATTATTTGACTCTTCGATCAGAGTATTCTTTCCGACTTAGGGCATCAGCTACTACGTTGGCTTAACCGGGATGATAAAGAATTTCGCATTCGTAGTCATTGAGTAGCTCGACCCACCGTCGTTGTCTCATGTTGAGCTCCTTCTGGTCGAATATACGTTGAAGGCTTTTGTGGTCTGTAAAGATAGTGCTTTTCGTACCATAAAAGTAGTGTCTCCAGATCTTCAGAGCAAATACCACTGCTCCTAGCTCAAGATCATGTGTAGTGTAGTTGACTTCGTGCGTCTTAAGCTGTCTTGAGGCATAGGCGATGACCTTTCCTCGTTGCATAAGAACGCAGCCAAGCCCTTGGTTGGATGCATCGCAATAAACCACGAAGTCTTCTATCCCTTCTGGGAGGGATAGTATCGGTGCGCTGCATAAGGCTCGCTTCAACGTTTGGAACGCCTTCTCCTGTTTCTCTTCCCAGTCAAAGGTCACACCTCTCTGGGTCAATGTAGTAAGCGGTTTCGCGATCCTAGAAAAGTTCTGAATAAACTTGCGATAGTAGCCAGCGAGACCTAGAAATTGACGAATTTCCGTAGGCGTCTTTGGAGCTGACCAGTTCTCAATGGCGTTTATTTTGGAAGGGTCCACGTGAATTCCCTCTTCTCTAACCACGTGACCCAGGAATTCGACTCTTCGAATCCAAAATTTGCACTTAGAGAACTTCGCATAAAGCTTCTCTGCTCGTAGTGTTTCTAGTACCTGACGTAGGTGTCGACTATGTTCCTCCTTACTACGAGAGTAGATAAGTATGTCATCGATGAATACAATAACGAACTGATCAAAGTAAGGACGACACACCCGGTTCATTAAGTCCAGGAATACAGCGGGCACATTGGTTAATCCGAATAGCATCACTACAAACTCGTAGTGTCCATAATGAGTTCGGAAGGCTGTTTTGGGAACATCTTCCTCTAACACTCGTAACTGGTGATACCCGAATCTTAGGTCAATCTTGGAAAAGTAGTTTGCCCCTTGCAGTTGGTCGAACAAGTCGTCTGTACGCGGTTGAGGGTATCGGTTCTTAATGGTCAGTTTGTTTAGTTCTCGGTAGTCGATGCACATAAGGATTGATCCGTCTTTCTTCTTTACGAACAAGACCGGTGCTCCCCAGGGTGAGAAGCTTGGTCTAATAAAGCCCTTGCTGAGCAGTTCGTTCAGTTGACCGGATAGCTCTTGCATCTCAGCTGGTGCTAATCGATAGGGCGATTTGGCTACTGGGGTAGCCCCTGGAACTAAGTCGATTCTGAACTCGACTTGATGTTGAGATGGTAATCCTGGTAGTTCTTCTGGAAAGATGTCGGGAAAGTCGCTTACTTCTGGGATGTTCTTTATGTCTTTTGTCTCTGGGCTCATATTGACTACATGAGCGAGGAATGCATGACATTCCTTTCGTAAGTACTTTTGGGCTTGTATACTTGAAATGATTCGAAGGTTCATGCCTGGTTTGTCACCATAGATAACTAGGGTTTCGTTAGACGGTAGATTAAGACGAACGACCTTCTCATAACACATGATGTCAGCACGATGAAGACTCAACCAATCCATGTCGATAATGACATCGAAACTTTTAATTGATACAGGCATAAGGTCGATTGGAAAAGGTTCTTTAAGTGCTCGTGCTCTCAGTCTTCCCATTAGCAATTTCTACGGTAAATGGGTTCTTTAAGTGCTCGTGGTTTTTGTTTAAGTAAGTGTGCAAATTTTTGGTTCACGAAACTCCTCTCCGCTCCACTTTCAAATAGAATGCATGCATAAGAGTTATCGAGGAGAAACGTACCAGTGACCACTGTAGGGTCTGCTACCGCTTCCTCATGGCCTATCGCCAAAACTCTTCCTACTCCGCTAGCATTCCCTGCTTTCGGGCAGTGCCGCTTGTAGTGACCAACCTCACCACACCCGTATTAGGCGTGGCCTGCTCCAGCACCAGGGACTTGGGTGATTGGTCTTGCCGGAGTTTTATAGAAATGGGTTGTGTGCCCTTTCCTGTTGCAGTTTGTACACTGTATTTCCCGGCAGGGTCCGTTGTGGTGGAAGCTACACTTGTTGCACTTTAGCAAGCTCTCAGCATACTGTTTTATCGGCATAGTGGCAGCAGGTGCTATCACGGCATGGATAGCCACGATCTGCTGCTTCTTGGCAGAGTTCTGTGCTGTTTTACTTTTCTTCTTGTCCCAAAAATTTCGCTTGTTGTTGGCGGCTTTGGATGGTTCTGGGACGACAAGGGTTGTTGTTGTCGGTGTGCGGACTCCGTGATCGATGAGCCGCTGTGCCAATCGCTTGGCACTGTCGAAGGTAGTGGGGTTTGAAGCTAAAACATTCCCCTGAAATGGAGGCACCAGCCCCCAAATATACCTCTCAACCTTCTTTCCCTCAGTAGGGACCATTCCTGGACATAGAGCCACCAGATCACTGAACCTGGCGGTGTAGGCTACTATGTCAGAGCCCTTCATGGTTAGGCTCCAGAGTTCCTGTTCAAGTTTCTGAACTTCGCCCCTCGGGCAGTACTCCTCAATCATAAGCTCCTTCAGAGCTTCCCAGCCCATTGCATTAACCACTATCAGAGTAAGTGACTTGACATGGCTATTCCACCATGTTAGGGCTCTGTCCGAGAAGGTGCAGGCAGCAAATTTTACGTTGCTTCCTTCCGGACAGGAGCAGATCTCAAAGATCGACTTAGTCTTTTCGAACAATTGCGACAGAACAATGATCCCACCGCTGCCGTTGAAGGCTCTGGGTTTGCAGTTGGTGAAGTACTCATACGAACACTCTCTAGAGCGCACGGGAGCATCACCTTGAGTAGAATGTACAGCTGTTCCACTCCCGCTAGTACCACTAGCACTGAATTGAGCTAAGGCTGTCGTAACAGCCGCAACTACTATAGCTTGGAGAGCTGCAGGATCGTATTGTGGAGAAGGTGGTGGTTGAGTTGGAGTTATCGGAGGATTACGTCTCGTTGATCGACGTGGAGGCATCTTTCAACTGAAAGTTTACAAAGATGAAGATGATAATAAGCATTCAACAGTGAGAATAATGAGAGTGATCCATGGACTAAATCACCATAGCCCAACAAATAGATGAGAGTATGATTGTAATGGAGATCTACTAATAGAAGGAGGAAAGAATTTGGATAAAGATATCCCCATTAGATTAGATGTCTGTCAATATCACTGGTATTTAAAGATGTAATAAGTTTGGGAAAAATGACCTTGGAGTAGGTCTTACATCACACCAGAATTGAGAAAATTTTGACAGCACAAAGACCTAACAGACTGAAAGTTTAAGGTCTTAACATAATCAGGAAATTAATACTAGAGTCTATACGTAGACCTAATTTATATCCAAAAGAAAGAGTAGAGTAGGCTCTACTTGCGAGGGGAGTTGTTCTGGTTGGTACTTGATTCGGCCCTGGATTCAGCCAGCTGCTGTTCCGCTTCCCATACATGCCTTTGCAGTGCCACCTGGTTCTGACGAAGATCACTAGTCTCAGATCGACAAGCATTCCGTTCCACTTGTAGGGCGTCAGTGCGAGACCTTTCAAAGTTCTGGTCATCGGTCAGATGATGAAGACGAACTGTGTTCACTCCGGAGTTAGCACGGATCTCCATGACTTGGTCGAAGTTTGCTCTTCCCTGCTCAACATTGCGAGCAACACGTCGCACCAAGATAGGAAGGACTCTGTCTGCTGAGCCTCCCTCATTTCGATTGTAGAAGCTTCGGTCGCCATTGTAGGGAGGTGGTTGTCCCTGCTCGTGGCTCCACCTTCCCAAGTTCACCGCCCACAGAGGCGTCGGGCCTTGAAAAGCCGGACGAGGGTTAGGATTTTCAGCAACTTGGGGTGGATTATAGACCTCCGGTTCTGAGTACAAGTCTTCTTGGAATTCCTCTTCTTTCTGTTCATCAGAACTTTCCTCGGGGTCTTCTATTGCTGGGACCACCGGGTTCTCTTCTTCAGGCTCTGCATCAAGCCATCCACCATTCCCTTGATCGGAAAAGTACGGGTCTCCAGGGAGATGGAATCCAGCCATGTTATCTAATCTAGAAAAGGGATGTAAGAAACATATAATAGACGTACTACTTAACATAATTATAGGATGATCCTTACTAGTTACTTCAATACTTGCGTAGTGCATACCAGTCATATGTAACCAAGATGGAATAGACCTTCGAATAAGTGCCCCTAACTGTTGGGTTTTGAGCATCCTAAGACTCCTATGGTGTACATGCAACCCTAGAAACCTTGGATCTATGTTTTACTATGAATACATGCAAATTTGTTTTTCCAAGGTTCATAACCTATCTAGCATGGCATGGGGAACTTTAAACATAAAATCTAGATGAATTACATTCCTTTCAATAGTGAGTTGATTGCTTGGAGTTTGAGATCCAAGTACCAATAATATGGATGCCTTAAATGGAAATCACAAATCACCACAAACTTGGAAAAAGTATGAGAGTGTATGTTTGCTTCTAGAAATCGGTCACCTTCTTACACACACACAACTAGTGCCATTTCAAGCATCATAAGCTCCTTTATATAGTGTGGGGAATTAGGGTTACATCAATGTAAACCCTAATACCCATGACTCTTCCTTTCCAAGGATCCATGGGTTAAAAGCTCCATGGACTATCCATGGACTCACATGCATTCCAAGCCCATTCCAAATGAGTATTAGCCCACACTTATATAAATACAAGAGCCCATATTTAATTAGTCACCTTTTTGATCACCAAATTAATTCTAAATTAATTTATGATCAATACTAATTAAACAATATGATTTCATATTAATATATTATAACTTATAATATATTAACAAATCATAGACATACAATTCTCAAAGGTTTAACCATACAAATAGTTCGGGTGAAGTGCAACCCAAATGGACCATGCCGGGTCGGGTCAAGTATATACCAAATAAAGTTATGGACTTAGACACCTTATCCAACACTAACTCTAAGTCCACAACCAAACAAGGAACAGGAAGTAAAGCAAAGATCACAAATTCTAATTCTATGACACCTTAGCCACACATAACCTTAGCGTATCCACTCAACAACTATTGATATACTAATAAAGACCTTTTAGTTTTCACACAAGTAATTATAGTATCGCAAAATACTCCTATAGTATTTTAAGTTTATGTTATGTTCTAAAGTTTTCATTGTAGTAGTGTTGGTAAGTATTTAGACTTGCTGCAACACCACAACCATTCCTAGGCACATGCTAATCACTTCTCGGAAAGATATAGTTGATCAGGCTATATCACTCCCAGATCTGATTATATGTCCCCAAGCCTACTTGTGCTGTCCAACAACCGCAATACTTTTTTTCTGTTCTAGTATGACACTGACCCTAGTATGAATGCATGTATGTATACTTTAGCAAAATATTTTATTATTTTAAAAGTATAAACTCTTGGTCAGAGTGTTTTAATCCCGATGTGTTTATAGTTGTATATCTTTTATGGGTTGATATACTCAATTCACTATAAACAAAGCTCTGATACCAATCTGTCACACCCCCAAAACAGAACGGCGGAAACGTTCGGGGGCGGAGGACGTCATGTACAGTATCATAACAATGCACAATAGTAAAACAAGCAACAACATCATCCATTGCATTAGTAATATAGTTTATACATGTGTGTTTTGAATGTATTTGTAAGACACCAAAAATATATATCAAAATAAAAGACTAGTCTTGAACATGCTCCGTCTTCTCAAAACCTGGTCCAGTGTACCTGTCTACTGGTGACCTGAGAATACAAGTTATTTTGAAAGAGTAGATCAGCATTTAAGCTGGTGAGTTCATAAGTATTTTTGTGTCAAATGTTTGCATTAGTTTGATGAAAATGTTTGTAAGTGTTTTGATGTAAATGTTTGTATACTTCCTAGAAAATCCTATATTTTCTACTAAAATTGAAAGTAGTCTTCTACCAAGACCCGACTGTGTTGTAAGTTTGTTCTCTCGTAAAAATGAATGTTTTCCCAAGTTTGTGACTATCTTTACTAGAAAATAGATTGCATTACCTTTTATGTGAGAATATCACTATATGGATGTAATGGGAAAAATGAAGATGTACAGTAGTATTGTATAAAGTAACTACTGAAATACTAAATACCTTAAAACCAATTAGTTAAATTAAGGTAAAATGTGATGAGGTTATAACCATGCTTGATTGACTAGTATAAAACACGACGTTCCAAAGACATCGAAATGGTATGACATTTGTCACCCATAGACCTGCAGGTCCCACTGTAGCTAGCAACAAGGTGTAGGATGGCCAATCCGGTATAGCTCTATACACAAACTCATGCTCTCCCTCCAGGAGACTCTAGTTACAAAACGTGACAAAACAAGTATATTGCTGTGCCATGAAGTAGTGGCTCACATTATTTTTATCTAGTTCTTGTTATAGAATGTTTGTTCCTTCCTGTTCTAGTTATAGTATGTATGTTCCTTTCGGTTCTAGTTATAGTATGTATGTTCATTTCTGCTCTAGTTATAGTATGTATGTTCCTTTCTGTTCTAGTTATAGTATGTAAGAACTGACTCATGTATGAACTGACTCATGTAAGTTTCACTGTTCTAGAAGTAGTAAGTAGTAATCCTCTAAACTATACCTATTATAGTAAACTAGTATGATTGTTTGACTGTTACTGATTTATAGAAAATACTCAATTACTCACCAAGCAACTAAGTTAAGTAGAATTCTTAAAAATGGGTTTAATATTCATATATGTATTTAATAAGTATAACTATGATTTAACCGACATTTGGACTAGTGATCCTACCCTGAGCCCACAACCAAACAAGGAACAAGAGTCAAGGTATCTAGCAATAGTACTAAGTCTGTTAAAGCATACTTATACGTAAATAGATAGACGAATATGATTTGATATAAAAGAAGTTTATAAAAGCTTTAAAAGAGTTTTCACAAGTTTTGAGTATAAGAAATCCTTTTGGATGTTGTTTTCACATGTAAATGGTTAACACAATTTCATTGTGTTCTACTTGTATTCCCCCCCCCCCCCCCCTAAAAGCATTTAAAAAGCATTTAAAAGTGTAGTTGTAGGGGTATTAACTCACCTGTAGTGAGTGATTCGAATGAAAGATCGATATAGGATGCTAAGTATGCCAAGTGAAGTCTCGAGGAAAAACGGATCCTATTAAGCATATAATAACACATAGATGTATACAATTATTATATATAACAACTGACATGTAAGGGAAACAACCATAGGAACTAGGAAACACTCTCAATGGAGTGTTAGAATCACATATGATTGATTGAAGGGTGTGAAGGGTTTTGAGCATTCTAACACTCTTATGGTGTACATGCAACCTTAAAAACCTTGGATCTATGTTTTCTCTAAGATACATGCAAATAATAATTTTCCAAGGTTTACTTCCTAACTAGCATGTTATGGGGTACTTGAATCATAAAACACTAGTAGAATTACATACCTTTTAGTAGTGGTTGATTGCTTGGAGTTTGAGAGCCTAGCACTAATAATGTGTATGCCTCAAATGGAAGTCACAAATCACCACAAACTTTGGAAACCTTTAGAGAGAGTATGAACACTTGTAGAAATCGGCCACCTTTGCTCACACACACACTAGTGCCATTTCAAGTGCCAAGGACTCCTTTATAGAGTGTGGTGGATTAGGGTTACATCCATGTAAACCCTAATACCCATGACCTTTCATTTCCATAAGATCCATGGGTTAAAGCTCCATGGACTATCCATGGACTTTCCATGCAAGCCTAGCCCATTCTAAATAAGCAATAGCCCACACTATATAAATACAAGAGTCCATATTTAATTAGTCACCTTTTTGATCACCAAATTAATTTTAAATTAATTCTAGATCAATGCTAATTAAATAATATGATTTCATATTAATATATTAGAACTTATAATATATTAATAAATCATAACTTATACTATTCTCAAAAGATTATTCATATAAATTGTTCGGGTGAAGTGCAACCCAAATGGACCATGCCGGGTCGGGTCAAGTATATACCAAATAAAGTTATGGACTTAGACACCTTATCCAACAGTCTCCCACTTGGATAAGTCTAATAACTATATTTGCCTATATGACTTCAGGAACCAACCGACAATCGTAGCTCTTAAAACTCTATTGAACTATGAAGCGCCATTTCAGATAAGTGATCATATAATCCTCTGTTCTAGCTATCAGCCGGAAAAATACATGGAACAATGTCGTACTTATTGTCCAGCAGTTTGTTTCCCGATTTCCGATTTGTTTGACATAGAACTTATTTGAACACATCAATTTAGTTCTGACCGGGCCCGGTACATGGGTCATAACAAAATCATCGAGGGGCCCATATATCGCTTCTAATCCAAGAAGGAACAGATAAACTTCGACTCATATGCTTGTCCTACTATTTGCTGAATTATACACAAAGGTACGTTTTATGACATCGAGTTACTGATGTGTTTTCGTACAATCAATGCATAACCAACTCATAGGCAACAATTCATATATCTAGGTTTGAAGACTTATATGATATTACCGTCTCACGATCACTCGAGATAAATTCCATGAAGTGATACAAGTGAGCGTGGGTTGAATCCAATACTCAGGACTTATGAGCACTCATGAATGTTGTAGCAACTCTTGCTATGTCCAACATCTTAGACATCTACAAAACAACTTCATGACAGTCTTGATTCATATCTACTTCCAACATATGACCGACTATGGAGTTTTGAATAATATGAAATACCATAACATAATTATTCTGGAAATCAAAACATGCAAAATGAAATGATAGTAAACGATTGACAAAAGATAGCAACACATTACTCATAAATAAACAACTTTTATTCATCATCAAATGTCAATTACACTTTACAAATTTCAAAACTATCTAATCCGAGAAACTAATATCGTCCTTAAGCCCGATGCGCCTCGCATGCTGCAAATGCCTAACCCTAGTCAGTCCCTTCGTGAGGGGATCTGCTGGGTTCTCCTCTGACGATATCCTCTTTTCTATGAGGAGTCCTTCTTCTATCTTATGTCTTATGAAGTGATATTTTCTGTCAATGTGTCTGGATCTGCCATGATCTCTCGGTTCCTTGGCTAAGGCAACCGCACTATTGCTGTCAAAGAAAATCTCCATAGGCTCTTATATTGCTGGTACAACTCCAAGGTCTCCAATGAAGTTCTTTAGCCATATAGCCTCCTTTGCTGCCTCGCTTGCTGCTATATACTCTGATTCGCAAGTTAAATCAGCCACTATTTCCTGCTTGGAACTTTTCCAAGTAATTGCTCCTTCGTCTAAGGTAAAGACCCAACCCGACTGAGAGCGGAAATTATCCCTATCAGTCTGGAAGCTAGCATCACTATAACCTACTACTCTCAAGTCATCACTATAACCTACTCCTCCATTTAAGGTAAAGACCCACCGAGTGTAAGGACCCAGTCCTTAGTCCTCCGCAGGTACTTGAGAATGTTCTTTACCGCAGTCTAGTGAGCCTTGCCAGGGTTCCCCTGATATCTGCTGACCATGCTCAACGCAAAGGCCACATCAGGACGAGTACAAGTCATATCATACATGATCGAGCCAACATCAGAATCATATGGAAATCGACTCATCTCAGCTATCTCATCCTCTGTACTCGGGATCTAAGCCTTGCTCAGTTTGGCATTATGCTGGATCGGTAAGTCACCTTTCTTGGAATTCTGCATGTTGAACCATTTCAACACTTTTTCCACATAGGTGCTTTGACTAAGTCCAATTAGTCTTTTACTCCTGTCTCTCAAAATCCTTATCCCTAGGATATAGGCAGCTTCTCCAAGGTCCTTCATAGCGAAACACTTCCCAAGCCAGGATTTCACTTCCTGTAGATTTGGGATGTCATTTCCTATGAGTAGGATGTCATCCACATACAATACCAAAAAGCTAACTATACTCCCACTAGCCTTGACATATACACAAGATTCATCTTCGCTTCTCTAAAAGCCAAACTCTTGGACTTTCTCATCGAAACAGAGATTCCATCTGCGAGGTGCTTGTTTCAATCCATAGATGGATTTCTCAAGCTTACACACTCTATTAGGGTACTCTGCGCTGACAAAACCCTCTGGCTGACTTACGTAAACATCCTCAGCCAACTTCCCATTAAGGAAAGCGGTTTTGACATCCATTTGCCATATTTCATAGTCATGAAGTGCAAAAATGGCTAGCATAACCCTAATAGATTTAATCTTCGCTACTGGTGAAAAGGTCTCATCATGATCAACTTCCGGAGTTTGAGAAAAGCCCTTTGCAACCAGTCGCGCCTCATAAGTGTGTACATTACCATCCATGTCGGTCTTCTTCATGAAGATCTATTTGCACCCAAAGGTCTTGCGACCTGGTACATTGTCATCCAAGTTCCAAACTTGATTGACATACATGTACTGTATCTCGCTGTCCATAGCCTCTTTCCATTTAGCAGCCTCAGGGCCTGCCATGGCTTCCGTGTAGCAGTTAGGTTCATCCAAACTTACCAGTGTGCTATCACTGATAAGTGTATCACCTTCTGCAGTAATATGGAAACCATAGTAATGCTCACGTGCATTCCTAACTCTCGTGGAGCGCCTCAGAGGTACAGGCTCGTCTGTCGGATCAACAAGAGTTTCCTCCTCAGGTTGATTGCTAGGGTTTGAGGTTCCTTCACCACTTGACTCTTGAATTTCTTCAAGGTCAATTTGCCTCCCACTGTTTCCTTGGGTTATGAACTCTCTCTCGCTAAAAACTCCTCTCCTTGCTACAAATACCACATTATCACTGGGTCTGTAGAAGAGGTAACCAAAGGATTTCTGTGGGTAGCCAATGAAAATACACCTCTCACTTCCAGGTTCGAGCTTATCGTGAGTCTCGTGCCACACAAAAGCCTCGCAACCCCAAATCTTGATGTGATCTAGATTGGGACCTTTTCCAGTCCACATATCGTGAGGTGTTTTGGCAACCTTCTTTGTAGGGACTAGATTAAGGATATGGGCGACAGTCTCTAAGGCATCCCCCAAAATGAGTTTGGTAGTGAAGCTCGACTCATCACGGAACGAACCATATCCAACAAGGTTCGATTACGCCTCTCAGCCACACCATTAAGCTGTGGTGTCCTGGGAGGTGTCATTTGTGAGAGAATCCCACATTCCTTAAGATAGTCAAGGAACTCTGTACTAAGATACTCCCCACCTCGATCGGATCGAAGCATCTTAATTTTCCTGCCCAACTGATTCTCCACTTCCTGCGTAAACTCCTTGAACTTTTCAAAGGTTTCTGACTTATGCTTGATTAAGTAGACATATCCATATCTACTATAATCATCAGTAAAAGTCACATAGAAGCGGTTAGCATCCCTTGTGGCGGTTCTGAAGGGTCCACACACATCAGTATGTATGAGATCCAACAAACCCTCACCCCTAGCACAAGTATCAGTGAAGGGTGACTTTGTCATTTTCTCAAGTATACAAGATTCACAACTATCATCTGACTTTAGTTCAAATGACTCCAAGAGTCCATCCTTTTGGAGTTGGCCTATGCGTTTCTTGCTTACATGTCCAAGACGACAATGCCAAAATGATGCTTTATCCAAGCTAGTGGAAGAATCGATACACAACACATTATTTCCTAGGTTATCTACAACCGACACAGTTTCATACACACCATCACAAGGTAATGCTTTAAAATAAAGAACATTATTAAAGAACGCATTAATACCACCACATTCATTATCAAACGAAAAGGTAAAACCTTGTTTATACAAACCATGAAAGGAATAATATGTCTCGCCATTTCAGACGAGTAACAACATTTATTCAAATCTAATGTTAACCCACCACTTAGCAACAAATAATAAACCCCAATCTTGGTGACAGGTGTAACTTTCTTATTCCCCATGATCAAGTTTATCTTTCCATGCTCCACATTCTCACTTCTTCTTAGTCCCTGCAAATCAGAACATATGTGAATACCACAACCTGTATCAAGGACCCAAGAATTAGAATAGGGTGAGTTATTAGACAATATAGTGTAAATGCATGCATGGTTGGGTTTCACTTTCCCATCCTTAACATCTTGCAAGTACTTTGGGCAGTTTCGCTTCCAGTGCGCCTTTTCATGGCAATAGAAGCATTCAGCCTCATTAGGGTTGGCAGAAGGAGTGACATAACCTTTATTGGTTCCACTTGAAGAGGAGCCATTAAGGGACTTTCCCTTGGTACCCTTCGAAGGGCTCTTCCTCTTCTTCCCTTTACCTTTCCCGATAGCCAGAACAGGGGCGTTGGTAGGAGTAGAAGTAGTAACAACCGATTTACCTTTAAGACGACTTTCGGTGGTCTTCAGAACTCCTTGAAGTTTGCTGAGTGTAACTTCCTCCTTGTTCATGTGGTATGTCATTCGGAATTGATCATAACACGAAGGTAAGGAGTGCAAAATGATGTCAATTGCCAACTCCTCGGGGAAGTTCACATTCAATTTCAGCAAACGGTCCACGAATCTTTGCATTTTCTTCATGTGGCCCGTGATGGGTTCACCATCCTTCATCCGGGTTGTTATCGTGGAGGAGATGATTTCATACCGCTCTTGACAAGCACTCTGATGGTACCTGTCCATCAAGTCCTAGTGCATTTCAAAAGGGTAAAAGTCATCATAGGACTTCTGGAGCTCGACTGTCATCGTGGCCAACATGATACATGCCACCTTAGTAGTATCTCTCTCATGTGCTCGGAATTCAGCGACCTCCTCTGGAGTAGCAGACGACTCATCAAGTTCCTTAAGCTCCTTGTCGAGGACATATTCCTTGTCCTCATACCGAGTGACCTGAAGGGTTTTGAGCATTCTAACACTCCTATGGTGTTCATGCAACCCTAAATACCTTGGATCTATGTTTTCTCTATTATACATGCAAACTTGAAGTTTCCAAGGTATTACCCTAGCTAGCATACAATCTTTGATACATGGGTAATAAAACAAGTTAGAATACATACCTTTTGTTGTAGCTTGATTCCATGGAGCTTAAGAGCCTAGTGCCTCAAGTGTGACACCTCAAATGGTTCACACAACATCACCAACATCTTGGAATAACTTGGGAGAAAAGGTTCTTATGCTTAAATCGGCTAGCCCTCACATATATGTATTACTAGTGCCAATTTTGTGAACCAAGGACACCTTTATATATTATGGAGGATTAGGGTTACATCCATGTAAACCCTAATACCCAAGACCTTTCGTTTACATAGGATCAATGGGTTAAAAGCTCCATGGACTACCCATGGACTTCCATACACTCTTAGCCCATCCTAAATAAACCTTGGCCCATTCCATATATATATATATATATATATATATATATATATATATATATATATATATATATATATATATATATATATATATATATATATATATATATATATATATAAGAGTCCATATTTAATTAGCCTCTTTTGATCACTAAATTAATTCCAAATTAATTCTTGATCAATACTAATTAAATAATATGATTTCATATTAATATATTAGAACTTATAATATATCAATATAAATCACAAATAACCTCTTCTCACAAAAAGTCTATCTAAATGTTCCAATGCCATGCAACCCAAATGGACTATGCCAAATCGGGTCAAGTACATACTAATTATAGTTATGGACTTAGACACTAATCCAACAGTCTCCCACTTGGATAAGTCTAAAACTATTATTGCGTATGACTCCAAAACCCGACTAGCAATCGTAGCTCTTAAAGCCGCTGCCGTACTCTGAACAAATCAATGACGCGTCCATTAGATAAGGGATCATATATTCCTCCATTCTAGATATCATATGGATTAAGACATGAATTATAATCATTCTCTCTGTCCATTTGTTGTTTCCTAATTTCCGATTTATGACGACTGACTAATTGAACAAATCAAATCAGTCCAGGCTTGGCCAAGCACTTAGGGGTGTCATCACTAAATCATCGAGGGGCCCACAAATATCGCTTTTATCCCTTTAAGGATAAAAGGAATGGATAAACTTTGACTCATATGCTTGTTCTACTACTTGTTGAATCATACACAAAGGCACGTTTTATAACATCGAGTTACCAATTCGTTTTCGTACAATCAATGTATAACCAACTCATAGGCAACAACTCATATCTCTAGGTTTGAAGAATATAAGATATTATCGTCTCATGATCACTCGTCATAAAATCCATGAAGTGAGTCAAATGAGCGTGGGTTTAATCCAATACTCAGAACTTATGAGCACTCACGAATGTTGCAGCAACTCTTGCTATGTCCCATACCTTGGACATCTACAATCCAGCTTCATTACAGTCTTGATTCATATCTACTTCCAATATATGACCGACTGTGGATGGTTTGAATAACTTAGCCATTCGGGAAGAATGACATAGTTGTTCTGGAAGTCAAAACATGCAAAGTGAAACACAAGAATAATCAAATCTAATATGGTCTTAGAACTTATGAATATAAATAGAACACCTTTTATTTACCACCATATTGATTACACATTGTTCACTACATACTGTTTCAAACTATCAACTTTATAATTGAATTAAAACAATAGTTGTCCCATGCTCCAAGCATGTACACTATGTTTTCTAAACACTAGTCATGCCATACAACAAGTACGCACACTATGTTTTTTTCCAAACATTAGTTATGCCATACACCAAGTATGCACACTAAGTTTGTCTATGATCTTTTACTTTGTGAAATAGATCGATTGAACATATTCCAATGATTCTCATTTCACAATCCCAAATCCTTACCGCAAATGGAAGAATTCCAAATTCCTGCCATTTACCGAAATCTGTTAGAATTTAAACTTATATGCACTGATCCTCTGTAATAATTATGCACAAAGTCACAAAGACTTGTCAACAGACATTATAGAGTATTCCAATGGAGATCATTCAACGGAAACGAAGTCTCAAATTCAAAGTACATTGCTTTGAACATCCTTCTTGCATTAAGTTTTCTAATCTTAGACAGATTGAATAACTTCCACCTATGGAGACATCTCCATATTCTTATTTTGACTATCACTTCTGAACAAGAGTTGCCTCTTTTCAGAATATGTCAATATGGTCCTTCCAAAAATTTACACCATACTTCCAACTGTCCCTGAGCAACCAATCTTTGGTAAACCTTAGATTGTCCCCGACAATTGCTTAATCACTTTAGTCACATCCAGTTCTAGTACTTTTTCCTTCTTAATGCCATAGGCATTTGGAAAAATTTAGAACAAATGAATATTATAGCACACGCAATCGATCCTATATCCGAAGCATATGAGACACGATTCATGATGTCTCACATAAAGACATGATACTAGACCAGTCTTTTGCTATAATATTTCTATTTCTTTTTGCCATGTTCTCAAAATTCAGATTATGAAAAGGGATGCCGTAATCACAATCGAATTTTAGAACGCAAATAATGTTCCCATATATAGAATTTCTTTATGTTGAACCATTCCAACATAACATTCATATATATACTTGACCAAATTTGATTAAAATCTCACGATCCAAGGCTCTTAACCTATCTAGCATAGCATGGGGAACTTTTAAACATAACCTCTCCCTAAATTATAGCAAAACAACTTTTTCCCAATTGAAACTTTTGTTTTCTATAATTAACATTGCTAATTTGCAACACTTATTATAATTATCATGCTCCCACTAACAAGCTGATTATTAGCATAACACTTATGCTCCCACTAGCGTTGACATGTACTCAGAAATCAGCTGGACTTCTAGAAATCAATACTTTATTGACTTTCTTACCAAAGTTCAGATTTCTGATACGTGATGCTTTGATAAGACTTTATCAAAATCATACACCTTCCCTTAGATAGCTCATATGTGTGTCTAAACAATTTTAGAACTATGAAAAAGGGATGCTGTAATCATAGTCTCAATTGTTTAGACCTTTTCCATTTCTCACAAGTCCATGTTAGTGTGCCGATAAACCACACACGCTCCACTAACGACTTTGAGAATGCAAATATCACAATTGCTATCTATTTAAAATCTACTTAGTGAAAGCGTTTCCTCACCATCATTTTCATGAATCGGAGAGAAACCTTATGACACTTAGATTTTATGGTGTATGTGTTCTTATCCATGTGAATTTGTCATAACCACAAGGGGAGGTTAGTGACAAATCTAAACACATATGGATTGATCTTGTGCAGTCTTAACTTCTTGCCACCTGACAGCACAAGGGTCTGCCCTTGCTTCCAAGTAGTTGACCCAACACTGAGAACTTGTAGAACTCAGATGTATAGACAACTTTAACTGGAATGGGCACAGAAATAAGAGTATGTCAACACGATAGGTTACAAACCTCAAGTCGTGCGCTAGTGATAAACTACAGGTTTTATTCTTGATTAGTTCATGAAACTTTTTCAAGATCTTTAAGACTCCCACTGACCTCTTGACATATAAGATTCTATTTTCAAGAACCATTCCTTGACAAAGCAAATATTCAGGAGTCAGTGCGGATTCTTATCAAGACAAACACTTCACACAATTGGCCTTATTTGGTCTCTGTTTTATCCAAGACATCACAACTTACCAATTTCAAATGTACAAGAGTAGAACACATTTTACTCTTACATTTGACAAGTGTTATAAACCTTCTTAAGATTATGTCACTCAAGTTACAATCTTGGAGTATCACTCTAAGACTTAATTTTGGAATGGATTATGATTCATCTTTTGATTTAACCAATTCGACAATTCACGATTCCTCTTCTTAGTCAAACAAATGCACTAAGATGTCCTTAGAGACTCAATTGTGATATGGTTTCATAATCACTAAGATAATCACAAAACACGATACTAAAGTATTCTCCCATCTTTTCAGATTGGAGAAACTTTTATCTTTCTGACTAATTTGATTCTTCTCATTCGTTCTGCCATACATTGAAACTTTTTCCAATGTTTTAGAATTACACTTAAACTTGTAAGTATAAACATGTTTACTAAACTTTAGTAAATCATAACGAATGATCTTATCGAACTTTGTGGTGGACTTGACCAGTGCACAAGAATGTGTACTCGATCCCTTAGTCCTTCACTTGACTCACATATACATGTGAACAAGGAATTAGTCTTAATTTTCCCAAAGATGAAAATTCTCATTCATCATACAATACAACTTGCATGATTCCAAGTTTCTATCAAACTAAAACTTGGGTGATGAGAATCTTTCCTTATTTGGTAAATTATGACACTACCACAAACGAAAGAATCAAATCTATTTGCCAATATTGCTATAAATGGAAACATATAAACAACAATTTTCCACAAATGCCATTGTAAGGATACTTAAAATAAATAAAATCAAAAATTTTCTTTTATTTTAAAACTTGCGGAAAACTTATCCTTACAATGCAAATGCATATGAAAACTATGTTGTTATCTATTCTTAAGCAATCTATCACAACTCTTAAGCAGCAGCTCAAAAATTCTGATCACCGAACCATACGATCGAAATCCATCTTCGCGATCAGAATCAACTTACTCTTCCTTTAAGTTTCCTTCCCTTTGCTTGATCCTATCATACATCAAAATGTATTAAGAATCTTTAAATAGGAACTTAAGAGAGTTAGATAGTGGACTTACCTGAAACAAACTCAAACTTTTTGACTTGACCTTCTCTCAGATCATTCAGGTAGTTAGGGCAGCTTCGCAACCAATTCCCCTTCCTTTGGCAATATAAGCATATGGACTCTTTGGGAATGGTACATGGGACTATCTCAGACTTAGCCTTTCTCTTTACCATTTGGTCAACCGAGTTGACTATGGCCGATCCCTTTCCATTGGGAAGAGAAAGCTTTTCTGGATATCCAATGTTACCATTGACAATGTCCATGGTAGTTTGGGAAGTTGATATTCTAATCAAATTTTCTTTACAAGTGCTCCAAATCATTGCTGATTCAGCAGCACCAAGCAAATAGATAAGATCATTAAGGGTCATGTCATAGTCTGTTACATAGTAGTCCATAAAGAACTCACTATGTGACATAGGAAGTGATTAGTCAACATCCAACTTCCTCAAGACTTTGACACCCAACTCTCCCGGCTTGTCAATATGTGACTTCATCTCCAAGATGTGAGCACACATAGACCTTGCTTGCCAATTGGGCTTGAGTGACCTTGAACTTGTGGGTTAGGGAGAATAATTGGAGGAGGTGGAGGAAGTGAAGTATGATTTCCGGGACATCATCTTCATTAGAAAATCTTGTTCCAAGAGATTTGGGAAGATCATAGTTGTCTGAACCAGACATCATTTGGGAGATATTCAAGATTGTCACACCCCCAAACCAAGGATGGCGGAAATGTCCGGGGGTGGAGGACTTCATGTATAGTATCACAACAACGAGTATAATAGTTCTTAAAGTAAATACAACCATCATAAATATAATTGAAAAGGTTACACCATAGCATATGTTTACATGTTTCAAAATCAATTACATTATGATGACAAAATGAACTGTTTGACGATTCAACGTCCCATCCTCAAAATGCTGTTGATTTCCTGTTTCACTGATTTCCTGAGAATACAAGTAGTTTTGAAAAAGTGTCAATGCAAAGGCCACATCAGGACGAGTACAAGTCATATCATACATGATCGAGCCAACATCAGAATCATATGGAAATCGACTCATCTCAGCTATCTCATCCTCTGTACTCAGGCTCTGAGCCTTGCCTAGTTTGGCATTATGTTGGATCGGTAAGTCACCTTTCTTGGAATTCTGCATATTGAACCTTTTCAACACTTTGTCCACATAGGTGCTTTGACTAAGTCCAATTAGTCTTTTACTCATGTCTCTCAAAATCCTTATCCCTAGGATATAGGCAGCTTCTCCAAGGTCCTTCATAGCGAAACACTTCCCAAGCCAGGATTTCACTTCCTACAGAGTTGGGATGTCATTTCCTATGAGTAGTATGTCATCCACATACAATACCAAAAAGCTAACTATGCTCCCACTAGCCTTGACATATACACAAGATTCATCTTCGCTCCTCGAAAAGCCAAACTCTTGGACTTTCTCATCGAAACAGAGATTCCATCTGCGAGGTGCTTGTTTCAATCCATAGATGGATCTCTCAATCTTACACACTCTATTAGGGTACTCTGTGCTGACAAAACCCTCTGGCTGACTTATGTAAACATCCTCAACCAACTTCCCATTAAGGAAAGCGGCTTTGACATCCATTTGCCATATTTCATACTCATGAAATGCAGCAATGGCTAGCATAACCCTAATAGACTTAATCTTCGCTACTGGTGAAAAGGTCTCATCATAATCAACTTCCGGAGTTTGAGAAAAGCCCTTTGCAACCAGTCGCGCCTTATAAGTGTGTACATTACCATCCATGTCGGTCTTCTTCTTGAAGATCCATTTGCACCCGAAGGTCTTGCGACCTGGTACATTGTCATCCAAGTTCCAAACTTGATTGTCATACATGTACTGTATCTCGCTGTCCATAGCCTCTTTCCATTTAGCAGCCTCAGGGCCTGCCATGGCTTCCGTGTAGCTGTTAGGTTCATCCAAACTTACCAGTGTGCTATCACTGATAAGTGTATCACCTTCTGCAGTAATATGGAAACCATAGTAATGCTCAGGTGCATTCCTAACTCTCGTGGAACACCTCAGAGGTACAGGCTCGTCTGTCGTATCAACAGGAGTTTCCTCCTCAGGGTGATTGCTAGGGTTTGAGGTTCCTTCACCACTTGACTCTTGAATTTCTTCAAGGTCAATTTGCCTCCCACTGTTTCCTTGGATTATGAACTCTCTCTCGCGAAAAACTCCTCTCCTAACTACCAATACCACATTATCACTGGGTCTGTAGAAGAGGTAACCAAAGGATTTCTGTAGGTAGCCAATGAAAATACACCTCTCACTTCGAGGTTCGAGCTTATCGTGAGTCTCGCGCCTCACAAAAGCCTCGCAACCCCAAATCTTGATGTGATCTAGATTGGGAACTTTTCCAGTCCACATCTCGTGAGGTGTTTTGGAAACCTTCTTTGTAGGGAATAGATTAAGGATATGGGCGGCAGTCTCTAAGGCATCCCCCAAAATGAGATTGGTAGCGAAGCTCGACTCATCATGGAACGAACCATATCTAACAAGGTTCGATTACGCCTCTCAGCCACACCATTAAGCTGTGGTGTCCTGGGAGGTGTCATTTGTGAGACAATCCTACATTCCTTAAGATAGTCAAGGAACTCTGTACTAAGATACTCCCCACCTCGATCGGATCGAAGCATCTTAATGTTCCTGCCCAACTGATTCTCCACTTCCTGTTTAAACTCCTTGAACTTTTCAAAGGTTTCTAACTTATGCTTGATTAAGTAGACATATCCATATCTACTATAATTATCAGTAAAAGTCACATAGAAGCGGTTAGCATCCCTTGTGGCGGTTCTGAAGGGTCCACACACATCAGTATGTATGAGATCCAACAAACCCTCACCCCTAGCACAAGTACCAGTGAAGGGTGACTTTGTAATTTTCTCAAGTAAACAAGATTCACAACTATCATCTGACTTTAGTTCAAATGACTCCAATACTCCATCCTTTTGGAGTTGGCCTATGCGTTTCTTGCTTACATGTCCAAGACGACAATGCCAAAATGATGCTTTATCCAAGCTAGTGGAAGAATCGATACACAACACATTATTTCCTAGGTTATCTACAACCGACACAGTTTCATACACACCATCACAAGGTAATGCTTTAAAATAAAGAACATTATTAAAGAACGCATTAATACCACCACATTCATTATCAAACGAAAAGGTAAAACCTTGTTTATACAAACCATGAAAGGAATAATATGTCTCGCCATTTCAGACGAGTAACAACATTTATTCAAATCTAATGTTAACCCACCACTTAGCAACAAATAATAAACCCCAATCTTGGTGACAGGTGTAACTTTCTTATTCCCCATGATCAAGTTTATCTTTCCATGCTCCACATTCTCACTTCTTCTTAGTCCCTGCAAATCAGAACATATGTGAATACCACAACCTGTATCAAGGACCCAAGAATTAGAATAGGGTGAGTTATTAGACAATATAGTGTAAATGCCTGCATGGTTGGGTTTCACTTTCCCATCCTTAACATCTTGCAAGTACTTTAGGCAGTTTCGCTTCCAGTGCGCCTTTTCATGGCAATAGAAGCATTCAACCTCATTAGGGTTGGCAGAAGGAGTGACATAACCTTTATTGGTTCCACTTGAAGAGGAGCCATCAAGGGACTTTCCCTTGGTAACCTTCGAAGGGCTCTTCCTCTTCTTCCCTTTACCTTTCCTGATAGCCAGAACAGGGGCGTTGGTAGGAGTAGAAGTAGTAACAACCGATTTACCTTTAAGACGACTTTCGGTGGTCTTCAGAACTCCTTGAAGTTTGCTGAGTGTAACTTCCTCCTTGTTCATGTGGTATGTCATTCGGAATTGATCATAACACGAAGGTAAGGAGTGCAAAATGATGTCAATTGCCAACTCCTCGGGGAAGTTCACATTCAATTTCAGCAAATGGTCCATGAATCTTTGCATTTTCTTCGTGTGGCCCGTGATGGGTTCACCATCCTTCATCCGGGTTGTTATCATGGAGGAGATGATTTCATACCGCTCTTGACAAGCACTCTGATGGTACCTGTCCATCAAGTCCTGGTGCATTTCAAAAGGGTAAAACTCCTCATAGGACTTCTGGAGCTCGGCTGTCATCGTGGCCAACATGATACATGCCACCTTAGTAGCATCTCTCTCATGTCCTCGGAATTCAGCGACCTCCTCTGGAGTAGCAGACGACTCATCCAGTTCCTTAAGCTCCTTGTCGAGGACATATTCCTTGTCCTCATACCGAGTGACCTGAAGGGTTTTGAGCATTCTAACACTCCTATGGTGTGCATGCAACCCTAAATATCTTGGATCTATGTTTTCTCTATTATACATGCAAACTTGAAGTTTCCAAGGTATTACCCTAGCTAGCATACAATCTTTGATACATGGGTAATAAAACAAGTTAGAATACATACCTTTTGTTGTAGCTTGATTCCATGGAGCTTAAGAGCCTAGTGCCTCAAGTGTGACACCTCAAATGGTTCACACAAAATCACCAACATCTTGGAATAACTTGGGAGAAAAGGTTCTTATGCTCAAATCGGCTAACCCTCACATATATGTATCACTAGTGCCAATTTTGTGAACCAAGGACTCCTTTATATATTATGGAGGATTAAGGTTACATCCATGTAAATCCTAATAGCCATGACCTTTTGTTTACATAGGATCCATGGGTTAAAAGCTCCACGGACTATCCATGGACTTCCATACACTCTTAGCCCATCCTAAATAAACCTTGGCCCATTCCATATATATATATATATATATATATATATATATATATATATATATATATATATATATATATATATATATATATATATATATATATATATATATATAAGAGTCCATATTTAATTAGCCTCTTTTGATCACTAAATTAATTCTTGATCAATACTAATTAAATAATATGATTTCATATTAATATATTAGAACTTATAATATATCAATATAAATCACAAATAACCTCTTCTCACAAAAAGTCTATCCAAATGTTCCGATGCCATGCAACCCAAATGGACTATGCCAAATTGGGTCAAGTACATACCAATTATAGTTATGGACTTAGACACTAATCCAACATGACCATCCTGATGTTCCTGATCCAATCCATAAAGTTGGATCCATCAAAGATGACTCTCCCAGAAAGGTTCATGAGAAAGAAGGAGCCGATAGGGTTTGAGCCAGAAGCAACATTGTTAGAAGACATATGAAAAAGAAGAAGGACAAGTTTAGATTAGATATAAAGATAGTCCTTAATAAGACACCCAAATGTAATATTAAGGCTTGGACCCAACACAATATTTTATAACTTAGAAGAGGGATGCCGTAATCCAAGCTATAAAATATTTGATGGTAGGTGAATGACGATTCACCAATTTCCACAATGAAAAATGAAATAAGTTATTTGGTTTTAATTGGTTTTGAAACTCCTAGATTCTTTTGAGATTCATTGAAATTTTCGATGGCATGTTTCAATCTCGATTGTGCCCTTCAGGTTTTGTGAGTGGGATACCGAGGATCACAAAACAAGGTGTGAATTAACCATGCAAATTACTTGGTACTCTTAATGTTTATCACCTAACCGATGTGCCGGTTAACCATACACGCTCCACCGATCTATGATAAACCTTAAGCCACCCTTTGTCTACCTTGTTAAGTCCAGGTTAGTGTGTCGGTTAACCACACACGCTCCACTAACGACTTAAGCAAAGTGCAAAGTGTAATTTCATGGGTTAGCACCTTTTTCACATTTTCCTAAAGTAACTAGGATTGGGAATTTATAAAACATTTAGTTACTTTATAATCATCATACTTTTAATGAGGATTTAAAGTCATTGTCTTACCCGTTCCGCTAACGACCCTCCACCAGTTAAGGAAGCGGTGGGTGAAGGTGGACACCCATTAAGCTGCCATTTTATAGGCAACAACCTTATACCCCCCCTTATAGACCGGCTTCGTGAATGAGGCCTACTAACGGTAAAACGACTAGTTCTTATACATACATACATACATACATATATATATATATATATATATATATATATATATATATATATATTATTAACTTATAACATTATAAAGTATAAGGGTTGAATTTTAACTTTTAAAATTCTAGGGGTTGGAACTAAAGTTTTTAAGGTGACTTTACATGTTCCAAAACTTGAGGGCAAGTTTTGTAACTTTCAAAACTTTTCAACTTTCATAACTTATGAGTTAATGGTTTATTAAAATGAGAGACTTTTCATTTTATGTAACATATGTGTTCATTTAATGGACTTTAAAAGAAAGACTTTTGGTAATCCATAACTTGAGGACAAATTATGGATTCCATTAAAACACATCATGATCAAGAATTAAACTAACAAATAATTCCTATGATCTACCAAACTCATAAGTTCATGAACATGCATATCAACAATTTCAAGAATCATACACAACACATACAAAACTTGAAATTTTGATAATAGCCATTGTAAATGGATTAGCATAACCATTACACCATCTAAAACAAGTTTCACAAGACCAAAACAGTTTAGGGTAATGTTTCTAGTCCATTTCCAGCAGCAAAACTCGAAAATCTGCATTCAGGGGCTCCTACTCGTCGAGTGCAAGAACCTACTCGACGAGTAGGATGAATTATCACATGGACTCGTCGAGTCCCCCCATGGAATCGGCGAGTTCATGATGCAGAATGCAGAAAACTTGATTTTTTTCAACAATTTGCATCAAGTATCAAGAAAACAAGCCTACGCTTTGATACCACTGAAGGGTTTTGAGCATTCTAACACTCCTATGGTGTACATGGAACCCTAGAAACCTTGGATCTATGTTTTCTCTAAGATACATGCAAATAATAATTTTCCAAGGTTTACTTCCTAACTAGCATGTTATGGGGTACTTGAATCATAAAACACTAGTAGAACTACATACCTTTTGGTAGTGGTTGATTGCTTGGAGTTTGAGAGCCTAGCACCGATAATGTGGATGCCTCAAATGGAAGTCACAAATCACCACAAACTTTGGAAACCTTTAGAGAGAGTATGAACACTTGTAGAAATCGGCCACCTTTGCTCACACACACACACACACACTAGTGCCATTTCAAGTGCCAAGGACTCCTTTATATAGTGTGGTGGATTAGGGTTACATCCATGTAAACCCTAATACCCATGACCTTATATTTCCATGAGATCCATAGGTTAAAGCTCCATGGACTATCCATGGACTTTCCATGCAAGCCTAGCCCATTCTAAATAAGCAATAGCCCACACTATATAAATACAAGAGTCCATATTTAATTAGTCACCTTTTTGATCACCAAATTAATTCTAAATTAATTCTAGATCAATACTAATTAAATAATATGATTTCATATTAATATATTAGAACTTATAATATATTAATAAATCATAACTTATACTATTCTCAAAAGATTATTCATATAAATTGTTCGGGTGAAGTGCAACCCAAATGGACCATGCCGGGTCGGGTCAAGTATATACCAAATAAAGTTATGGACTTAGAAACCTTATCCAACAGGGTGTTCACGGCCAAACAAAGGGTTGTTCACGACCTTAGAAGGGTTCACGGCCAAGAACACTTGAAGTGTTCACGGCCCAAGTCTTGATCCTATGAAGGGTTTACGGCCATGGATGGTGGGTTCAAGGCCAAACCTTGCATCTAAGAAGGGTTCACGACCCTATGAAGGGTTCACGACCGTGAACTATTGAAGATCTTGCATATAAGTGTTTGTTTCATGGGTGGAATCAAGTGTTTCTAATGGACAACAAGATGATGGATGAGATACTTACATTTTGGAAGCCTTTAGAGTGTTCACGGTTGAAGATAGTTAAGAGAGAAAGTATGTGTTCACAGCTAGAGTTGACGAAGTGAAGAAATAAAGAGTCAACTCTATAGATATGAAGGATGTTCACGGCCCAAAGATGGGTTCACGGCCGTGAACCTGGATGTGGTCATGAACTCCTTTTTGATGGTATTTTCGGCTCGATTGCAGCTCAATGAACTCAAGCTAACACTTCCTAACATACAATCCTTGAGTGTAGTAGGCTTAGAACTCTCAAACAGACCCTTAACAAGGCTAAAAGATAACAGAAACAAGTATGACTTTTGATTGAATTGATTGACTTTACAAGATAGAAATTTCGGGTTGTCACATCTAATTTGTATCTTTTGATCACTAAATTAATTCCAAATTAATTCTTGATCAATACTAATTAAATAATATGATTCCATATTAATATATTAGAACTTATAATATATTAATAAATCATAAATAACCTCTTCTCAAAAGTCCATCCTATCAAGTTGTCCTGATGATATGCAACCCAAATGGACCATGCTACTCTCGGGTCAAGTACATACCAATTATAGTTATGGACTTAGAAACTAATCCAATAGTCTCCCACTTGGATAAGTCTAATAACTATTATTGCAAGTACGACTCCACAACCCGACTAGCAATTATAGCTCTTAAAAGCCGCTGTCGAACTCTGATCTAGTGAATAACGCGTCCATTAGATAAGGGATCATATATTCCTCCATTCTAGATATCATATGGACTGAGACATGGATTTTAATCATTCTCTCTGTCCATCTGTTGTTTCCCGATTTCCTATTTATGACGACCGACTAATTGAACAAATCAAATTAGTCCAGGCTTGGCCAAGCACTTAGGGGTGTCATCACTTAATCATCGAGGGGCCCACAGATATCGCTTTTATCCCCATGGGGTAAAAGGAACAGATAAACTTCGACTAAAATGCTTGCTTGTACTTACTCATCAAATCACACACAACAATATGTTTTATAACACCAAGTTGCTGGTGCGTTTACATATGTTAATGTGCAACCGACTTGCAACTACAACTCACATGTCTCCGTTTCAAGAATATAAGATATTATCGTCTCACAATCACTCGTGATAAAATCCATGAAGTGATTCAGATGAGCGTGGGTTGAATCCAATACTCGAATCTTATTCCAGTAGTACTCCTGAACACTGCAGCTATGTCTAAAACACCTAGACAAACTACAAACCCATTCACGACAGTCTTGCCTCAATACCTACTTCCAAAGTATGATCGACTGTGGATGGTTTGAATAACCTAGTTATTCGGGAAGTCAAAACATGCAAAGTGAAACACAATAATAATAATAATCCTATATGGCCCAAAAAACTTTTGAGTCATATTGATTACTCATTATTCATTGTATAGTGTTTCGAATAGTCAACTTAATACTTGAATTAAAACAATAGTCATACCATGCTCCAAGCATGCAGACTATGTTTGTCTAAACAATAGTTATACCATGCTCCAAGCATGCACACTATGTTTGTCTATGGTCCTTACTTTGTGAAATAGATCAATTGACAATATTTCAATGATGCTCATTTCACAATCCCAAATCCTTACCGTAAATGTAAGAATATCAAATTTTTGCCATTTACTATAATCTGTTAGATTTTAAACTTATATGCAATGATCCTCTTGTAATGACTATGCACAAAAGTCACAGAGACTTGGCAACAGACAATACAAAGTATTCCAATGGAGATTGACAACAAAACAATTCCAAGGAAGCGAAGTCTCAAATTCAAAGTACATACCTTTGAACATCCTTCTTGCATTAAGTTTTCTAATCTTACACATATTTAAGGAATGACTTCCACCTATGGAAACATATCCATATTCCCATTTTGACTATCACTTCTAAACAAGAGTTTCCTCTTTACAGAATATGTCAATATGGCCCATCCATTTTTATACTTCCAACTGTCCTTAAGCGACCAATCTTTGGCAAACCTTAGATTGTCCTTTAACAGTTGTTTAACCACTTTAGTCTTATTCAGTTCTGGTCCTTTTCCTTCTTAATGCCCTAGGCATTTTTGGAAAAATTTTAGAACAGATGAATATTATAGCACATGTAATCGATCCTATACCCGAAGCATATAGGACACGATCCATGATGTCTTACATAAAGACATGATACTTGACCAGTCTTTTGCTATAATATTTCTATTTGCCATGTTCTCATCATTCGAATTATGAAAAGGGATGCCGTAATCATAGTCGAATTTTGAGAACGCAATTAACACATCCATATATAGAATTTCCCTATGTTGAACCAATCCAACATAGCATTCATATATGTATTTGACTAAATCTGATTAAAATCTCAATCTAAGCTTTTAGATTTGAAATGAAGTATAATATCCTCTCCCTTAATTATAGCAAAACAACTATTCAAACCCTGCAACTTGCAAATTGAAACTTTTGTTTTCTATAATTAACATTGCTAACTTGCAACATTCATCATAATTGATTATGCTCCCACTAGCATAATAATCATTACTTTAACTAGCATAACATTTATGCTCCCACTAGCTTTGACATGTACCCAAAAATCAACTGGACTTCTAGAAATCAATACTTATTGACTTTCATTACCAAAGTTCATATTTCTGATACGAGATGCTTTGATAAGACTTTATCTAGGCTTCTCAAACTCATACACCTTTCCTTAGATATCTCACATGTGTGTCTAAACAATTTAAGAACTTACAGCAATAAGTCTCAAATGTTTATACTTTTTTGCCATTCCTCACAATTTGAATTATGAAATGGGATGCCGTAATCATAATCAAATTTGAGAATGCAAATATCACAACTGCTATCTCCTTAAAATCTATTTAGTGAAAGCGTTTCCTCACTATCATTTTCATGAATCGGAGAGAAACCTTATGACACTTAAATTTTATGGTGTATGTGTTCCTATCCATGTGAATTTCTCATAACCATAATCAAAAGACAAGGTTAGTGACAAATCCAAACTCATATGGACTGAACTTGTTCAATCTTAATTTCTTGCCACCTGGCAGCACAAGGGCCTACCATTGCTTCCAAGGTTGTTATAAGGTTGTTATGCAAACAACTGAGAACTCATAGAATTCACATGCATAGTCAATCTTTTCTGGAATGGGCACAGAAACAAGAATATGTCAATACGATAGGTTACAAACCTCAAATCATGTGCTAGTGATAAACAATAGGTTTTATTCTTGATTAGTTCTTGAAACTTGTCAAGATCCTTAAGACTCCCACTAACTTCTTGACATATAAGTCTCTCTTGTCATGAATCATTCCTTGAAAAAACAAATATTCAAGAGTTAGTGCGGATTCTTATCAAGACAAACACTTCACACAATTAGCCTTAGTTGGTCTTTATTTTATCCAAAACATCACAACTTACCAATTTCAAATGTACAAGAGTAGAAAACTTTTACTCCACATTTGATAAGTGTTTTAAACCTTTCTTAAGATTATGTCACTCAAGTTACAATCTTGGAGTATGACTCTAAGACTTGTTCTTGGAACGAAGTATGACTCATCTTCTTGATTTAACAATTTCAAACAATTCACGATTCCTCTTCTTAGCCATACAAATGCACTAAGATGTGTTGGGTTTTAGTATACTACAACATTCTATGGTGCACATACAACCCTAAATACCTTGGATCTATGTTTTCTCTATTATACATGCAAATATGAAGTTTCCAAGATATTACCCTATACTAGCATACAAATATCATATACTTGGGTAATAAAATAGATAGAATACATACCTTTTTTTGATGTAACTTGTCTTCATGAAGCTTGAGTGCCTAGTGCCCCAAGTGTGACACCTCAAATGGTTCACACAACACCATGAACACTTGGAATAACCTTGACAATAAGGATACTTTGGTTCTCTCTAGTGAAATCGGCCTTGCCCTTTTGTGTACACACACTAGTGCCCATTTCACCAACCAAGGACATCTTTATATAGTGTGGAGATTAGGGTTAAACCCTAATACCCATGACCTTTCATTTCATATGATCCATGGGTTAAACACTCCATGGACTATCCATGAAAGCTTAGCCCAACCTAAATGAACTTGGCCCATCACACACATATATCTTAGAGTCCATATTTAATTAGTTCCTTTTGATCACTTAATTAATTATAAATTAATTCTTGATCAATACTAATTAAATAATATGATTATATATTAATATATTAAAACTTATAATATATTAATATAAATCACTAGTATCCTTTTTCCTCATCTTGTATATCCAATTGTCCCGATGCCATGCAACCCAAATGGACCATGCGGGGCCGGGTCAAGTCTTACCAATTATAGTTATGGACTTAGACATTAATCCAACAGTCTCCCACTTGGATAAGTCTAAAACTATTATTGAGTATGACTTCAAATCCCGACTAGAAATCGTAGCTCTCAAAAGCTTCTGTCGAACTCTGACCTTGCCGATGAACTCTGACGTTTGTCAATGACTTATCTATTAGATAAGGGATCATATATTCCTCCATTCTAGATATCATATGGACTGAGACATGGATTATCAATCATTCTCTCTGTCCATTTGTTGTTTCCCGATTTCCGATTTATGATGACTGACTGATTGAACAAATCAAATCAGTCCTGGCTTGGCCAAGCACTCACATGTGTCATCGCTAAATCATCGAGGGGCCCACAGATATCGCTTTTATCCCGAAGGTAAAAGGAATGGATAAACTTCGACTCATATGGCTTGTTCTACTACTTGTTGAATCATACACAAAGGCACGTTTTATCACATCGAGTTACCAATGCGTTTTCGTGCAATCAATGTATAACCAACTCATAGTAACAACTCATATCTCTAGGTTTTAAGAATATAAGATATTATCGTCTCATGATCACTCGTGATAAAATCCATGAAGTGATTCAAATGAGCGTGGGTTGAATCCAATACTCAGAACTTATGAGCACTCATGAGTGTTGTAGCACCGCTTTGTCCAACATCTTAGACCTCTACAAGCCAACCCATGACAGTCTTGATTCATATCTACTTCCAACATATGACCGACTGTGGATAGTTTGAATAACTTAGTCATTCAGGAAGAATGACCTAGTTTATTCTGGAAGTCAAAACATGCAAAATGAAACACAAGAATAAATGAATCAAATATGGTATCAAACCCTATGAATATAAATAGACCACTTTTATTTATCACCATACTGATTACTCATTATTTCATTGTTTCGGTTTTATCAACTTTATACCTGAATTAAAAACACTAGTTGTCCCATGCTCCAAACATGTACACTATGTTTTTCTAAACAATAGCTTTGCCATACACCAAGTATGCACTCTATGTTTGTCTATGATCCTTACTTTGTAAAATAAACCAATTGAACATAATTTCAATGATTCTAATTTCACACTCCCAAATCCTTATCGAAAAATGTGAGAATGTCAAATTCCTATCATTTATCGAAATCTGTTTAGATTTTAAACTTATATGCACTGACCCTCCTGTAATGAACATGTACAAAGTCACAAAGACTTGTCAACAATCATTATAAGGTATTCCAATGGAGATCAACTCCATGGAAACTAAGTCTCATATTCAAAGTACATTGCTTTGGACATGCTTCTTGCATTAAGTTTTCTAATCTTACACAGATAACTTCCACCTATGGAGACAACTCCATATTCTCATTCTGACTATCACTTCTGAACAAGAGATGCCTATTTTCAGAATATATCAATATGGTCCTTCCAAAATTAGCACTATACTTCCAACTGTCCCTGAGCAACCAATCTTTGGTAAACCTCAGATTGTCCTCGACAATTGCTTAATCATTTTAGTCATATCCAATTCTAGACCTTTTCCCTTCTTAATGCCTCTGGGCATTTGGAAAAATTTAGAAATGACAAATATTATAGCACATGCAATCGATCCTGTACCCAAAGCAAATGGTACACGATTCATGATGTCTCACATAAAGACATGATTCTAGACCAGTCTTTTGCTACAATATTTTTATTTGCCATTTTTTCAAAATTTAAGTATGAAGAGGGATGCCGTAATCATAATCGAATTTTGAGAACGCAATATATAGAATTTCCTGAAGTTGAACCAATCCAACATGAAATTCATATATATATTCTTGACTAAAGATGATTAAGGTCTCAATCTAAGCCTTTAGAACTGAAATGAAGTATATCCTCTCCCTTAATTATAGCAAAACAACTTTTTCAATCCCAGCAGCCTCACGAATTGAAACTTTTGCTTTCTATAATTAACATTGCTAACTTGCAACACTAACAATAATTATCATGCTCCCACTAACATGATGATTATTAGCATAACACTTATGCTCCCACTAGCTTTGACATGTACTCAGAAATCAGCTGGACTTCTAGAAATCAATACTTTATTGACTTTCTTACCAAAGTTCAGATTTCTGATACGAGATGCTTTGATAAAACTTTATCAAAATCATACACCTTTCCTTAGATAGCATGCATGTGTGTCTAAACAATTTCAGAACTGTGAAAAGGGATGCCGTAATCATAGTCTCAATTGTTTAGACCTTTTGCCATCTGCTTCAAATCTACCTGGTGGAAGTGTTTCCTCACCATCATTTTCATGAATCGGAGAGAAACCTTATGACCCTTAGATTTTATGGTGTATGTGTTCTTATCCATGTGAATCGTCAAAACCATAGTCACAAGACAAGGATAATGACAAATCCAAACTCATATGGACTGAACTTATGCAATCTTAAATTCTTGCCACCTGGTAGTACAGGGCATGCCATTGCTTCCAAGTTGTTATGCAACCAATTGAGAACTTTCAGAACTCCTATGCAAAGCCAACTTTAACTGGAATGGGCACAGAATATGTCAACACGATAGGTTATAAACCTCAAGTCGTGTGCTAGTGAAGAACCTCAGGTTTTATTCTTTTTTAGTTCTTGAAATTCTTTTTAGGATCTTTAAGACTCTCACTGTCCTCTTGACATATAAGACTATCTTGCCAAATATTCAAGAGATAGTGTGGATTCTTTATCAATACAAACACTTCACACAATTGGCCTTAGTTGGTCTTTGTTTTATCCAAAACATCACAACTTACCAATTTCAAATGTACAAGTGTAGGACACTTTTACTCTTACATTTTACAAGTGTTTTAAACCTTTCTTTAAGATATGTCACTCAAGTTACAATCTTGGAGTATGACTCTAAGAATTGTTTTGGAATGAAGTATGACTCATCTTCCTGATCTAACCATTTCAACAATTCATGACTCCTCTTCTTAGTCATAAGAATGCACTAAGATGACCTTTAGATGACTAATTGTGATATGATTTCTAAATCATTAAGATGATCACAAACATGATACTAAAGTACTCTCCCATCTTTTCAGATTTGAGAAACTTTTATCTTTCTGCCTAATTTGATTCTTCCCATTCGTTCTGCCATACATTGAGACTTTTCCAATGTTTCAGAATTATACTTAAACTTGTAAGTATAACCATATTTACTAAACTTTAGTAAATCAAATAGTCTTAACGAGCTTTGTGGTGGACATGACCAGTGCACAAGAATGTGTACTCGATCCGTTTAGTCCTTCACTTGAATCACACATCCATGTGAACAAGTAATTAGTCTTGATTTTCCAATGCTTGAAAGTTCTCATTCATCATACTATTCAACTTGCATGATTCCAAGTTTCGGTCCAATTGAAACTTGGGCGATGAGGAACTTTCCTGATTTGGTAAATTTAGACACTACCACAAATGAAAGAATCAAATCCATTTTCCAATATTGCTGTCAGTGGAATCATATAAGCAACAATTTTCCACAAATGCCATTGTAAGGATACTTCAAATAAATAAAATTAAACAATTTTCTTTTATTTTAAAACTTTGCGGAAAAACTTATCCTTACAATCCACATGGAAAATTGTTGTTATCTATTCCTTAGCAATATCTCATAACTTCTTAAGCAACTGCTCAAAATTCTGATGCGATCGAAATCCACCTTCGCGATTAGAATCAGCATATACTTCCTTTAAGATTTCTCTCTATTCTTTGATTCTTAAAACATCAACATGTGACCCAGTCACATCATGTAATGAGGATCTCAGAATAGAACTTAATAGAGTTAGATAATGGGCTCTACCTGATGTAGAGTCAAACTTATTGACTTTAACATCCTTAGGTAAATTTGGTAGCTTTGAAATCAACGCCCCTTCCTTTGGCAAAATAAAATATGGACCCTTTGGTAATGGGACTATCTCAAACTTAGCCTTTCTCTTTACCATTTGGTCAACCGGGTTGACTATGACCAATCCCTTTCTATTGGGAAGAGAATGCTTTTTTCTGGATTTCCAGTGTCACCATTGTCACTATCCATAAAGTTTTTGGGAAGTTGATCTTCTAATCAAATTTGCTTTACTATCTTTCCAAATCATTGCTGATTTAGCATCACCAAGCAAATAGATATGATCATTAAGGTTCATGTCATAGTCTGTTTCATAGTAGTCCCAAAGGAACTCACTATGTGACTTAGAAAGTGATTGAACATCCAACTTTCTCAAGACTTTGACATCCAACTCTCCCGGCTTGTCAATATGTGACTTCATCTCTAAGACGTGATCACACATAGACCTTGCTTTCCATTAGGGCTTGAGTGACCTTGAACTTGTGGGTTAGGGAGAATAATTGGAGGAGGTGAAGGAAGTAAAGTTCCAAGAGATTTGGGAAGATCATAGATGTCTGAACTAGACATCTTTGGGGAGATATTCAAGATAGTTGATCTAAAGTCCTTAATATAACACCCAATATGAAATATTAAGGCTAGGATCCAACAACCTATTTATAACTGGAAGAGGGATGCCGTAATCCGAGTTATAAAATAGTTGAAGGTAGGTAAATGACGATTTACCAATTTCCACCATGAAAAACGAAATAATTTAATTAGGTTTTTACTTGGATTTGAAACTCCTAGATCTTTTGAGATTCATTGAACTTTTCAATGGCATGTTTCAATCTCGAGTGTGCCCTTCAGGTTTTGTGACTGGGATGCCGAGGATCACAAAACAAGGTGTGAAGTAACCATGCAAATATACTTGGTACCCTTAATATTTACCCCTCAATCGATGTGCCGGTTAACCACACGAGCTCCACCGATACTATGATAAACATTAAGTTACCCTTTGCCTACTTTGTTAAATCCAGGTTAGTGTGCCGGTTAACCACACACGCTCCACTAACGGTTTAAACAAAGTGCAAAGTGTAATTTCATGGATTAGCACGTTATTCACATTTTCCTAAGTAACTAAGATTGGGAATTAATAAAAGGTTTAGTTACTTAGTATTTATCATTAATACTTTTAATGAAGGGAGAATTATAGTCCTTGTCCTACCTGTTCGGCTAACGACCCTCCACCAGTCAAGGAAGCGGTGGGTGAGAGTGGACACCCATTAAGCTGCCATTTTATAGGCAACAACCTTATACCCCCCTTATAGACCGACTTCGTGAATGAGGCCTACTAATGGTAAGACTGACTTGCTCTTATACACATATATATATTATTAACTTATAATATTATAAAGTATAAGGGTTGAATTTTAACTTTTAAAATTCTAAGGGCTTAACTTGGAATTAAAGTATTCATTAGAGAAAACTTTTCAGATTCCAAAACTTGAGGGCAAGTTTTGAAACTATTCAAAACTCTTGGATTTTCATAACTTATGAGTTTTAAGTAAAGCTTTAAAAATTTTAATGAAGAGACTCTTGGACATCCATAACTTGAGGACAAGTTATGGAGCCATAAAAACTATTTATAAGAAAAGACTCTTCATTTTTTTTTTTGTAACCTAAGGCATATTTATGAGGTTTTTAAGATTCAAAATGTGACTTTTCATATAACTTGAGGACAAGTTACAAAAAAAACACATTTTATGAACAACTTTTAGATTAATTAGGATTGAAAACAACTAAAACACAAATTTTTTTTCCATTAATCTAAACTAACTCATAAATCAAGGAAACATAGAACTTTTGGTAATCCATAACTTATGGAGTTAAATGCTTGTTTTATGATGAAACTTTACATGTTCCATAACTTAAGAATAAGTTATGGAATTCTTTAAAACATTAACACCAAATTTTGTAACTCCATAAAAACAATTTTTTTTAAAACCTTTTCATATCCATAACTTATGGAGGTTTCAAAACACATAAGATCACAACTTTAAAAAAAAACTTGTAACTCCTTAAAACATTTATATCAAACTTTTAAAACTAATAAAATAATCATATCATTTTATCTTTTACTAAATTTGACCTAATTCAACTCATATAGCAAATGATTCAAATTTTACAAATAATTAGTTTTTCACAAAACAAGTAATTATCTTAAAATTTGACAAACTTCATGTTTTTTTTCTTTTTTTTCAACTTTGAAAATCAAACATTTGCATGAATATAGCAGAAAACAACCCATGGCTCTGATACCACTGTTGGGTTTTAGTATACTACAACATTCTATGGTGCACATACAACCCTAAATACCTTGGATCTATGTTTTCTCTATTATACATGCAAATATGAAGTTTCCAAGATATTACCCTATACTAGCATACAAATATCATATACTTGGGTAATAAAATAGATAGAATACATACCTTTTTTTGATGTAACTTGTCTTCATGAAGCTTGAGTGCCTAGTGCCCCAAGTGTGACACCTCAAATGGTTCACACAACACCATGAACACTTGGAATAACCTTGACAATAAGGATACTTTGGTTCTATCTGGTGAAATCGGCCTTGCCCTTTTGTGTACACACACTAGTGCCCATTTCACCAACCAAGGACATCTTTATATAGTGTGGAGATTAGGGTTAAACCCTAATACCCATGACCTTTCATTTCATATGATCCATGGGTTAAACACTCCATGGACTATCCATGAAAGCTTAGCCCAACCTAAATGAACTTGGCCCATCACACACATATATCTTAGAGTCCATATTTAATTAGTTCCTTTTGATCACTTAATTAATTATAAATTAATTCTTGATCAATACTAATTAAATAATATGATTATATATTAATATATTAGAACTTATAATATATTAATATAAATCACTAGTATCCTTTTCCTCATCTTGTATATCCAATTGTCCCGATGCCATGCAACCCAAATGGACCATGCTGGGTCGGGTCAAGTCTTACCAATTATAGTTATGGACTTAGACATTAATCCAACGTCCTTAGAGGATCAATTTTTCACATGGTTTTCATAATCATTAAGATGATCATAAAACACGATACTCAAGTACTCTCCCATCTTTTCAGATTGGAGAAACTTCTGTCTTTCTGCCTTATTTTATTCCTCTCATTCGTTCTGCCATACATTGAACTTTTCCAATGATTCAGAATTATACTTAAACTTGTAAGCATAACCATATTTACTAAACTTTAGTAAATCATGACGAATAGTATTATCGTTCTTTGTGGTGGACCTGACCAGCACACAACCAAGTGCATCTAATCCCCTAGTCCTTCACTTGACTCACATATACATGTGAACAAGCAATTAGTCTTAATTTCCCAAAGACGAAAATTCTCATTCATCATACAATGCAAGTTGCATTATTCCAAGTTTCTATCCATCTGAAACTTGGGTGATGAGAATCTTTCATTATTTGGTAAATCTTGAAACTACCACAAACGAAAGAATCAAATTCATATTGCTATCAATGGAAACATATAAACAACAATTTTCACAAATGCCATTGTAAGGAAAAATAAATAAACTTCAAAAAAAAAATTATTTTATTTATAAAACTGCGGAAAAACCTTTCCTTACAATGCAAATACAAATAAAAATTATGTTGTTATGTATTCCTAAGCAATCTATCATAACTCTTAAGCAGTAGCTCAAAATTCTGATCATCGAACCATGCGACCGAAATCCATCTATTCACGATCAGAATCAGCTTACTCTTCCTTTAAGTTCCTTTTCATTTCTTCGATTCTACGAAACATCAAAACGCGACCTAGTCACATCATGTATTAAGAATCTCCAAATAGGAACTTAATAGAGTTAGACAATGTTCTTTACCTGAAGTAGAGTCATACACTCTGACTTTACCATCCTTGTGGTCTTTCAGGTAGATACGGTAGCTTCGCAACCAATGCCGCTTCTCTTGGCGATAGAAACATATGGACTCTTTGGGAATGGTACACGGGACAATCACAGACTTAGCCTTTCCCTTTCCCTTGGAAGGAGAAATCTATTCTGTACTTCCAATGTTTGCCATTGTCAATGTTCATGGAAGTTTGGGAAGTAGATCTTCCAACCAAATTTGCATTTACAGTGCTCCAAATCATTGCTGATTCAGCTGCAACAAGCAAATAGGTAAGATCGATAAGGGTCATGTCGTGGTCTGTCATATAGTAGTTCTTAAAGAACCTGCCATATGACTTAGGAAGTGATTGAAGAACCCAGTCAACAGCCAACTTCCTCGAGACTTCGACACCCAACTCTCCCAGCTTGTCAATATGTAATTTCATCTCCAAGATGTGAGCACATACAGACTTTCCTTCCTGCCAATAGGGCTTTGAGTGACCTTGAACTTGTGGGTTAGGGAGAATTATTGTAGGAGGTGGAAGAAGTGGAGTTCCACTACAGCACAAAGAAGGGATTAATCTTTCACCTTGATTGTCTTGTGGAATATCATATTCATGAGGAAAGCTAATTCCAAAAAATTTGGGAAGACCATAGTTGTCTGAACTAGACATCTATACGGGAGAAATTCAAGTTTAGTTGATTTAAGCCCTTAATATAACACCCAAATGAAATATTAAGGCTAGGACCCAACACAATATTTTACAATCTGGAAGAGGGATGCAGTAATCCAAATCGCAAAATATTTGAAGGTAGGTAAATGACGATTTACCAATTTCCACCATGAAAAACGAAATTCAACATTAGGTTTTAAATGGACTGAAATTCCAAGATCCTTTGAGATTCATTGAACTATTCAATGCCATGTTTAAATCTCGATTGTGCCCTTCAAGTTTGTGACTGGGATGCTGAGGATCACAAACAAGGTGTGAATAACCATGCAAATTAGCTTGGTACACCCAATGTTGGGCCGGTTAACCACACACGCTCCATTGATCTATGATTAACATGAGCTACCCTTTGCCACACACTTTCAGTCCCAGATTAGTGTGCCGGTTAACCACACACGCTCCACTAACGACTTAACAAGGTGCAAAGTGTAATTTCATGGATTAGCACCATATTCACATTTTCCTAAAGTAACTAAGATTGGGAATTTAATAAAAGTTTAGTTACTTTATAATTATCATTATACTTTTAATGAAAATTAATGTCCTGTCAAAACCCATTTGGCTAACGACCCTCCACCAGTCAAGGAAGCGGTGGGTGAGAGTGGACACCCATTAAACTGCCATTTTATAGGCAATAACCTTATACCCCCACTTATAGACCGGCTTCATGAATGAGGCCTACTAACGGTAAGACTGACTTTACTCTTATACATATATATAAATATTAAACCTATAATATTATAATAGTATAAGGGTAGAATTTTAAACTTTAAAATTCTAGGGTTTGGAACTAAATGTGTCAAAAGAAGACTCTACATTTACAAATTCCAAAACTTGAGGGAAAGGTTTGAACTATTCAAAAACTTTTGGAATCCATAACATATGAGTTCAATATAGGATTTAATGAAAAGACTCTTGAAAGTCCATAACTTGAGGACAAGTTATGGAGTTCATAAAAACATTTATGGAAAAGGACTCTTCAAGTTCATAACCTATAAGTTTAATGATCTCTTTAAAAAGAAAAACTTTTCATTTTCCATAACTTGAGGACAAGTTATGGAGTACATTAAATGCCATAAAGATCATCAAATAAACTAACAAGCATGTCAAATAATGTCCATGATCTAGATTAAACTCATATGAACAAGATAATTCATATCAAACAAATTTCATGTAATTAGCATAATCATATAAACTAATACAAAACATGAAACCTTGACAATTATCTTATAAATTGGATAAGCATGATCATTACCACATCAAAAACAGGTTTATAAGTTCAAAAACAGCTTAGGGTAATGATCCTAGTCCAATTCTAGCCAAAAACCTCGAAAATCTGCATTCTGGAGCATCAACTTGTCGAGTGCAATAACAAACTCGGCGAGTTGGTCAGAATTGTGTTGGGAGTCGGCGAGTCCCCTAGTGGACTCGGCGAGTCCACTGTCCAGAACAACAGAAAATCAATTTTTTAAAGCTTAAACAACAAGTAGCATCAAGTATAATTGAAAACAACCCTAGGCTCTGATACAACTAAAGGGTTTTGAGCATTTTAACACTATTATGGTGTACATGCAACCCTAGATGCTTTGGATCTATGTTTTCTCTATTATACATGCATACATTCAATATTCCAAAGCATCATCCTAACTAGCATACAATGGAGTATCTATACTACAAGATTCTAGTTAGATGACATACTTTTTGTTGTAGCTTATAGATCTTCTTGGATTTGGCCTTTAAGAACTTAGCACCAATAGTGTGAATGCCTCAAATGGAATCACAACACACCTAGGACAAAGGATAACTTTTGAGAGAGTATGGTGCACACAAGACATCGGCTCTATGGCTCTCCAAGAACACACTAGTGCCTTATTTCACCAACCAAGGGGCTTCTTATATAGTGTGTCACAACTAGGGTTACACCATGCAAACCCTAATGTGCATGACTTTCCACATTCCTTAGGCTCCATGGGTTTTAACCTCCATTGAGTATCCATGGGTCACCACACGGGTTTAGCCCAACATAAAGAACTATGGATCATAAGCCCACTTTATAAGAATGAATGATTTACACAATCAATCCCCATATATTAATTAGTCTCTTTTGATCACTAAATTAATTCCAAATTAATTCTTGATCAATACTAATTAAATAATATGATTTCATATTAATATATTAGAACTTATAATATATTAATAAATCATAAATAACCTCTTCTCAAAAGTCCATCCTATCAAGTTGTCCTGATGATATGCAACCCAAATGGACCATGCTACTCTCGGGTCAAGTACATACCAATTATAGTTATGGACTTAGACACTAATCCAACAGATAATGTACCAGGTCGAAAGACAGTTGGGTGCAAATGAATCTTCAAGAAAAATAACGACATTTATGGAAAGGTATACACTTTCAAAGCTCGATTGGTTGCAACAGGCTTCACTCAGACCCCGGGGGTTGACTATGATGAGACCTTCTCACCAGTAGCCAAGATAAAATCTATTAGGATAATGCTCACCATAGCTGCCTTTCATGACTATGAAATTTGGCAGATGGATGTCAAAACCTCTTTCATTAATGGGATGTTGGCTGAAGATGTATACATGAGTCATCCAGAGGGTTTTGTAGATGCAAAGTTTCCAAATAAAGTGTGCAAGCTTGAGAAATCTATATATGGATTGAAACAAGCATCTCGCAGCTGGAATCTTTGTTTCCATGAGAAAGTCAAAGAGTTTGGTTTCTCTAGGAGTGAAGATAAGTCTTGTGTGTATATCAAGGCTAGTGGTAGTATAGTGACTTTTCTGGTGTTGTATGTCGATGACATACTACTCATGGGAAACAACATTCCAACTTTGCAAGAAGTTAAGTCTTGGCTTGGAAAGTGTTTTGTCATGAAGGACCTTGGAGAAGCGGCTTATATTCTTGGGATAAGAATCTTGAGAGATAGAAATAAGAGACTAATTGGACTTAGTCAAAGTACATACTTGGATAAAGTACTAAATAGGTTTAGTATGGAAAATTCCAAGAAAGGAGAGCTACCTATCCAAAGCAATACCAAATTGAGTAAGACTCAAAGCCCTAGTATAGATGAAGAGATAGCTGATATGAGTTGGTACCTTACGCTTCGGTTGTAGGGTCGATCATGTATGCTATGATATGTACTCGCCCTGATGTGTCCTTTGCCTTGAGCATGGTCAGTCGCTATCAGGGAAATCCCGGTAAAGCTCATTGGACAGCGGTTAAGAATATTCTCAAGTATTTTCGAAGGACGAAGGACATGCTTGTAGTCCTTGGTGGCAGTGATACGTTGAGAGTGAATGGATACAGTGACGCCATCCTTCAGACAGAGACACAACTTTCATTCTCAGTCGGGCTGAGTGTTCATTCTAAACGATGGAGCAGTAACTTGGAAGAGTTCCAAACAAGACATGGTGGTTGATTCAACCTGCAAACCTGAGTACATAGTAGGGGTGAGCAAAACCGAACCCGAAAATTAAAAAACCGACAAAAACGAAACCGAAACCGAAACAAAAACCGACGGGTTGGGTTTGATTTTTTTCAAAAACCAAAAATTTTGGTTTGCGTTGGTTTTGGAAATGGTAAAACCGAAAAAAACCAAACCGAACTGATTGTAATAAATTTCAAAAATTAATATATTTTTCCATATATATATATATATATATATATATATATATATATATATATATATATATATATATATATATATATATATATATCAATTTGAGCGCAAGAAGACACAAGTAATCGTTTGGATGGTTTGGTAAGGCGCTGGTTCTCTATACAGGAGGACTGCAGTTCGATTCCTCCTCAACGCATCATTATCTCGAATTTTTTATATGATAGGACCCAGACTAATTGCCTCATATCGGTTGCTGTATAGAAACGTCTGCCCTCTTCATTGCTTTAAACTCCACATCTCTTTATTGCATTAAACCCTCATCCCATATCGATTTGTAGAACAAACATCTATCCTACTAAGCCTCTATGTATTGATTTCTCAAGGATTAGAAACATACGTTGGGATAGGGTTTGGTTTTGGGTTTAAACCCAAAACCGAACAGCTAAAAACCGGAAACCGAAGGACCGAACCGATCGGTTTGGGTAGTGGGTTAGGTTTGTATTTTTTTAAAACCGATTACAATGGGTTGGGTTCGGTTTTGGGTCAAAACCGACCCAAACTGACCCATGCTCACCCCTAGTACATAGCTGCAAGTGAAGCATCAAAGGAAGCAGCTTGGTTGAAAAACTTCATTGGAGATCTTGGAGTTGTCTCAACCATTCAGGAGCCAATGGAACTTTTCTGCAATAATGAAGGAGTGGTTGACTTGACTAAGTAACCAAGAGATCACGAAAAGTCTAGACATATCGATAGAAAGTACCATTACAACAGACATAGGGTAGAAGAAGGCACCTCATTATGAAGAGGGTATAATCAGAAGAGAATCTTGCAGATCCTTTGACGATGGCTCTGAGTAGGGTCAAGCACAGTCAGCATGCTAGGAGCATTTATCTGAGAGATGATATTAGTTTTAGTAGTTAGATAATTAGTTTGAAACTTGTAATAAAATAAATGTAATTGATTTTGGTGATTAAATAATGGAGAATTATTTATGAGTTTGTTTACTATCTTTTGTCAATTGTTTATTCTTGTGTTTCGTTTTGCATGTTTTACTTCCCGAATAATATGATTATTTAAATTCCACAGACGGTCGTACTTTTGGAAGTAAGCAATGAATTAAGACTCTCATGAATTGGATCGTAGATTGTCTAAGGGAGTTAGACATAACAATAGTATTGTTGCGATGTTCATGAGTACTTAGAAATGGAGAGTTAAGTATTGGATAAACCCACACTCAGAGAATTACTTCATGGATTCTATCACAAGTAATTCTGAGACGATAATATCTTATGATCTTGAAACGAAGATATATGAGTTATTAACTTACAAATCGGTTGTACATTGGCAATGTTTAAACGCATCAGTAACTTGATGTTATAAAACGTATTTTCATGCACGATATGAAGAGTAAAAGATGCAAGCATATGAGTCAAATTTTATTCTTTCCTTTTCCCCTAATGGGAAAAGTAATATCTATTGGGTTTGAATATATGTTGTGAGGTGTCGAAGTTAGTAGTAGCTTGATAGGTCTCGAAGTATGTAATGTTGTTTTTGTTGTATGTATTTCGTAAGGGCACATCTGTATGTCGAAGCTTATTAGATTTAGCTCTTATGTACTTTTTGCTAACTTCTGTCATTCCTATAAATAGGGATCGGTACTAGGGGATAGAGTAACTTCTGAGCTCTTGTGTTCTTTACTCTACAAACATCTTTGTATCTTTCAGAAGTTGAATTGAGCCATCCATATTATATTTACTTTTCGTGTTCTTGATTCAATACAAACTCTGATTTCATTTCATTTACTCGATCAATACGAACTACATTTGGTATCAGAGCAAGATTCTTACAGTTGATTTCAAATTTTCTCGAGTTCTCAAAAGTTTTTGAATCTTTTTTCTAGATTCAAAATATTCCGCAGTTTTGATTCTGAAAATCTTTACAGATCTTCTGTGCTGATTTGATTCTGCTTTTAGTTTGTTTAATCGAGTGTTTTGTGTTTGATTTCTGGAATATTCTTTCCTCAGATTCCAAATTTTGAAACTTTTCACTTTCAAGTCCGTACAACAATGGCGAATTTCAATATGAACAAGATGACTATATTCTCTCATCTTCTTGGTTCTTTAACCATAATTCATATGTTGATCCCTGAGTACTATGATCAATGGACTGATAGGATGAAAGATTATTTGACTGGGATCGATGAAGATCTATGGCGGTGTGTCAAGAGTGGAAACTTTCATCCTTTAATGCTCACTGAATTTAGAAATGCAAGTTCATCTGTTGATGTAGCTACTCAAACTATCAAGATGAAAGCCAATGATAAACGGTGTATGTGAGATTTACGCGGTGCTCTTCCACCGGTAGTATACAACTATGTTCATGGTTGCAAATCTGCCAAAGAAATTTAGGATACTTTGAAATATAAGTATCAAGGGAGCGAGAAGACGAAGAAAAGTTTTGTTAAGCAGTGTATGCTTGAATTAGGAGAATTCAAACAGAAAGAAGGTGAATAATTTGAACTCTATTATGATCATATGAATGAATTAATCTTCAAATACAGTCGATATGGAGTCAATTGCACTACCCTTGAATTCAACCTGACTTTTCTGATGGGCTTTGTAAAGAATGGAGGAATATCAGTCTGACGATTAAAACCCAACAAAGTTTCGACAAATTTTCTCTTGGTGATCTCTACAATGTTTTGAAGGCTCGTGAAAGCGAGGTCAATGAAATTGCTGAAGAAACAAAAATGAGTTTGGGTGGTCCTCTCGCTTTGGTGTCGAGGGTGACAAGTAGGGAAGCTGAGGTCGAGTCAGCTGAGAATGATGGTTTAGAAGACGAAGGGTTGATTGTAGAGATCACCAAGAGAGGATTTATGAGTTTGACAAGGTCCCAAATGACTCATATGCATATGGTATTGTTAAAATAGATGAATGTTTAGATGCAAATGATTTGGTTAATATTATGAATAAGACCTTGACAAAAAACGAACAAATGAAAATTTTGCAAAATACTGAGCATTCGACATCTGACTCTCAAAACAATTTTGCTGATATCGAAGATGATTCTAATACTATCAGTGAAATTGAGGAGGAGGAAGTTGTTGATTGCTCTCAGCTTTCTGTCATTAATGTCACTTCGATGGCTAAGGGTAAAGAAAAATGTGATGATTCTTTGGTTAAAGTTGATCCTAACCAACTCTCAACATCGAAAATTCGTGACTATGATCATGTGACTGTTGAAGATAGTCAAACATATAGTGATGAGGATGAAGATGTTCCAAATGAAACAACTATTCCAAGAGTTGTTGTTGATCAAGTGTATGAGGAAACAGAGAAATTCAACGAGGTAATGAAGGAAAAAGGTCCTCATTATCTAGAATGGAATTTTGTTGTGTATTCAAACTTCAAATGCACGGATGATGTTGTCTTTCCAAATCAAGTATTTGTTACCTCAGGAAATGGTGACAAAGTAAAACTGGAGATCAACAAAATTGTTGTTGAGGACAACAAAGCAGTTTCGAAAGAAGGATTTTTCTCAACTCAAAGCACTGTTGAAAACAATCTTAACAAAAACTCATCCACTTTTCAAAGGCAAAAACCAAAAAGAGTTTGGGAGGTTAAGAAAGAAAAAGTAAATACTGAAAAACTTTCAAATGAATCAGTTTCTCAAGCTCAAACCACAAAATCTCAATTTTTTTATGAACAAATTCAAAAGATATCAAAAGATGAAGGAATTTCAATGACTAAAGCAAGGAAAAAGGTTTATTGGCAAAATGTTGAGTCTCGTAAAAAATAAAAAGTTTTGTTAACAAAATCATCTGAACAGAAAAAGACTGAACAAATTAAGACTTCTTCTCAAAATAAGTCTTTTGTTCAGAACAAACCCGTTCAAAAACAAAATGAGTTTTCAAAAAGTCATTCAAACATTCAAAAGCCAAGTCAAAAACCGAATATTAAAAAACCAAGAAATGAAAATTTTGTTAAAAATCAACAACAAAGGACTTTTGTTCCTAATCAACAAAATGCAAGGTTTTCACAAAATAATTTTCATAGAAACAGTTTTCCTCAAAATCAACAAATATTTTTTCCTCAAGCTCAAAATCAAAGGGGATTTTCAAATGACCAACAAGTTTTTAATCGAACAAATGTCGGTTATAATAATCTCTTTCAAAACCGTTACCAACCATATGCAAAACCGACGTTTCCAAAACGACACTTCAATAAGAAGGAAGTTAATGGAAAGAGAAATGAACCATACAAACCAACACAACCTCACTTTTCCAACCTTGCTTCGAAACAACAAACTAAAGCTTTGTTTGCCAAAGGGAAGTCTGATGTGAAGAATATTAATCACTCATTTAAGCTAAAGCTACTTAAATGAGTCTCAAAATGGTAGTTCTTCTTCAAAAGAATTAAATCCTTCGGTTCAAAAGTGGAAAGCTGTTCCAAAAACGAAGGTTGAGTCATAACGAACTGTCGATGGTAAAGGGAAAGTCAATATCGACTCTAAACCATTGAATGATTTCATTTTAATACCTAAGTCTGTAGAAGTTGACTTAATCGATAGTTTGAAATCAAAAGTTCGTAATTGGGTTTTAGGATCTTCATTCCATAATGAATTTCAATCTAATCACCAAGGATCCAAAAAGTCTTGGGGACCTAAAACTTTCCATTGATTGTAGGTTCTATGTGACGAGCAATACGACGAACATTGGTACATTGATAGTGATTACTCACGTCACATGACTCGTAGGAAGGAAAATTTACAACATTATCGAAGCCTGGAAAATGCTGGAGTGGTGAAGTTTGGGAATAATAATAAATGCAAAGTTAAAGTATATGGCAAGGTAACGAATGGAAAGTCCATAGTTAATTTAGTGGAATATGTCGAAGGTCTTCAACACAACTTGATAAGTGTTTCGCAAAATGTTGTAGGCACTGGCAATCAAGTACTCTTTGATGAAGAAGGAAGTGTCATTTCGAATAAAGAAACCAAAGAAGTGTTGCTTAAGTCAAAAAGAAAAGGAGATATGTTTACTCTTGACATCAAGCCAATCGTTGGTGTTCCTTCTGTATGCTTGCTTTCGAAGGCATCATCTGATCTAAGCTGGCTATGGCATCGCATACTTTCTCACTTGAACTTCAAAAATATGAACAAATTGGTTGTAAATGATCTTTTATGTGGCTTACCTGTTTTAAAATTTGATAACGATTCGTTATGTGCAGCGTGCGAACAAGGAAATCAACATCGTCAAGGTCATCCGATAGTCATCGATTCAAAGATCATTGAACCTCTTGAATTACTTCACATTGATCTTTGTGGCCCTTCGACCGTTGAGACTCTCAACAAGAAAAGGTACATATTGGTCATTGTTGATGACTTTTCAAGGTTCACTGGGGTGTACTTTATTCGATAGAAGTCTGAAACTGCTCAAGTATTGATCGATTTCATTAAGCATATCGAACTAAGTTTGCGCAAGAAAGTGAGAAAGAGCAAAAGTGACAATGACACATAATTCAAGAATCAAGTTCTTGATAAATTTCTGACTGATCTTGGAATAACTCATAACTTTTCATCCCCTTACACACCACAACAAAATGGTGTTGTCGAAAGGCGGAATAGATCACTATGCGAATTAAGCAGCAAAGACTATGCTCACATATATGAATCTACCTTAATATCTTTGGGCAGAGGCAGTTTCGACAGCATGTTTTACTCAAAATAAATCTTTTATTCATCGTCGTTTTAACATCACCCCTTATGAAATCATTAACAATCGAAAACCAAATGTGAAATTTTTCCATGTTTTTGGTTGCAGGTGCTTTATTATGAATCTTAAGGATAACCTTTCGAAATTTCAGTCAAATGCTAATGAGGGGATATTCTTGGGATATTCACATAATTTTGTTGCATATAGGGTGTTGAATAAGCGAACAAGGAAGATTGAAGCAACATTCAATCTAACTTTCGATGATTATTTCATTAAACGTGTCGAAAAGACTTTCGTACAGAAGCCTATTCTTAACGAAACTTTTGATGAGTCATCTATTTCAAATTCTTTCGATTTTGATTATGACTTAATTTTTGGTGTTCCTGACAGGGCAATCGATGCAGAAATACATGCTACTGACAATCAGATTCCTGAAGTTTCGAAGCATTCTGATGATTCGACTATAACTCAGGATGATGATAATTCTCAATCCACAATGAATTCTCCAACATGTGTTGAAAATCATCCAGTGTTGAAAAGTGATCAAGTGGAGGGGGAGCACTTGAATTCGATATCTAATATTGAGGGGGAGTAGGGTCATACAAATGCAGATGTCGAGGGGGAGCATCATCATACTAATCCTATTATCCAGGGGGAACAAAATGGATCTATACCATCTACTTGTAATTCTCAAGATGATGTTTTCATGATATGACAGATAATGTGTCGAATGCAGGTGAAGGTTCTAAAACAGACGAAATGTTCGAAGATGCACCTTTGGATTTTGATCCTGTATATCCACCATTGGACAAATGGACAAGAAATCATCCTAAAGAACAAGTTCTTGGTGATCCTCATGCTGGAGTTCTAACGAGGGCTCAACTTCGTGCTAAAAATGAGGTACTTAATTTTCATCAAGAATTTTACATGTTCAATGTTTTCATTTCCAAAATCAAACCAAAATCAGTAAAGGCTGCTATGGAACATCCTGATTGGGTTGTTTCTATGCAATCCGAACTTGCTGGATTTGAGAGAAACAAGGTTTGGCGACTTGTTCCAAAACTTGATGATGTATCAGTGATAGGCTAAAAAATAGATTTTTAAAAATAAAACTGATAAAGAGGGTAATGTGGTTCGAAACAAAGCTAGGCTGGTTGTAAAAGAATATTCGGAACAAGAAGGTATCGATTATGACGAAACCTTTGCCGCTGTCGCAAGACTCGAGGTTGTTCGAATATTTTTAGCTTACGCAGTGCACAAGGACTTCGATGTTTACCAGATGGATGTCAAGTGTGCATTTCTCAATGGAGTCTTGGAAGAAACTGTATACATCGAACAACCACCAGGTTTCGTTAATGAAAAGTTTCCTGATCATTGTTATATTCTTGATAAAGCAGTGTATGGATTAAAACAGGCACCACGAGCTTGGTATGGAACTATTACTCGCTTTTTGAAATTATCTAAATTTAAACAAGGTTAAGTTGATCCTACTCTCTTTTGAAAGAAAGTTGGGGATCATTTGATGCTTGTTCAAATTTATTTAGATGATATTATCTTTTGTTCGACTGACCCTGCATTGTCTAAAGAATTTGAAAATATAATGAAAAGTCAGTTCGAAATGAGTATGATGGGTAAGATCATTAATTTTATGGGGTTAAATATTCGTTAAAGCAGAGATGGTATTTTCATAAATCAAGAGAAGTATTCTCCAAATCTGCTTGAAAAGTTTGGGATGACGAATAGTTCGAAATTGCGAGTATCGATGGCTGTTGGCACACGCTTAGGCCCTTCGTTGGACAAGCCTACTGTTGACATTACATTATACAGGAGCATGATGGGTTCGTTACTTTACTTAACAACAAGTCGACCTGATATAATTTTTGTTGTTTGTAATTGTGCTAGATATCAATCGAATCCTAGAGAATCCCATATGATTGTTGTGAAGAACATTTTTCGTTATCTCAAAGAGACAGTTTCTTTGGGTTTATGGTATCCTTCGAAGACTGGTTTCTTCATTCAAGCATTTTCGGATGCCGATCTTGGTGGCTGTCAACTCAACAGGAAAAGCACTTCTGGTGGATGTCAATTTTTGGACGGGAAGCTTGTTAGCTGGCAATCGAAGAAGCAAACTTGTGTTTTGATTTCCACAGTAGAAGCATAATATCTTGCTGCTGCTTCCTGCACTTCTCAAATCATTTGGATTCAAAGCCAACTGTGTGATTATGCAATTAACATGAAGAAGATTCCATTGTATTGCGATTCACAAAGTGTCATACGCATCTGCCATAATCCGGTGCAACATTCGAAGACCAAACATATCGCACTTCGATATCATTTTATCAAAAATCATGTCGAGGATGGAAACATCGAAGTTTATTTTGTAAAAACATCAGATCAACTTGTTGATATCTTTACTAAACCTTTGGATGAAAAATCTTTTCTAAGGATTTTTTCAGGTTTAGGCATGTTTGATGTGAGTGCAATTCCTAATTCGCCATCATAATGCAACACAACGAGCAGTTGACACTTCGCTGAATGAATCAGAAGTTACTGTTCACGGTTCATCATTCGACATGCTTCGATTTCGACAATCCTCTGAATGGTTCAGATTACACTTCGTTATCCAAGGCAAATTGTTGTACCGATTCATCAACTCTCGATGTCGATATTTCACACTTCGTTTGTTTGGTAACAATTTTTTTTTGTTTTTCATTTTCAAAAACAAAAAGACCAAAACATTTTTTTTTATTATTCATTTTAAAAAAAAAGACCATTTTTTTTCATTTTCAAAAACAAAAAGACCAAAAAGATTTTATTTTTTTTGTTTTTCATTTTCAAAAACAAAACGACCAAAAAGATTTTATTTTGTTTGTTTTTCATTTTCAAAAACAAAAAGACCAAAAAGATTTTTATTTTGTTTGTCATTCATTTCCAAAACATGAATCTCAAAAAGATTTTCTTATTTTTTTCTTTTATAGTCAAAAACAAAAATCCAAAAATATTTTTTCTTTGTTCTTTTAGTCTGGTTAATGATTTTCAATGCAAAACAAAAATGGCATATTTTGGTGGTCATTGCTTCGTTACTGGAGGGGACATGTATATTTTCGAACCTTTACACTAGTTAGGTGTCCCTAGAAGCATGTCAGTATGTCGACCTAAGCCTCATAGACTCGGTGTGTGTCGAAGCCTTAATGGATCACTAACCACGAGGGTTCCTTCCCAATTAGGCTATATTCACATTAGTCAAAGAGCTACCTTTCTCTTCTCATCTTGAGTTAAGAGATTTCTGCTTTGTCCTTTTCATTTGTAGAGGTACAACATGTTTATTGAACAATCTTTTTCATCAACATACTTCTTCACGTGTCACACACTTCACTTGCGTATCCTCGACATCTCTGGTAAAAACCAATCAGAATGTAGATACTGCACAAGTCTGTGTTAATGATCCTGATTCATGACACCATGATGATGGTGAAATCCAAAATTTCCAACCATTAATGGAATTGATGGTGAACTTTATGTTCAATATTTTAACGAAACACTTGTTTATGTACCCTTCTTCAATATTCAAAATTATATTCCTTCATTATGAATGGTCTTGATAAAATGATCTTCACCCAAGACATTTTTTCCCAACAAGATCCAGTACTTTATTTTTCCAGGAATATGATTTCTGTATGAATATCACTTCGTTTCTTTGTCACTTACACATGTATTTAACCTTCACTAGTCACTGACTACACTGGTCATACAAGTCATTTTGATCATCGAATTCACACTTATGTTAAGTTGTGATCATGAAAAAAATTGAGCCAACCTTCGAAGCCTTATTAAAAGAATCCCTACGATACTCCTCTATAAGTATTCGATTGTATATCACGGGATACCATACAAGCAGTTCGATATCTCTCTTGATATTGAATGAAGTGATCTTTTCCTGGGATCCATCTGCTTTTCCAACAAATGATTATTTGATGTCACTATTCACACATTTTTGTTATTTTGATTCCCACTATTTCGTTGGGACACAATTGCACAGAAATCCTTGATGTCTTGGGTATTTCCAACCCAAACCTAGATTTTGAACGACATGCTATAATTTCATTTCTAAACCCAAAAGAGAATGAGCCCAACCTCGTATTGAATATTTTGTGACAGTTCTTATCCTCTTGGGGCAAGCGAAACAATTGATTGATGTGACGGTTTGGTTGCTTCACGGTTTTCTAGGAAAAAGTGCTCATCACTTTTCAGGCGTGGCGTGTTATACGGTAACTGGTCCATTTTTCAAGGATCCACATGGCATGAATTTATGGCTAACCACTTCAAATTCAAACTTGGGGTCTAACTATATAAGGGTTTTGGGGCTATCTTATTCAAACTTTACGTCATCAGACTATAGATTTTCCCTAAATTTTACTTTATTCTCTCAAAACTTCAAACCCTAACAATGGCGGCCACAAATGTTCAAGTTGATCCTTCTCAAACAACAGAGGATGCTTCATCACAACCATTGTTGAAGATTCAAGGTTCTAATTACATGTTTCAACCAGATATTTCCAAATACCTTGAAGAACTGTAAATGTTGATTGTCTCTCTCAATCATAGCGTTCTTTCTACTGTCATGACTGCTTTCTTTTCAGTTCCGATGACATGGCTATAGTTGGTTGGATTAACAGTTGTATTCAATAAGACTTCTAAGGTGGTTACTATTTCATTAGGTTTCTAATCCCATAACTATAATTGATATGTACTTGATTTGATAGTAGCATGGTCCTTTTGGGTTGCCTTCACTCTAGCAACTTGACAGGATGACTTTTGGAGAGAGAGGTTGATAAATGATTTATTAATGTATTATGAGAATAATATATTAATTAGAAATCACGTTATTTAATTATTATTTAATCAGAAATTAATTTGGAATTAATTTCGGGATTAAAGGAACTGATTAAAGGAACAGGGGTTGTTTTGCAAATCATTGATAGTTGTGAAACTGGGCTACTGGACTCCTTAGTTAGGAGTGGACGAAAACTATAGGGAGGCCCTATAGATTTCATCTAAGGCTTCTTAATAAGAGTCCATGGGTTGCTTAAGCCTTAAGCAGGAAATTAGGGTTTCGTCCAGCAAACCCTAGCAGCCCACAGCTATATAAAGACCCCACTACTTAGGGATTTTCGGCGAATGCTTGCATTTTGTAAACCCTAGCCGAAATTCTAAGTACCTTTCCTCCTATCTCCTCTAATCCTCTTGCTAGTAGTGTTTGTGAGCCATTAGAGGTGCAACATTTGAGGAACTTGCTTTCAAGAGTCAAGGATCTACAAGGTTTATTGTTATTGCTACATAACAAGTGAGGTAAACTTCTAAACCCTAATTATATGTAATTTTTTAATTATATACTAGTTTCTAGGGTTTTTCTTTGGTATTCAATTTGCATTTTCAACTAGTGAAAAACCTAGATCCAAAGAAATTAGGGTTGCATGAACACATAGGTTGTAGTTATCCTCAAAACCCATCAGTGATATCAGAGCCTAGGATGTTTTTCAGTTGAATTTGATGCATATATGAATTGTCCAAAGGAGAAGGGTGCAGATTCGTCAATCTGTTAAGCAAATCGACGAGTTGTTCATATGACTCGACGAGTTGGCTCAACTCGACGAGTTCAGTGCCTGAGTCGACAAGTTCAGTGCCTGACTCGACGAGTTGACTCGTCATATCCCTGATTTTTCGATTTTCATATCTTGATTTGATTAGGATAATTACCTTAATTCCTTTTTATTGCTTAAAATTGAATTTTCTGAAAAGGTAATGGCATATCCTTATCAAAATAAATGATTTGGTGAAATTTTAGATAAAGACAAAATTAATTTATTAATTTAATTATTTAAATTTGATCTAGTATTTTTGAATAGTTTTAAAAATACACCTTTATGGATGTTGTTAATAATTTAATTAAATGTTTAATTAAAAGATAATTAATAAATCCATAAAAAGGTTTAAATTTAATCAAATTAAAAGTTTAATTAATTAAAAGATTAAACTGCTAGTATTTTAAAAGTTTAAAATACAACCTTATACTATTACATAATTAAAAGTTTAATATATATATATATATATGTATATATATATATATATATATATATATATATATATATGTATATATATATATATATATATATATATATATATATATATATATATATGTATGTATAAGAAAAGTCAGTCTTATCGTTAGTAGGCCTCATTCACGAAGCTGGTGTATATGGGGTGTTTAAGGAAGCGGCCTGTAAAATGACCGTCATTGGGGATCCATTCTTACCCACCACACCCTTGACTAGTGGAGGGTCATTAGCCAAACGAGTAGGATAGGACACTAAACTCTCATTAAAAGTATAATGACATAAAGTAACTAAACATTTTTCTAAAATCCCATTCTTAGTTACTTTAGGAAAAATGTGAATTTGATGCTAACCCATGAAATTGCACATTGCACCTTATTGGTCGTTAGTGGAGCGTGTGCGGTTAACCAGCACACTAATATGGAGTAATATTTTTGGCAATGGGTGTCTTGTAAATTATCATTGGTCGATGGAGCGTGTGTGGTTAACGAGCACATTGATTGGGTGATAAATGACATTGAGAGTACCAAGCTAATTTGCATGGTTATTCACATCTCGTTTGTGATCCTCGACATCCCAATCACAAAGAGAGAGCATAATCGAGATTAAACATGACATTAAATAGTTCAATGAATCTCAAAGATCTAGGAGTTTCATTAGATTGAGACTGGTAAATGCTTACCTACCTAAAATAGATTCGAATTTGATTACGGCATCCCTCTTCAGAATTCGAATCGAAAATATGGATCCTAGCCTTGATTTAAAATTTGGGTTAATAATTTAGGATTAAATAAATCAACTAACTTGAATTCTTTTCTCCATTTATAGATGTCAAGTTCAGACAACTATGGTCTTCCTAGAAATGGTTTTCCTTCTCTTTCTGAATATGATCTTCCACAAGTTGATCAAGGTGAAAGAATCTTCCCTTCTTCAAATGGTGGAACTGGAAATCATGCTTCCCCAACTTTTCCTCCACCTCCTCCCGTGATTCTCCCCGACCCACGCTTTCGTCAAATTAAAAAGTTCAAGATTACTCAAGCCCTTTTGGCATATAAACACCTAGATAGAAATTTTGCATGTGCACATGTTCTTAAATGAATTCACACCTTGACAGATTGGGAATGTTGGGTGTCATTTTCCCAAAGGAGATGGTTGTTGACTTGGTTCTTCACTCGCTTCCTGAGTCATATAGTCAGTTTGTTAAGGACTACTATATGACTGACAACGACGTGGACCTGATTGATCTGACATATTTGCTAATTGTTGCTGAAGCAGAAGTGCTAAAGTGTAATGGTCAAGCAAATGTTTTTAGAGAATCAATCTCCCAAATTTCCATGGACCTTAACAGTGGCAACATTAGTAGTCCAGAAAAAGGTTTCTATTCCCAATGGAAAGGGATCGGACAAGGTCAAACTGTTTGACCATATGGTAAAGAGAAAGGCTAATTCTGAGATAGTCCCATGTGCCATTCCTAAAGATTCCATATGTTTCTATTGCCGATTGAAGGGACATTGGATGTGAAGCTGTCGTGTCTACCTGAAAGATCGCAGAGATAGTAAAGTCAAGCTGTATGACTCTACTTCAGGTACATCCACTATCTAACTCTATTTTATTAAGTTCATATTCATAGATTCTTATTACATGATGTGATAGTCACATTTTGATGTTTTTTAGGATCTAAGAAAAAGAAGGAAGCTTAAGAAGAGTAAGCTAATTCTGATCGTGAGAGATGGATTTCAATCACATGGTTCGATGATCAAAATTTGGTGCTGCTGCTTAAGAGTGATGATAGTTTAATAGATTGCTTAGGAAATATGTCTAGCTACATAGTTTTCATATATTTGCATTGTAACGATAAATTTTCTGCATTTTGTCAATAAAGTAAATGTTTTGGTTTTATCTTATTTACTTTACATTTCCTTGCAATGACATTTATGAAAATTGGTGGTTATATTTCCATTATTAGCAATGTTAAGTATGGATTGATTCTTGATTATATCATTTGTGGTAATATCATAATCAACCAAGTGAAAAGGAATTCTCATCACCCAAGTTTCAGTTGGATAGAAACTTGGAGTCATACAATTCGAATTGTGTGATGTATGAGAATTTTGATTGTTGGGAGATTATGATTAATTCCTTGTTTACATGTTTGTGTGAGACAAGTGAAAGACTAAATGATCTAGTACACATTGATGTAGACTATTCAGATCCACCACAAAGGACGATAAGTATATTCGTCATGATTTACTGATTGTTCAGTAAGTATGGTTATGCTTATAAGATTAAGTGTAATTCTGATACTTTGGATAAGTTTCAAAGTGTGGCAGAACGAATAAGAAGAATCTATTAGGCAGAAAGATAAAGGTTTCTCCAATCTGAAAATAATGGAGATTACCATAGTATCATGTTTTATGATCATCTCACGGATTGTGGAACTATGTCACAATTTATCCCTTAAGGACGTCTTAGTGAAATCGTTTTGACTAAGAAGAGGAATCAGATATTGTTGAATTAGTTTAATCAATAGACGAGTCATACTTCGTTTCAGAATCAAGTTTTAGAGTCATACTCTAGTAACTTCGAATCGTATCTTGAAGCTTATTTCAAACTAATTAGGTTTATAACACCTCATGAAATGTGGAGTAGAAATGTTTTCTTGCTCTAGCACATTTGAAATTGGTAGTAGTGTTGTTTTGATTAAAACAAAGGATAAACTAAGACCAATTACATGAAGTGTTTTCTTGTCGAGAATTCACACTAACTTTTGAATAATTGTTTTTGCTTGTCAAGGATTGTTCCTTGAGAGAGAAACTTATATGTCAAGAAGTCAGTGGGAGTCTTATTGGTCTTGAAGAGTTTCAAGAGTCGATCGAGAATAAACCTTTTAGTTATCACTAGCACACGACCTGAGGTTAATAACCTATCGTGTTAAGTTGACACATTCTTGTTTCTGTGCACCTTCCAGTTAAGTTGACTATGCATGTGAGTTCTATAGTTCTCATTTAACTGTAAAAGGCAGAGCACGTTGGTCAATGATAGTACATTGAACAATATGGATAAGCTGCTTGACAACTTGGAAGCATTGGTAGGCCCTTGTGCTACCAGAATGCAAGAAATTAAGAATAAGTAAAGTTCAGTCCTTGAAAGGAAAACAAAATTTGATTTTGGGTTTTTTGTCCTCAACCTTATATTATGATTATAGGTTGGAAATGATAAGATTCACATTGATAGGGACATATACACCACTAAATCTAAGCAACAAAAGGTTTCACTCTAATTCATGAAAATGATCATGAGGAAACACTTTTGCTAGTAGATTTTGAATCTGATAAATATCATTATGGTTAGCAGTTGTGATAATTGCGTTCTCAAATTCTTATATGATTACAACATCCCTTTTCATAGTTCAAATTATGAGAAATGACAACAAATAGTTTGAACGTTCAAGACTTATAGCTATAAGTTCTGAAATGTTTTAAACACACACACATATTATCTAATGAAAGGTGTATGGGCTTGAGAAGTCTAGATAGAGATTTATCAAATCATTACGTATCAGAAATCTGAACTTTAGTGAGGAAGTCAATGGTATTGATTCCTAAAAGTCCATTTGATTTCTGGATACATGTCAAAGTTAGTGGGAGCATAAGTGTTATGCTAATGAGAGTATAATTGTTATGCTAACAAGAGTATAATTATTATGCTAGTGGTAGCATAATAGTTATAGTAAGTATTGCAAGTTAGCAATACTATTTATGGGAAACAAAGTTTTCAATTTGCAAGTTGCTATATTTGAAAATTGTTTCGCTATAGAAAGTTATATGGGAAAAGACACTTAAACTTCATTTCATATCTAAAAGTTTGGATTTGAAGGAACTTAGTCATGAACATATATGAATATCGTGTTGAAATGATTCAACATAGGAAATTCTATATATGGAAATATTATAGCAAGAGACTGATCAAGTATCATGCCTATATGTAAGACATTATGTATCAAATCCCATATACTTCAGATATAGGATTGATTACATATGCTATAATATTCGCTTACTCTGATTTTTCCAAATGCCTAGGGCATTGAGAGGGAAAAGGACTAGAACAAATATGACTAAAGTTGTTAAACAACTATTAAAGGACAATCTGAGGTTCACTAAAGATTGGTTGCTTTTGGAGAGTTAGAAGTATAAATTTGGAAGGACCATAGTGACATATTTTGGATTGGGATAATTCTTTATCAGAATTGATAGTCATATGGTATAAGGAAATGTTTCCATTGTGGGAGTTAGTAACTTTAATGCAAGAAGGTGTTTAAGGAGTTACCTTGAATCTGATACTTCATTACCATGAAATTGTTTTAAGTAACAAAGTTTCATTGGAGCATTTTGTGACATCGTTGGCAAAGCCTTTGTGACTTTTAGGCCACGTCATCACAAAAGGATCATTGCATGAAAGGTTATATTCTAATACATTTAGTGGTGACAAGAATTTTGGAAATTCTTACACTTGTAATATGGATTTGAAATTGTGAAATGAGCATCATTGGAATTATGTCCAATTGATCTATTCACAAAGGAAGGACCATAGAGAGACATAGTATGCATGTTTATTACATGGCATGACTAATGTTTAATTCAAGTGATTAGTTGATTACTCGAAACATTATACATTTAATAAAGTCTAATTAATATGGTAATTAAATAATAAGTGTTTTATTTATATTCAGTAGTTTTGAGACCATATTTAATTAGGTTATTATTGTGTTTCACTTCGCATGTTTTACTTCCTGAATAACTGGATTATTCAAGACAACCCACAGTTGATCATACTTTGGAAGTAAGTAGTGAATTACAACTGTCGTGAATTGGATTGTAGATTGTCTATGGGTTTAGACATAGCAATGGTTAGCTGCAACATTCACAAGTACTTTTGAAATGGGGATTTGAGTATTGGATTAACCCACGCTCAGAGAATTACTTCATGGATTTTATCATGAGTAATCTTGAGACGATAATATCTTATATTCTTGAAACGGAGACATATGAGTTGTTGTTTACGAGTCAGTTGTGGATTGATAATATGTAAAGACATCAGTAACTTGATGTTATAAAACGTATTGTTGTGTGTGATTTGATGAGTGAATAGTGCAAGCATATGAGTCAAAGTTTATCCGTTCCTTTTACCTTAAACTGGAAAAGCGATATTTGTGGGCCCCTCAATGATTTGATGATGACGTCTAATGTGCTTGGCCAAGCCTGGACTAAATTGATGTGTTCAATTAGTAGTCTGATATCGGTCATCATAAATCAGAAATCGGGAAACAAACATTGGACAGAGAGAATGATTATAATCCATGTCTCATGTTCATACGATATCTTGTAGAACGGAGGAATATTTGATCCCTTATCCAAGGACACATAACTGACTAGGTCAGAGTTCGACAACGGTTTTTGAAAGCTACGATTGCTGGTCAAATTTTGAGGCCATACTTGCAGTTATAGTTATTAGACTTATCCAAGTGGGAGACTGTTGGATTAGGTGTCTAAGCCCATAAATATAATTGGTATGTACTTGATTTGATAGTAGCATGGTCTTTTTGGGTTGCCTTCACTCTAGCAACTTGACATGATGACTTTTGGAGAGAGAGGTTGATAAATGACTTACTCCCTCCGTCCCAAAATTATTGTCCACAGACAAAAAAACACACAGATTAATGAAGCATTAATTACTACTAACTTTATACAATAAAATAACAATTTTGTCCTTACTTTGCATTTAGTGTTTCATTAAATACTTAGTTGGTTAAGTAATAATAAAGGGGTATTTTGGTAAAAATGTTATTAATTTTTAGAAGTGGACTTTTATTTTGGGACAAACCAAAAATGAAAGATGGACTATAGTTTTGGGACGGAGGGAATATTAATGTATTATGAGAATAATATATTAATTAGAATTCGAGTTATTTAATTATTATTTAATCAGAAATTAATTTGGAAATAATTTCGGGATTAAAGGAACTGATTAAAGGAACAAGGGTGGTTTTGCAAATCATTGATAGTTGTGAAACTGGGCTACTGGACTCCTTAGTTAGGAGTAGACGAAAACTATAGGGAGGCCCTATAGATTTCTTCCAAGGCTTCTTAATAAGAGTCCATGGGTTGCTTAAGCCTTAAGCAGGAAATTAGGTTTTCCTTCAGCAAACCCTAGCAGCCCACAACTATATAAAGACCCCACCACTTAGGGATTTTCGCCGAATGCTTTCATTTTGTAAACCATAGCTGAAATTCTAAGTTCCTTTCCTCCTCTCTCCTCTCATCCTCTTGCTAGTAGTGTTTGTGAGCCATTAGAGGTGCAACATTTGAGGCACTTGCTTACAAGAGTCAAGGATCTACAATGTTTATTGTTATTGCTACATAACAAGTGAGGTAAACTTCTAAACCCTAATTATATGTACTTTTCGAATTATATACTAGTTTCTAGGGTTTTTCTTTGGTATTCAATTTGCATGTTCAACTAGTGAAAAACTTAGAACCAAAGCAATTAGGGTTGCATGAACACATAGGTTGTAGTTATGCTCAAAACCCATCAGTTACTTTCCAGTTAACCAATGACAATAAGTACAAGCTCACAAAGAAACAACTCGCTCAAATCCTAAACCTTCCCAATGTTGGTCCGTTCTATGAAGTTACCAATGAACAAGTGGTTCATATGTTCATCGAGATGGTATATCAACCTCCACTCATCAAAATAAGTCAGTTCAAGAAATCTTCTTTACCCTGTGTGTTGAATTTTTCTCTTTAGGATTTTTCTTCGATGCCTGACAGGTCGAAGTGTGGGTCTGGATAAAGGAAGGCTTGAAATTTATGCTATGGTTGTTGGATTATATTATGATTTTACATTTGATTATGCTACTCAACTACGGGAAGAGTTTGGTGTTAGTATCCCACACACAAATGTTGCTAATGGTGTTTCATGTGCTCGTTATTGGAGTCCAATTTTGCAACATGTGTATGAGAAGGAGGGGATTCTTGTACCTGCTGATGTTCCCAAAGTTGAGTTTGGACTTTATCAACATCCAAAGAATGTTACAGACGATTCGGAGGTTTTTCCCAATGTTTCACGAATTCCAGACACTATGCTTCGCAAGGTTGATCCAGAAAACCCTATTCTTGTGGCTTATCTTCAAACAATCAATCCTACTGTCGAAACAAGTGTTTTGTTACCAAAAGGAATTGCAGGTCCTTCCAAACATAGCAAAAGTCCCAAGAAATATTCCAAGGTTGAAAAACCTAAATCTGTTTCTGAGACTGTTGAAAAGGAAGTCACGAAGCCTGTTCAAGAACCTGTTATTCAGGATGTTCAAAAGGAGGCGGCGCCATCGAAGATTGGTATCTTAAAACGTACGAAGAAGCCTTCTCACAGACCTCGACATTCTCCTGATCTGAGGCCTGTAATTGCAGATATTTTCCTGAGAAGTTTCTTTCCTCACCAACAAGATCTTTTTCCATGTTGAAGAAAATTTGAAAACCTCAACTCAATCGAAATGGGGTGATTATTCGTGAAATCCCTACTCCTATGTCTCCGGTTTCAAAGAAGCGAAGAGATCATGATTTGGTAAAGAAGATTAAGAAAAAGCAAAAGCAGTTAGAGGAGTCTCTTCACGAAGTCGTGGTTGAGACTGATTTCGAAGAGGAAGGTACTCCGTCTCCACTTCGCATAGAAGATATGGGCTTCGTATCACCTCAGAGGGATTCTCCAATCAAGTCGAATACCGAGGCGACTGGAAATCTTGGTGGCAATGTGGAAACATTTTATGTGGACACAATCACTAATCTCGATGATCGATCAACTCAATCCATCCCTGAGAAGACACAAGTCATACCACCCGAAGTTTCGATTGCCGAATCAGTTTCTGAGGAGGTTCGAACTTCAGGAATCCCTGTGAACATATCTGATATGGACACAAATGTCAACATGGGTGATGGGATGTCGACTCAAGCAACCCAAGGTATTTTGAATGTCTTTACTTCATCTATTTTGGTTTCTATCATCACTTCATCCACATTTAAAACCACATTTATTGATACTACTACCTCTTTACCACCATTTGTTACACCAATTCCCACATCCTTACCTTCTTCTACTATATCACCTACTTTTTCGAATATCATAGATCAACCTATCACCTCTTTATTTTCCTCTCAATCAAACGATGGGTCCAAATCTACTTAAGAAGTTGAACAGGATGACGATGATTATATGATTTCATTTGGTGATATTTAGTTTGATCCTGAGGAGGTGAATATTCATGATCACATGTGGATGTCAGGTAAACAATTCAAAATCTTGAATCGCAAGTTAAACTCTTTACTTCTGATGGGTTTTAGATAAAACAAATAAACTAGAAAAACAATTCCTAAGTTCACATGCAACCTACTTTGGATCTATGTTTTAACTATTGAACATACAACTTTGAATTGCAAAACAAGAACCCTAGAGGAGGAGGCTATTTTCGAAAATAGTAAACTAGGGTTTAGGAGTTACATACCTTTCAATTGTTATAGCAAACAATTGATAATTCCCTTGATCTTGATCTTGATCTTCTTGGAAGCTTAGCACCACAAGTGTAATGCCTCTAATGGAATCACACCCAAGAACTAGCAAGAAGGAAAGTAGAAGAGGAGAGAGGGGAGGGAGTATGCAATTTCGGCCAGGGTTTCTTCCAAAGAACAAGTGACCTAAAATGTGAGCCAGGAGGCTCCTTAAATAGCTGAGGGATCTAGGGTTTAGGGAAAACCCTAGTTATCCTTTGCTTAGGGCCTAAGCAAAACCCAAGGGCCTTATCTGGACCCCTTGGACGAAATCTCTAGGGTTTCCCCTATGGATTTCGTCCACCTCCTTCCAAGGGGGTTCTGGATCCTTCCACTCAACTATTAGTTAATTGCAAACTAGTCCCTGCACTTTATAATTAATTCTTTTAACCCCAAAATTAATTCTGATTAATTTCTGGCTAACTATTAATTAAACATAATGATTTCTAATTAATATATTAATCTTTTAACATATTAATAAATCATTTATATATATTAATTTATTAATCTTATAAATTAATATCTTTCCTTTCATAATTTCCTTGTCCAGTTGCTAGGTTGAGGGCAACCCAAAAGGACTGTGATGCTATCAATTCAAGTACATACCAATTATAGTTATGGGCTTAGACACCTAATCCAACAACTTCAACTTCAAGCAGATACAGGAATTCAAAATACTATTTCTGGAATTGAATTAGATGTGTTGTTAAAATCACAAGAGCATCGTCTGAAAACCATCATGGATCAAATTGATACGAAGAATGCAACGCGTTTGAAGCAACAATCTGATTCTTTTATTCACGAGGTTAAAGATTTGAGGGTGATTACTAAGGAAAGACATATTCTCTTTGTCAAAGCTATTAAGAGAGTACAGGAGGACGTTAATTTCAAAATTGAAGAACTTCGTTCTGAGATGACCAAGGAGATTGCTAACATTGATCAGAACTATTCTAATCTTCATACTAAGGTTGATATAGTTGCCGATGATTTCAAGAAATTGTTGAGTTCTATAATTATCTTCTCACCAAATTTGATTTGAAGTCTGAATCTGATTCCAAGAATTTTGCTACACTCGAAGAGCTGTTGGGGAGTATGAACGAGTAAATCTCGAAGCTATCTATTTCTCCTACTTCTTCGGTTTCTCATGCATCCTCTTCCAATGTGTTTTCTTTATTGGAGTCAAATCTACTGGATGACCTAGCTCCTCTTATGTAGTTTGTGAATTTAATGCTAACTAATGTGCCACCTGTTAAAACAGGGGTGCAAGGGAGAGAAATGGGTGGTGTTGGCTCTAGTGTTTCGAAAGGTGTTACTGGTTCATCAAAAGATCCTGCTCAAGGAAAGGTTGTAGGGAGGGTTATAAGTACACAGATTCGGAGATTCCTACTTCGCTTCCAACTTCAATGACAACTAATTCAACCACAATAACTTCAAAGCCATTTAACAAAGGTGTTGTTATTGGTTCTTCTGTTGGGGGTTCAAGTTCGAAGCAACCTTCATCAAAGAAAGAAACAGAAGGAAAATGGAAGGGTATCACAACTAATCCAACTGAAGAAGATAAGAAAATTGCTTTGGAAAAGGAAATGGAAAGAAAAAGGCAGATTCAAAGTATTCTAAGACAAAGGCGAGGAGATCCTCCTGGTCTTGAGAAGGGTGACCCAACAAAACCATACTGCTACGAAGGTTCCCAAGAATATAAAAATCTATTAGATCGAAAATTCGGATTTCAATCAACTGGATTTTCCAATTAATCACATGATGTTTGTATCTGCTCATTATCAGTTGGTTGACAAATTTGAAGATAAAGGAGAATATAAAAAGCTGAAGTTGAGATTTCATGCAGTACTTAGAAAGAAGGAAGAAGAGGTGTGGTCCTTTGTCAAAATTTTAAAAGTAATGGGAATTGTTAAAGATCAACTTTTCGAAGGTCTTTTGCAGAACTTTTGTTTTCACGTAGTTTGTGCAAATAATGTAGCTTGTGATTTCACAGTTGCAGACTTTCCATTGATGAATCTCAATGATCTAATCAACGTTGCAAGGATCTTGAGTAGCGTTGATGTTTCGAAACTCCAGGTGAACAACAAAGAAGATTTTCTGCTTGGGTTTGCACACATCAAGCTTTTTATTGACAACTACTATGATTTTCTTGCCCTAACTGCTGTGGAGCTTGCTTTGGCAATGGGAAAACAAATTACTATGCCACAACCTTTATTGAAGGGTCAAGGAAGCTTGAAGAATTTTGAAGACGGTGAAATTTGTGTCAAACCTCTGGGAATTGTTTTTGTTGGAAAGAATAAAAACAACAAGCATACAAAGTTTTTGTTCCGAGTAGAAGATGTTGAAAGATACACAAATTCTCAGTATACAAATCTCCTTGTTCGGATTAGTAACTGCAAGAGGAATAATCCAGGGGATATTACAAAGATTCGAATGACCATTACTTGGTATAATGAGATTCGTCGAGTACTTCATCAAGCTACAAAATCTTTGATGACTTAGTTCGTCACTGCTCACAAAGGGGGAGAATGTTGGGTTCGAATATATGTTGTGAGGTGTCGAAGTAAGTAGGAGCTTGATAGGTGTCGAAGTTTGTAATGTTGTTTTTGTTGTATGTATTTCGTAAGGGCACATTTGTATGTCAAAGCTTATTAGATTTAGCCCTTATGTACTTTTTGCTAAGTTCTGCCATTCCTATAAACAAGGATAGGTACTAGGGGATAGAGTAACTTTTGAGCTCTCGTGTTCTTTACTCTACAAACATCTTTGTATCTTTCAGAAGCTGAATTGAGCCATCCATATTATATTTACTTTTCGTGTTCTTGATTCAATACAAACTCTGATTTCATTTCATTTACTCGATCAATACGAACGACAATATCTTTGGGCCCCTCGGTGATTTGGTGTTGACTTATAGTGTTGGGACTAGCCAGGACTAAATTGTTGTGTTCGATCAGAAGTTCTATATCATCACAATTCAAAAATCGGAAAACAAAGTCTTGGACAACGAGATTGATTCTATTACATGTCTCATGTACGAATGATATTTTGCAGAACATACACTTATCTTAGGATGCGAATCTGATTGGGTCAGAGTTCGGCAACGGCTTTTGGAAGCTACAATTTTCTGATTGATTCAGAAGTTATATTGGCAGTTATAGTTACAGACTTATCCAAGTGGGAGATTATTGGATTAGGTGTCTGAGCTCATAACTATAATTGGGATATACTTGAATTGATAGTAACACAGTCCATTTTGGTTGCCGTCAAACCTAGCAATCAGACATGATTACTTTTAGAGAGAGAGATTAATTTATTAAGTGATTAATAAATTAATATAAAAAGTTTATTAATGTATTATGAAAATAATATATTAATTAGAAAATCTATTATTTAATTAATAATTGATCGGAATTAATTTGAATTAATTTTAGGATTAATAGGCTTAATAAAAAGTACAAGGTGTAAAGTGTAATTGTTAAATAGTTGAACAAATGGCTCCAGAACCTTCCAACCCTAGGGGTGGACGGTTTCAAAGAGGATATTCTAAAGTTTCTAGAATATCTCATGTGGATAAATAAGGAATGAGATAAATATCATATTTGAAATATTAATTTAATATTCAAATCAGGGTTATCTAAGATTTCCTTGTACCATTATATAAAGACCCTAAGGCTTCCTAATTTCGGCCACTCCTTCTCCTCAAGGGATAGCCAAAAATTTTACTTCTCCCCTCTTCTCGCTCTTAAGCCTTTTACTTGCTAGTTTGGGTGTGAGCTATTAGAGGTACGACATTTGTGGTGCTTGCTTCCAATAAATCTACAAGTGAAAGATTCATGTTATTTGCTACAATAACAACAAGGTATGTAAACCTAAACCCTATTATGATTTTCGAAATATACCTAGGGTTTCTAGTGCTCCTTTTTTTTTGATGTTTTTAGTTATAGGTTCAGTAGTAAATACATAGATCCTTAGGTTGCATTTGAACTTAAGGGTTTTAAGTTTATTTGTTTTACCTAAATCCTATCAATTTAATATTTGTCAGTTACAAATTTGACTTTTAATTTATGTGTATAAATAGAGGTTTTGGGTGACTAATTCAAAGCCCCGAAGGAAAAGAAAATTCTCTTCTTCTCCAATTCATCTTATTCATTTTCTTGCTACATCGAAAGTATGATCCAGGCCTTTTGAGAGTTTGGGTGGTCTGAAGAGCCACTTCAAGTTGTTGTATCTTGGGAAACAAACACCTGGTATCAGACGAATTTGTTTTAAGGACAATGTGTTAAACACATGCCTCAGTCATTCTAATTTCTTGTTTTTTTCGTATATTACCATAATATTATTCCTACAATCTTAAAAAAAATTTGTTTGTACGAAATGAACATTGAAAAAGAAAAATTGGAAAAAAAATTGTTTTTTGTTTTTGTTGATTTACAGCAAAAAAAAATGCTTTTTTCTTGGTCGATTTTGGTAAAAAATAACATTGGTGTAACAATTTTGCTGAAAACTGCATTAAATTTGCTGAAAAGCTGTGGTTATAGCAATTTTTGTTGAAAAACATCTTCAAACAACTTTGTGTTGTAAAAAACAACATTGTTTTGTTAAAAAACAACGTTGTTTTGTTAAAATACAACATTATTTTGTTAAAAACAACATTGTTTTTTCATGTAAAGATTTAGACATCTAGAAGTATTTCTTGCATTGATAAAGAGTTTAAAGCCTCTATATATATACAAACTACATACTAAGAAAACAAATGAAGATAAAGCTACTTAGAAAGAACTAGAACCCTATTCCACATATATACATTCTAACACTCCCCCTCAAGCTGGAGCATAGATATTGAGCATGCCCAGCTTGTTACAAAAATAATTAATTATACTCCCACGTAACGTTTTGGTGAACACATCAGCTAGTTGCCCCTAGTATTGACATGGAAGTTGTGATCGTTCCATCTTCTATCTTTTCTTGAGTGAAATGACAATCCACTTATATATGTTTAGTTTTCTCATGAAATACTAGATTGTTAGCGATATGAATGGCAGCCTCATTATCATACCATATAGTCATTGGTTTTGAATAAGAAAACCCAATCTTACCAAGTAGATTACGCCACCACACGAGTTCGCAAGTTGTCTGTGCCATAACTCTATACTCGGACTATGCACTCGAACGAGAAACTACATTCTGCTTCTTACTCTTCCAAGAAACAATATTCCCTCCAATAAAGACACAATAATCGGTAGTTGACCGCCTACTTGTGGGGTCACCATTGTAGTTAGCATCTGTAAACCCTTCTACCGCATGATGGCCATGATTCTAATACAAAATACCACAACCTCGAGTACCCTTTAGATACTTTAAATATTATTAATTGTTTTTATACAACTAAATACACTTCTTAATAAATAAAGATATATCGCTAAAACAATTGCATACAAACATATTCCATGAGGTTTAAAATATATTTACTATGTGTATTTCAAATATTAAAAAAAGATTTTATATCACTTTAGAAATTTGTTTACTAAAATAAAAGATCAAATAAATTGTAGCCAAAACATATTTTCACAATTCACCTGGATAAACAGTAAGCAAGTGCAAGCATAGTCGACAATGATTTATTAAGGGGTAAATTTGGTACAATAAACAAAATCTTTACAAAAAATATGGTAAATTACACGAATCGTCCCTCGTGTAGGTGTCAAAAGGCACGTTCAATCCCTATTTTGAAAAAATTAACTCGAACTGTCCCTCGTTTGTTTAAAACGTACACAGTTCATCCCTCATTAGTTTAAGTTTGCACGTTTCATCCTTTGTGATACATAAAATGACTAATCTGCCCTTTTTATTCTCTTTTTTATTTAAATTACTTTTCTTATAGTTCTACAATATACAAAATAAAATAAAAAAAACATCACCCCTACCCACCTTATCCTAACCTCTTCCCTTCTGTAGCCTCATCACCATCGTCATACCATCACCACCACTGGATCACCACCTCTTTTTCTCTTAAAAACACAGTCAACTAACCCTTCTTCTCTAGTTCTTCCCAACAGTGCACCATAACCAACATAACCCCTTATTTTCTCCTAATCAACCTTCATCCATAAAAAATGACCTTAACCATAACAGCCAAACCAAGCCAGCAGCTTTATGAAACTAGTGATCAAGCAAACAAAAATATGGAAAAAGAAAATCTGCTATTAACGATTTTTTACACATTAACCTCCCATTCTTGATCTATACTCGATTGAAGCGAAAGCAGGAAGAAGATGCATCTAGCGATCGATTGGAGGTAGAAGAATAAGAAGATAGCGTCTGTGTCCGACACTTTTGTGGGGATAAACACGCAAAATCAGAACCGGAGGTTGCATATATGCTGGTGGTGGTTCCCAACTACTGAGAAATACAACATCGATTATCATCACCACTAAGAACCACCGGTTGTTCCCCTTTAAACGACGAAATAAATCGTAGTAGATCCCCAGTCGACGGTTAGGGTTTCTAAACTTCAGGTTGTAGAGCGTGTTGTTAGTAAAGGATAGTGTGAATCACCATATATATGTAAACCCTTCATACTCTCCGATTAACTTTATGAAACCCCTCCAATTTTGCAGGTTTTTTCTCCGGCGAACATCTTCTCTGTCGGCGAGGCCATCTGCTTCTAACAACATCATCTTTCTCTTATGATTTGGTTGATGTGGTTGAAGGGAGGAACTGGAATGGTGTTTGAGTACCGGTGGACGGTAGTAGTGAAAATATTAATAAACAATTTCTTTTAATGGATTAATAATTAATAATTAATAAATTAATCAAAAAATAAATAAATAAGGGCAAAACAGTCTTTTTATGCATGGAGGGATGAACTGTGCATGTTTTAAACAAACGAGGGGTAGTCCGAATTAATTTTTGAAAATAAGGACTGAACGTGCTTTTTGACACCTGAACGAGGAACGATTCATATAACTTACTCTAAAACAAACTTTAAAAAAAATACTTATTATAATATTACTTTGAAAGACCCCAATCAAACCATCATTTTCAACCATCAAATTTTTAATCTATTATTACTACCTGTTAGGCTATAAGGTTATTCATGTGTTGATCAAAAACATATTACAAACCATTCATGTGTAACGATAAAACATTAGTAATTAAGCTTCATCCTTCATATCCACACTCGAGTCCACGACACAACACAATACATTTTAATTTTACAGGCCAGTCCTGAAGATTTAAATATTCTCAAATGCTCAGAGTTAGAAAAAAGCCCATTATCGTTATTATAAGTTTTTTATTTTTAAATATATAATATATAATATACAATATACAATAAAAAAATTGGCCCTAAAAAAAATCGGGCCCTGTGCAGCTGCCTACTTTGCCCCCACCCCCTCAACACCCGCCATGCTCCAATATTTAAAATTCACTTAAAAAAATCTACAAACACCCTTATATATTTATACAAATCAAGTGTATTAATGCATATATTTGACGTATTCATACAAATAAATATAATAACTTCAACAATTTATTACTGTAACAAAGACAAAGACAGTTAAAAATACAATTTAAATGGTTAAACTAAATTTTAAAGTCATAGCTAGCCATAAAATAACAATATAATCCAAATTCCGTTATTGATCGGATGTCTACTCAAAATTTTATTTTTATTGTATGTATAAAAACATAAATAAATTAAGCCCATATAATAACAATATACTCCAAAATGCATTATGGAGCGGATCTATTGTTGTTTATCAAACCATACAAACCACATGCATTTTTGTTATATGTTTTGCGGTTTGTAGTTTTGTCAAGTTTTAATACAGTTGTTGGTTTTTTATGGTTATTTTTGAAGGAGTTCAAGAAGAAACAGAGAAAACTGCAAGTTATCGAAGCATATTTCAGGAAGAGGGAAGAGGTCTACATATGTGTTTATCATAATGTACATATATATTTAAATTGGTAATCACTCATAATAATTTTTACATGAGTAATGAGCAAACTAATGACCGAAAAACTACACTTTTTTAACAGATAAACAAAAACAAATAATTCACTGCAATTATTAGATTCATAATATAACAGTTTAGCACATACTAATATGATTTTGAAAATGACCAAATAAAAAAGAACAAACCTTTGGGTTTTCCAAAGTACAATGTCCTGGTAAGAAAAAAAAACGTCTCGAAGTGAAGCTCGGGCTTCTTTCCTAGTTAAAATATATAATAATATACATAAAACATATTTTACAATAATATAATATAAAAAGAAAATAGATTTTAAAATTATTATTTGTTTATTTATTGTTTTTTTAATCGTCAAATTGGCCTGGCGGAAAGGTACAATGAGCCGCATTTGTAGGCGATTAATTCCTTTCCTTCAAATTGAAATAAGAATAACAATATTTTAATACTTGAGACGATGCTCACAACGATTACACGGTACGCACACTACACATATACTGATATTCTTTCTCTCCGTCAAGCAGCCGTCTATGGTATTTCAACAGCAAAAAAAACCCTAATTTCAGGTTTGATTTGAATAGAGTTTTGTTTTTGTTTAATAATTTCATCGTGATTAACAACATTATTGATGACGCAGATTCGAAGCTAAAAAGCATTCCGTGATGGAGATGTTTACCTTGGTGAAGATAGAAAGTTTGAGAAAATTTCGCACATCAACTCCCGATACCAAGGCCCGAAACGCTACAAACCCTGGGGGATTACAACACCGAACGAATGCATTGATAAATTTCATGTAAGCTCTGTTTTCTGCTCAAATCTTAATCATATACATCGGTTGTAACGATGTAGGATGGATTTAGGGTTTGGAAATGATTATTTTATTGAATTTATTTTAAAAAAAATCCATTAACCCAATTTCAGCTTTAACCGACTTTTTATCATCAAAATTAAGGGGTAACGTCTTCGACTTGCATAACATAAATGTATTTCATCTCTTATGTATTTACTTTGCAAATCAACTACTGGTACACAGTCACCAACTAAAATGACTATTTATTTCCTACTATGGAAATAATGTAGTAATTCATTTATTTGACATATTCATACAAAAAATTATAATAACCTCAACAATATATTACATGTAATAAAAATAATGGCTAAAAATACAATATAAATGGTTAAACTAGTTTTTGAAGTTATAATCATTCTACTATAAAGATATAATTCGTTAATAATCCACTGTATTTGATGTCTACTCACAATTTTATTTTTATTATATTATATCAAAACATAAAAAAAATTAAGCCCATATAATAACAATTTAATCCAAAATTAGTTATTGATCGGATCTATTGTTGTTTATCAAACTATACAAACCACATGCATTTTTGTTATATGTTTTGCGGTTTATAATTTTGTTAAGTTGCACTAAGTAGTTTTCAAAAAGCTAAAACCGTATTTATAGTGTGCTTTGTGGTTTTAATTTTAAACCACAAGACATTGTACATATTAGGTTGATTAGACTTTGTAAATATGTCATTATAATACATAAAATATGTAATATTGTAAGAGAAAATTATCAAGGATAATTATCTTTTGTTAAAAACAAGTTGAATATATTTTGTAAAAAAATAAAATTCAAAATGAAAATATATGTACATTCAATAAGTTGAATATCTTTTGTTAAAAATGATATTTTGTTTAAAACTAGTGGAATGTTAAATTTGCTATTAGATAATGAGCATTTTTATAATTTTGTGAAACGTAGTGACAATTTTTGTACTTTTATCGTTTAGGCAGGAACTATTTCTCTAATTTTGTGAAAAGAAGACAATATTTATGAAATACATAGACTATTTCTGAAATTTTGATAATAGGCAGGGACCATTTCTATAACTTTATTAAACATAAGAACCGTTTTTGTAAATTAGCTAATAGGCAGGGACCATTTCTGCAATTTTCAGAAACTCAAAGACCATTTCTGTAAAAATGAATTTGCATAGGGACCTTTTATGTAAATTACATAGATTGTTTTTGTAATTTGTTTTCTATGCCAAGACAATTTCTGTAATTTTCTATCAAAACATGGACCATTTTTATAAGTTATTGGCACCATTTCATGAATTTCATCGAACCATCTCACAGTTTTCAATAAACTTATGTGTCTGTTTCTTAAAAATTTATAGAATGCCTTGGACATGTGTGCTAAACATCCACACGTGAATGATGCATGATGAAATCAACATTTAGAAAGTTCGTTGTTCCCAAGCCGATACTAACTGAGGTCTTGTACACAAGAGGTCCCAAGGCCAAAAATATCTTTCACCAACTGGGATGGTATTACATTGGAAAATAGTATTGAGAATTGCAAACCGCAATGTCTACAACACAAGGTGACCGAGTGTAATTATTCTTCAAATAAGTTGAAGACTCATATATGTTGTTCTAATAACTATGTTTACAAACAGGTGCTAACGATGTTGTGCTTTGGAATCCCAAGGAAAGCACAAGCGAACAATGAAGCTAAAGACTTGGTAATAAATGTGATGACGATATTCGAAGCAATGAGGACCGGAGGTCCAAACGAGGATGAGAACGGATCAGAAAGTGATATCCAGGTAAACTTGGATCCAACAAATAAAGTAAAATGGGACGAGATCAAACTCCCTTGAGACACTGATGGGCAAATACGAGTTCGTCCATAAGACTAAGCTTAAGAAGGTGAGCTCAAATATAACCTAAAATCATGGCTTAATTAGGTTATAAAAAGAGAAATATGTATAACATAATTTTTTTTATAATTATGCAGGATGTCAAGTATGGAGCTTTTGAAAAAAATTACTCAATATTAGACGTGACCCTGTTTCCTGCTTTGTTGATGTTCGGGGAAAGCTTTTGAGACTCACAATATTGATGATTTGATGTGCATCATGGTCACGCGGGCACTTGTTGATACGAAAATCATAAAAAGGTTTATTGAGAAAAATATGGCATAACCCTGAAATCGAGGGTGAACGTCTCGACCCCGGATGTTTCAAGGATTTCTTTATGATAATACTATCGTATTCAGGAGGTGATTAGGTTTGTCTAGTGGTTTCTATGATGGACATGGTTTTTAGAGGAATGAGGGAAAATAGTTTTTTAGTTGATTAGAATACTAAAGAATTAAATTGTATTATTTTCTTTTGATAAAATTTATTATATGTTTGAAGTTTTAATTTTTGTTGTTTTGACACAACAATTTTATTATTTTCATTCTATTTTTTAAGTTTAGAAACATATTCAAATATTTTTGTGAAAATATTGATCACAAAACATACCCAAATATTAATTTTCATCCTGTTCTTTTAAAATTAATGTTTTTTGTGATCAATATTTTCACAAAAAGATTTAGATATGCTTCTAAACCTAAAACATAGGATGAAAATGATGAAATTGTTTTGTCAATAAAAGATTTAGATATGCTTCTAAACCTAAAACATAGGATGAAAATGATGAAATTGTTTTGTCAATGCAACAAAATTAAAACTTCAAACCTACAATAAATTTTGTCAAAAAAAATAATACAATTTAATTTTTTTATTATTATAATCAACCAAAAAACTGTTTTCCATCATTCCTCTAAAAACCATGTCTATCATAGAAACCACTAGACAAACCTAATCACCTCCTGAGTATGATAACAACAGAAGGAAATCTTTGAATCATCCGGGCCCAAGAAGATCAACCATCAATTTCACGGTTGGCCATATTTTTTTAAAAAAAAACATTTTTTTATCATTTTCATATCAACAAGTGTCCGCGTGACGATCACGCGCATCAAATCTTATGTTTTGTTGGTCTCAAAAGCTTTCCCCAAAACATCAACAAAGTACGAAACAAGATCCCGCCTAATTTTGAGTATTTTTTTTCAAAAACCCCATAGTTGACAACCTCCATAATTATACAAAATTATATTACACAAATTTCTCTTTTTATAACCTAATAATGCCAAAATTTTAGGTTATATTTGAACTCACCTTCTCAAGATTAGTCTTATGGACGAACTCGTATTTGTCCATCAGTGTCTCAAAGGAGTCTGACTCGTCCCATTTTACTTCATCCGTTGGATCCATGTTTACCTGGATGTCACTTTCTGATCCGTTCTCATCCTCCTTTGGACCTCCGATCCTCATTGCTTTGAATATATCATCGCATTTACTACCAAGTCTTTAGCTTCATTGTCAGTTTGTGCTTTCCTTGGGATTCCAAAGCACAACACCCTTAGCACCTGTTTGTAAACATAGTTACTAGAACAACATATATATATGAGTCTTTAACTAATTTGAAGAATAATTACACTTGATCACCTTGTGTTCTAGAAGTTGCAGTTTGCAATTCTCAATATTATTTTCCAATGTAATACATACCAATTGGTGAAAGATATTTCTAACCCCTAGGGTCTCTTGTGCACAAGACCTCAATTAGTATCCGCTTAGGAACAACAAAGTTTTTGAATGCTGATTTCATCATTAATGCATCATTCACATGTGGATGTTTGGCCACATGTCCCATGCATTCTGTAATTTTTTTAGTTTTTTAAGAAACAAACACATAAGTTTACTGAAAATTGTGAGAAGGTTCACTGAAATTCGTGAAATGGTCCCTATAACTTACAAAAATGGTCCATGATTTATTAGAAAATTACATAAATGGTCTCAACATAGAAAACAAATTACAAAAGCGGATTATGTAATTTAAATAAAAGATCTCTATGCAAATTTTTTTTTCCAAAATTAGTCCCTGCCTATTAGCAAATTTACTGAAACGGATCTTATGTTTTATAAAGTTACAGAAATGGTCCGTGTATTTCATAAAATTACATAAATATTGTCTTCTTTTCACAACATTAGAAAAATAGTTCCTGCCTAAACGATAAAAGTACATAAACTGTCCTTACGTTTCACAAAGTTATAGAAATATCATTGTCTAATAGTAAATTTAACATTCCATTAGTTTTTAACAAAAGATATATAACTTATTGGATATAGGTATATTTACATTTTTTATTTTATTTTTTAAACAAAAGATATTCAACTTGTTTTTAACAAAAGATATTGGAAATTTTCTCTTACAATATTACATATTTTATTTATTATAATTACATATTTACAAAGTCTAATCAACCTAATATGTACGTTGTTTTGCGGTTTAAAATTAAAACCACAAAACACACTACAAATACGGTTTTAGCTTTTTGAAAACTACTTAGTGCAACTTAACAAAATTATAAACCGCAAAACATATAACAAAAATGCATGTGGTTTGTATAGTTTGATAAACAACAATAGATCCGATCAATAACTAATTTTGGATTAAATTGTTATTATATGAGCTTAATTTATTTATGTTTTGATATAATATAATAAAAATAAAATTCTAAGTAGACATCAAATACAGTGGATTACTAATAAATTATATCTTTATAGTAGAATGATTATGACTTCAAAAACTAGTTTAACCATTTAAATTGTATTTTTAACCAATATTTTTATTACATGTAATATATTGTTGAGGTTATTATAATTTTTTGTATGAATATGTCAAATAAATGCATTACTACATTATTTCCATAGTAGGAAATAAATAGTCATTTTAGCTAGTAATTGTGTACCAGTAGTTGATTTGCAAAGTAAATACATAAGAGATGAAATACATTTATGTTATTCATCTGTTATGCAAGTCGAAATCATTACCCCTTAATTTTGATGATAAAAAGCCGGTTAAAGTTGGAATTGGGTTAATGGATTTTTTTCTAAATAAATTTAATAAAATAACCATTTCCAAACCCTAAATTCATCCTACATCGTTACAATCGATGTATATGATTAGGATTTGAAGCAGAAAACGGAGCTTACGTGAAATTTATCAATGCATTCGTTCGGTGTTGTAATCCCCCAGGGTTTGTAGCGTTTCGCGCCTTGGTATCGGGAGTTGATGCGCAAAATTTTCTCAAACTTTCTATCTTCACCGAGGTAAACGTCTCCATCACGGAATGCTTTTTAGCTTCGAATCTGCATCATCAATAATGTTGTTAATCACGATGAAATTATCAAACAAAAGCAAAACTCTATTCAAATCAAACCTGAAATTAGGGTTTTTTTTTTGCTGTTGAAATGCCATAGACGGCTGCTTGACGGAGAGAAAAAATATCAGTATGTGTGTAGTGTGTGTACTGTGTAATCGCTGTGAGTATTAAAATATTGTTATTCTTATTTTAATTTGAAGGAAAGAAATTAATCGCCTACAAATGCGACTCATTGTAGCTTTCTGGCACAATCGGGCCAATTTGACGATTAAAAAAAACAATAAATAAACAAATAATAATTTTAAAATCTATTTTCTTTTTATATTATATTATTGGAAAATATGTTTTACGTATATTATTATATATTTTAACTAGGAAAGAAGCCCGGGCTTCACTTCGAGACGTTTTTTTCTTACCAGGACAGTACTTTGAAAAACCCATAGCTTTGTTCTTTTTTATTTGGTCATTTTCAAAATCATATTAGTATGTGCTAAACTGTTATATTACGAATCTAATAATTGCAGTGAATTATTTGTGTATTTGGAGATTTTTGTGTATCTGTTAAAAAAATATAGTTTTTCGGTCATTAGTTTGCTCATTACTCATGTAAATATTATTATGAGTAATTACCAATTTAAAAATATATTTACATTCTGATAAACACACATGTAGACCTCTTCCTTCTTCCTGAAATTGGCTTCCCTAACTTGCAGTTTTCTTTGTTTCTTCTTGAACTCCTTCAAAAATAACCATAAAAAACCAACAATTGTTATTAAAATAAAAAGAAGCCACAATACTTTAGAAATAAACATATAAAAATAAACATATAAAGAGCACCTATAATCAAAATTATAGGTGGGTGGTGATTAAACAGAGGAGGGAACAATGATCTAAGTAAGCGCTATTTTTTTTTCAAGGACTAAAATCAAAATACAATCTTCAATGTTTGCCTACTCTAAAAGAAAGAAAAGTAAGAGTATTTAAGTTAATTGAAGTAATAGAGGCTCAGAATAGTTTTAAATGATGCCTCTGAAACTTCAGTTTTTGCCAATATGGCATTTCTCTCTTCCTGTGACATAAAAGATTTTAAAAAGAAGTGAATGTGTATTGAAACCGCCTTTTTTTCCCTTCAAAATACATTGCTATTTACTGTATTTACCACCTAAATATGAAAAATGAATCTAATGGCAATGTACTTCGGTTTTTGGTAAAAAAATAAAAAAAAATTGAAGAAAAACAGAAAAAAAAATGTGTAAATTCAAACTACATTGCTATTTACTGCATTTACTACCTAAATATGAGAAAACGAAACAAATAGCAATGTACTTTGGATTTTAGTAAAAAAATAAAAACAAATTGCAAAAATTTGAGTTTGTAAGATGACCTTATTGTAACAATATTTAAAACTTCTGACTATTGGTATCTGCATAAAAGCTTCTTTCCAAGCTCCACCTCTCAACTCAAACCGAATTTATGAAGCCTGAGAAACGTAAAAAGGACTATGATATACATTGCAAATTTACTTTTTTGCCCATTTGCAAAACTAAATACATTAAAGAAACTCGATTTAAAGGAGAAGCAAGTATATGTGCAATGTGTTTGGCTAAGATTAGATCGGTCATAACAAATGATGCATGCCATCCATGTTTAAAGCCAAAAACTTCTAGAAGACCATCATCTGCTTTACCCTCAACAAAAACTTTCTACAAATGGGTTATTAACAGTAAATTAATTGGGTTATTTGGTAATCTTTAATGTAAAAACACAAAAAGCAATAGAAATTCAATAAATAATAAGTTATGCGTTCAAAATGTAAAAAAAAAAAAAAAAAAAAAAAAAAAAAATCTAAATTTTAGGTTATAATTTTGAAACGTCACCCTTTTTCAAAAGTATCATTTGCTGGTCCTAATAGTGGTGGAAAGTAATACTCATAACCAAATTTGTATCATTAAAATGGCACATTTTATAATCCTTTTGTTGCCCTCAACTGTTAAATATCAAGAAGTTTTGTTCATTTGTTTGCAAATCACTATAGCAAATGTGATTGAAATATAAATTAACAAAGTGGTAGAAAAAAATGAACTCACCTGCCATATGAACACCTTCAGTCAATAACTGTAAATACCTAAAAAAAAAGACAATAAAAGTTTGATAAGGTTTTGTAAAATGTATACTATAAAATAGGCATTTTTCTACAATCAAGAAATGGAAAATGCAAAAAAGAAAAAAACTAGAAGCAAAGAAAGATGATCATATTGATGATATATCAGCATTTTGCAGAGCTTCTTATAGTTGGATGTTTTAATTAAAATGTTACACATACAGACTTACTGTGGGTCTAGTGATCAGTTTTTCATTCCTGTTTCGTGAAACAAACATTGCAATGGATGTAGTTATAATGATATTCATGCCAAACATCTGTAAGATACAAAGATAGAAACAATTACAATTTACAATCTATTCATAAAAATAACAAAAAAGAATCAGCCCAAACTACCCGATTTGCCCCTGTAGTTACCATCACTGAGGATTTTGTTAACTTATTTTCTTCACGCAACTGTAAATAAATGAAGTTATTAGAATATATTCATATGAATGTAAATATAAAATATGTAATGATTTAATTATATGGTGTTTAAGAAGACCTTTTTAGTTAATGCCTCTCGAAGCTCAGGAAGACCTTCATCTGCACCATATTGACTAATTTAAGGCTCCCATACAAGCTCTTTCTCTTTGCTCGGAGAAGTCTATATGTATTCACCTGTGATAAAACCACAAAAACTGTAAATTGTCACCATTTGTCCCATACTTGGCTTAATCCGCCAAAAGGCCTAAATATGAAGATAATTGAGTTTAAGCCCTTGTACACTTTTCCGAGTTATATTAGCGAAGCAAAGTTGTTTCATTTTTATAATTCAAAACTCAATTAACGGCATGCGGAGCATGGGTTTCTCCTAGTTACTATCAATATTATTATTATTATTATTATGTCTAATAAAATTGTGGTTTTTATTTATTTTTTTATTTTATATTATGCAATTTTTTTAAGATACTGTTTACTTTGACTCTGGCTCCGCCACTATGCTAGAGGTGAGAGAGAGGAAGCTTGCACATACCTTGTAATGGATTGGACAGCTGAAGAAAGGAGCCTAGCAGCCTTCTTTTTCCCCTAAAACCCTAACCGGGAACCTTCTTTTTCTCCCTCGTTTTCTTCCAGATCGGATGCTTTTAAGATAGAGGTTGTGATGTGTTGAGGCTAGGATCAATTCTCTTTCTATTAAATCACAAGTCGCAGACCTAAATCAAGAAAAACGACGTCCTATAGCTTCAGAAATTAAGAGACCACACAGATCACGTGATAGTGATATCATGGTTTGTTGTCCCTCACGTTTTGTCATTATGTAGCATTACACCCCCAAACCCATTTTATTTTAAAAATATGATACTTCTCAGAATTACAACTTAGCCCCCTGGCGTTTTATATTCCCTTACTTTAATTTTGATAAATTTTATTATCTTAGAACATTTCAAAATTATTTAAATATGTTAAATTAAATTTAAAATCACAATTAAATCCTTTTAATTAATTAAATCTAATTAATCCCTTTTTAAGTGATTTAATTCCTTAAATATTATGGTATTACATTTTGATCATTTACTACATAAAACTAAATATTTGTGACAGTTTTTTAAATTCATAAATTTTAAAACTCCTTATCCCGATGTGCAGGTGTTACACAAAACCTCAATTAGTATCCGTCTAGGCGTAATCAAATTGCATTTAAATGAGTTAGTATCAGTCTAGGCGTAATCACATTGCATTTAAATGATGATACAATAAGTAATGCATTATCAACGTTTGGATGTTTGGCCCACATATCTAAGGTGTTTTCTAAATTTTAAGAAAAAGACACAAAAGTTTATTGAAAAAGGTAAGAGTGTTCAATGAAATTTGTGAACAGAATCGGTTTATATAGGTGTAAGGACCTTATTTTAAAACCAAACACAATCCCCGTCAAGATTATCATCCAAGAAACACCCATTTTGATGAGAAGCGAGAACAAGATGCTTAAACTGGAATAAGTTAACGAAATTCTGCTATATAAGTTCGACTATATTAACGAATTTAAACCATAAACTTCTAAAAACTATATTTTACAACATTGTTACGATCGATTATATATGATTATGATGTGAAGGCAGAAAATGGAGATAAAAAAGAATGACCGACGTGAAACTGGATAAACGATAAATGTATTTTTATAGTGTCATAATATGTTATGGTTTTGTAGTGGTTAATGTCGTCAACAGTTGTGCTATGGTGATTAGATGTGTGAAATCTTCTTAAACCATTTATCTTCATCTCAGTGAAGATCTCCAACAAAAAACACTTTAACTTCGAACGAAGCATCAGATGGTATTATTAAATGATGGTCAAATTATTATATAAAACCATGACTCAATTAAAATAAAACCTTAAACAAAGATTTTTATTTTCGTTGAAACGTTATTTATGTGAAAGAGAGAGAGAGATTATGTGTGTGTGAGAGAGAGAGAGAGAGTGTGTGTGTGTGTGTGTGAGAGAGAGAGAGAGAGAGTGTGTGTGTGTGTGTGTGTGTAAGGGAGGAAGGAGTCGTTTCCCTCCTCCCGCCGAAACCACTAAACCCTAGGCGGAGGTTATCGAACCCGTCCAACCCCAAAACCACCGACCCCATCTTCTTCAACTTTTCGTCTTTGAGTTGTCTCCCGAGCAGGTTCCTCAAACCGCTAAACCCCTCTTTTTCTCTCTCTCCTCCAACCCGCTGTGACTCCATCCTGCCTAATGGCCAATGTGATGTGTGTCGAATGGCTCCAAATTTGTAACAATACTAACTATGGTTTAAAACTTTTAACCATAGTGAAAACACACACACACACACATATATATATATACACACACACACACACACACACACACACACACACATACACTAGTGGTTTATTCGCGCAAAGCAGAGGCCGCAAATAACTCTTTTCGACTAATAGTATTATTATAGAGATGAGGTATCCAATCAAAGTGGAAGGTGCATGTAATGCGGCAGACACAGAAAATAGTTTCATTTTGAAGATTAGTTTCCTTTAGGAAAATAATTTTCTTTCGAAAACATGTCATATTCTAAAGAACACATAATGTAGATAATGTAATAGTCAAGGTCAACCATTGTAACCTATTTTGAAGTAATAAAGATGAATTACTTGAATACTATGTGACTTATTTGATTTTATGTGCTTATATACTTGTTTGTAAAGACATAATAAAAATAAGCGTAAAAAATAAAATGTTAGATAAACCCGATATCTATAAATAACATTGTAGTGGTCGTGACAAGGATTCCGGAGATATAAAGAACGCCGAAATCCGAGTTATAACGAAGAAGTTATGATCTGTCGAACTTTCGCGACAGAACCGGCACGACACTGCGTGACATAAAAAGTGAGTTTACGATAAAGTGCTTTTTAGCATTAGCGATCTAAATGAAAGTCGTAGCAAACGTTAAACCAAGAGCATGCGTAAAAAGAACGCCCAAATCTGACTTCGTATGCAGAAGTTATTATTTTCTAAGTTTCAGCGTAGCAGTGTGCAGCCCGGAGTTCGAATAGTAGATCGACCAATTTATAGCCGACACAACCTATACGAAAATCGAAGGTCTCATTAATAGTAGCCTAACAGTGAAAATACAGACGAAAACGGACGTCGAATGAAGAAGTTATGAATTTTTAACGGACTTTCCTGTCCCGCCTGTTAAAAATATAACTTTAAAAACAAATTTGAAATTAGCCAACGAAGTCTAAACGAAAGTGGTAGAGTACGGTCCCACCTATGCGTGGATATAAAGAACATCGAAAACGGAGCTTGTATGCGAAAGTTATGAATTTTAGAAGTCGAGATGAGAAAATGTGAGCTGATGCGAGGGGTACGCCCGACATACCTTCGGACACCCTACGTACGAAGATGGTACGCTGTGCGGTCTCTTTCTTCTGCTGTCCGAAATGAGCCACGAAGCCCCAGCCATTGTCCGACACCTGCCCTTACGCCCCGCGTAGATCCGAAGAACGCCCCGCGTAATGAGAGGTCTCGCACCTATAAATAGATGTGTGATGGCAGCCTTCAAACTCACACTTTTCATCATCTCTTTCTCTCTCTACATGTCATATTCTAAAGAACACATAATGTAGATAATGTAATAGTCAAGGTCAACCATTGTAACCTATTTTGAAGTAATAAAGATGAATTACTTGAATACTATGTGACTTATTTGATTTTATGTGCTTATATACTTGTTTGTAAAGACATAATAAAAATAAGCGTAAAAAATAAAATGTTAGATAAACCCGATATCTATAAATGACATTGTAGTGGTCGTGACAAGGATTCCGGAGATATAAAGAACGCCGAAATCCGAGTTATAACGAAGAAGTTATGATCTGTTGAACTTTCGCGACAGAACCGGCACGACACTGCGTGACATAAAAAGTGAGTTTACGATAAAGTGCTTTTTAGCATTAGCGATCTAAATGAAAGTCGTAGCAAACGTTAAACCGAGAGCATGCGTAAAAAGAACGCCCAAATCTGACTTCGTATGCAGAAGTTATTATTTTCTAAGTTTCAGCGTAGCAGTGTGCAGCCCAGAGTTCGAATAGTAGATCGACCAATTTATAGCCGACACAACCTATACGAAAATCGAAGGTCTCATTAATAGTAGCCTAACAGTGAAAATACAGACGAAAACGGACGTCGAATGAAGAAGTTATGAATTTTTAACGGACTTTCCTGTCCCGCCTGTTAAAAATATAACTTTAAAAACAAATTTGAAATTAGCCAACGAAGTCTAAACGAAAGTGGTAGAGTACGGTCCCACCTATGCGTGGATATAAAGAACATCGAAAACGGAGCTTGTATGCGAAAGTTATGAATTTTAGAAGTCGAGATGAGAAAATGTGAGCTGATGCGAGGGGTACGCCCGACATACCTTCGGACACCCTACGTACGAAGATGGTACGTTGTGCGGTCTCTTTCTTCTGCTGTCCGAAATGAGCCACGAAGCCCCAGCCATTGTCCGACACCTGCCCTTACGCCCCGCGTAGATCCGAAGAACGCCCCGCGTAATGAGAGGTCTCGCACCTATAAATAGATGTGTGATGGCAGCCTTCAAACTCACACTTTTCATCATCTCTTTCTCTCTCTACTGTCTCTCTCTCTAAACCCCCCCCCCCCCCCCCCCCCAAACACCCCCCCCCCCCATGGCTAGGGAACCTCCCTAGCACTAGAAGGAAGCCCCGGAGCGCCCGACGGCTATGAGAAAAAGAGCTTTTCGGCTCAGAAGCTCTGCTCCAGCGGAGCCCGGTTTTTTACAAAACCCGCTGTAAGTGAGATACGCCTACCCTATTTTAAATATATCTTATATTTAGTTATAGTAATGTTATTAGGAACTTATAATAAATATTTGAGAAATTATTATGACTTATATAAGTGTCGTTATAATGCCTTTTTAATTACTCGCGATACGGGGAATCCGGTTTGAAGGGTCGCTTGGGTTGTTGGATTTCAGAAGTGCTATTATGCCAAAATGGTCCTACCCTCCAGTGTTTCATGTATGGCCCCTATCTGTACATAGTAGTTGAAAAGTATTGTTTAACGCTTATATAATAATAATAATAACAAGACTAATAATTAGTCTCGATGAATATTAGACTAAACTCTAGTGGTAATAATACTAGGTTTCGTCAAAGGAAAATTTTTTAAGAAGCGAAGCGCTGTTTGAGTTCAGAATCACCACCTTAACAAGTTAGTGCATAGTGAATTTCATATTACACATAGATATGAAGTATTTTATATAAATTATGTGCTGTGTGTACATATTATCTGAATACTTGCTGTCTATGTTGGATAAACAATTTTGTACATGTTTTAAATGATTTAAACTGTATATGTATTTTATATCTACAAAATGTGTTGGGTAAAACATGGGTAGATGTAATAGTTGGTGTGTGATGAAATAAAATGATGAGAGGCCTCGATGTTGACGTTGATCCAGTCATCTAGCGGAGTATGGATGACGACCATAGACTTTTCTAGACAGTCCAGTGGAACGCTAGCAGGCTCGCAACCTGTAGGTGTTTGTGAACGATGTGTTCACTGGTGTACTCCATCCCCCTCATGGTTTCCTTGAGGACACTCATTGTTGAAGAACCCCCTTAGTAGTGGTGTCCATCCCGATGATAATCCTTAGACTATGTCCCTTAAGATTAGGGGTGTCCAAAAAACCGCACAAACCGCCCGCACCGCACCAAACCGCACCGCATAATGCGGTTTAGAATTTCGTGGTGCGGTTTGCGGTTCATCATTTTATCAAACCGCACTATGCAGTGTGGTTTGCGGTTTGTATTTATAAAACCGCGGTTCAAACCGCACCGCACCGCATGTTATATATATACTTTTTTTCTTTACTTTATTATAATTTCAAATCACGATTTAGAAACGATGTATTTAAATATATTTCTTACAATAACCAAATATCTATAACGTAACATTAAATCACTATTAGATGAAGATCCCACAGTTTACAAGAATATAGCAACTATAACGGCAATATAGAGCAATAACAATGACACTTACAAAACTATACTAGCATGAATCACAATTTATTAAAAACGATTTAACTTGAAAATTGTATTTGTTTTTATAAAATGAAAGCAATCAATTTTTTTAACCGGGTCAGTTTTTTGGTTTTTTGATAGATTTAATGTTGAACAACTCATTAAACCGCACAAACCGCAACCAAACCGCATAAACCGCCCGCAACAAACCGCACCGCATAACGCGGTTTTGAACATCTGTGGTGCGGTTTGCGGTTTCTAAAATATTCAAACCGCATATGCGGTGCGGTTTGCGGTTTTGACTCTAAACCGCACCAAACCGCACCGCGCACACCCCTACTTAAGATAGGTGTTTTAGGGACGTAACGTGAGGATAACGGGAACGGGTAATCGGGTTATTGTTGGTTGATGAAATTAATAAACTTATTTATTATGAGTTGCTACCGGCATAACGAGAGGAGAGAGATGGAAAAGACTTGTTGTGATTGGTTCTCAATGCTTTGACCGGATTGTGATCTCATTTGATCTAGAAAATCCTCCACCTTAATTTAAATAATAATAAAAAATTTACCTAAAATTTTAACAATTAAACCATTAAAAATTAAACTACATTCTCAACATTTCACATCCACAACCTATCATTTTTTCTCTCACAAATTGGATATTTCTTATATAAAACAATGTTGTCATCATCGTCGTCATCTTCATTGGAAGATGTTTTTGATAGTGTGATACAGTTTGTCGTCTCAATACGTAATAGGCTAGAACAACATCTTAACAACATTGAATCGAGCAATGTGCAACGTAAACGGATAAGATATATCCAAAGACACCGTCAGGCAGCCCACCAACGTCTCATGCATGATTATTTTAACGAACATGCTCTCTTTCAAGGATATTATTTTCGCTGACGGTTCCGGATGCATAAAGATTTGTTTATGCATATTGTAAAAGGTGTGAGTTCAGTGTCTGGGCCTGGACTCAAGAAGTGCGTTAGGCTTTGAACCAATTCAAAAATATATTGTTGTATTTCGTATGTTAGGAGTGTTATCACTCCCTATGAAATGCTAAGATTTAGGTGCAAAAACAAAAAGATGACATGGCAAGCAAAAAATGATATAGCAAAGTGTTAAGAGTGTTACCACTCCCTCTACCCTTATGAACAGCAGTGGTATGCAGTCTTGGCTAACCCGCCCTTACTTTAACTTTTTGGTTTCTCTTAGTTATTGAAGTACATATATTAACATATTGTTGAAATCATTTTAGTTTTAAGGGTTTAGGTTATATTTGGTCACTTAACTTTTGGATTTATACTCATTTGGTCATCTACTTCGTTTATGTTTTAAAAGGTCACTTAACTTTTAAATTTTGTCTAAAATGGTCACTATGCCCAACAATAAGAGGTTCCACATCTTTTTTTTTTGTTTATGATGTCTAAGGTCATCAAACTTTTTTTTTTGCTATTTTAGGGAAATGGACTTTTTTTGTTATAATTAGTCACTAAACTTTTGAAACTGTGATCATCCGGTTATATGTATTTTTTCCATAATTCATTTTTATAACTTTATTTTTTTACTTTTGGTTTTACATGTTATTTTTTATAATTTGTTTTTATAACTTCAATTTTATTATGTTTTTCCATTTTTTTTACAACTTAACTTTCTTCTCTACTTTCATGTTTTTTTCAAAATTCAATTTTACAACTTCATTTTATTTTTTTATATATTTTTTCATGATATGTTTTTAGAGCTTCATATATTTGTTTCGCCAATTAGGTGTCAATATTAAATTACATAATTATTAACCAAAGTAATAATCCTAGAATTATTTGTTTCTCACACATTCAGTAAAATTGCATAATTAACAACTTTCTTATATGAAAGTTTACATATTACAACAGTAACAACACCCCACATATTTTTCTCAAACAAAAAGATCATCATTATTTTCTCGTTTTTGTTGTTGCTTTTTTCTCTAGTACTAAGTTATCCGTTTTGTTTGGATATTGGCATTATGGATCCAAAATACCATTATCTTCGGTAAATTAGTATCCAACTTGATAACAAGAACTATGCATATTTTTAGTCATGTAATGATGATTTTTTTGTGAGAAACACATGTGAGATATTGTTACTCGTGTAAGATGTAAACCATCATATGAGAAAACTGCTAATTATGTATTGTTACCGGATGCGTGAAAAACTAATAGTTCTACGATTATCACTTGAGTTAATAATTCTAATTTACATTTAATTGGCGAAACAAATATATGAAGTTCTAAAAATATATTGTCGAAAAACATTTAAAAACAAAGAAAAAATAAATTGTAAAATGGATTTTGAAAGAAAAACATGAAAACGAAGTAAAAATGTTAAGTTGTAAAAATAGATTAAGAAAAAAAACCATGAAAAACATAGTAAAAATGAAGTTATAAAAACAAATTATGAAAAAAAAAACATATAAAAATGAAAGTAAAAAAATAAAGTTATAAAAATGAATCGTGAAAAACATGTAAAAACAAAACAAAAATGAAGTTATAAAAACGAATTGTTGAAAAGAAAGTATAAAACCGAATGAGTACAATTTCAAAAGTTTATTGACTAATTATAGCCCAAAAAAGTTCAATGACAAAAAATAACCAAAAAAGGAAGTTTGGTGAGCCTAGATAGCCAAAAAAAAATATGGAATCATATTATTTCCTATCATAGTGACCATTTTGGTAAAAATTTAAAAGTTAAGTGACCTTTTAAAACTTAAAACGAATTAAGTGACCAAATGAGCACAAAACCAAAAGTTAAGTGAACAAATATGACCTAAACCCTAATTTTAACTACCCTTTGAAGGTATAAGAGGCTAAATAATTGTACAAGACGACCCCATCCATGCCGAGCATATTTTGTGAGTCTCCCCTTGTAATGGAGATTGATAGTGTCACGAGTTGCATAAAATAGTTTCTAAGATGAACTTTGTGTGGAAGATACGGCTCAAAAACACAACACATATTGGATGCTCTATGTGGAGAGGGGTCTATTATAATTACAAATCTTTTATGTTCAGTCACCGCGGTAGTTAATTTGTGTTTGGATGAAGATGTCTATGGAGTTTGATAGAGTTTATTGCGTCTGCTCCTCTTATGTCGCTTCTAAAATCCGAAAATGGAATCTGACCTATTAGAGTGGACACTATATGGAGGTGTTTGGTTCCAATGTTACCATGAAAGGTGTTGGTAAAGAAATGAAAAAGTACCTTAATCATTTTCACTTCCGGTCGGTATGTTAGGTGGCATTGAGATTGTATGACATTGCACTAATAGGGTGTAAAGGGACTGTTATGTTATGTCTCTTAAAATGCTTGTAGTAGATTTCTTGAATTCCTTTAATCTAGTGGATACATCAAAATTAACTCATGAGGTCAGGTTGTTGTGTCCTATTGTTTAGGGTCGCTCCAAGGACAAGTCAAGGACAAGTCAACCTGGCCATCGCCTAGAGCAGCAATGAGGCAGGAGGCATCAATCTTTGTCCATGTATTACAGGTATCATTTGGGCCTAAAATCAGAAGTCCAACCGAGTGCCAATCCTATTCCCACCTAATAAGGGCACGTGTATGACTGAAAACGGAAGAAATTGAAGGCAGTAATTGGAGCAGTTAAAAACGCACACCTATTCTTCTTGGCAAAAGCATTCCAATTCCTAATTTTGAGGAGTAGGAGTGAATACAAAGATAAAGATGTTATGTTAAAAAGTTGTATCAGTAATTAGTTATGTATAAAAGGTATTTTCTGCATTTTTTATGATTATCAATTTATCATTCGTGTTAAGAAGTTGTGTCAGTTAATGGTTGTGTATCTAAGCATGATGTTGCTTTTAGCAGTTGTTGATGAATTCTAGTGATCTACTTAATCTTTGGATCTCGCATATGTTTATTGAGCGTATTTATGAAGGTTGTAAACAAAGAAAGATTGAGGGCATACCAACGTGTACTTACAGAAGACTATGAGATATCGCTAGATATTAGAAGTTTCGATCATTGATGGTGATAATCACACCATTCTTCATGTTCTTTCTCAATCAATTGTATATTTTATAGCAACGGTAACAAGTATTTCATTTAGTTGTGTTTTGCAATTTCCCGTTTTTTTGCCATAGTAGGGGAAGATTTTTCTATTTTCTCTCTCTGAAATTTATGTATCTATATATTTTTGTGTATGTGTGTGTCAAATGTTTATGAAATTCAAACTATTCATGATGATGAGATTGGTGACAAGTGTTGGTAATTTTAAACTGTAAGGTGGATAGACTTTAGTTATAAATATATATTATAAAAATATATATTAACAAAGTAGTAATGTCTTTGTTAACTTCAATGTATTGTTAGTTGTTGTGAATAAGTATAATCATACTCTTTAAATTAAAGAAACAAAATCACTATGAGAAAATCTCATTATGTGCAGTTTTCATATGCACAAATGATGCTTCAATTGGTTGGTAGCATTTGAAGTTGGAATTTTCTATGCAAGGCCATGTTAGGATTTGAGGTTCTCAACATGCCAAACAACTCCATGATGGATCCTTCCAAGTTGTTCATATCAAATCAGAATGAACATTATATCTACATATTAGCTAGTTGGTTATGTTACCCATAGTAAATCCTAACTTTATGGAATTCCATGTTGCTTCAGTTTGTCAATGTACAATGTACACTTAACACAAGCTCCTTCCTACAACTAAAATTACAATAGTTGGAGGAACCACAAGAAGATCTTCATGTAAGGTTTATTTAATCTTTTTGTACAAAAGAACTTTTCTCTACTCATGAATTCAATTAAGATCGAGTGGCCCTAATTACCTTATCCTTTGAGAGGTTATTATAGCAGTAAAAATTTAGCGATTAGCTTATCCTTTGAGAGGTTATTATAGCAGTAAAAATTTAGCGGATAAATAGACATCATTCAAAGAGAGTTCCATTATAGTTTGTTTTATATACTCCTTAGAAAAATAATTACCCAACTCAATTAAAATTATTTAAATAAGTCTATGATCTATAATTCACTCCATGACCTAAGAGGGATGTTGTAATTACACCAAGAAGCTATTTAGGTAGGAAAAATGTTCGTTATTTTCAGCATCTGTGAAACTCCTAGATCCGTCAAGATTTACTGACTTATGTCAACAACATGTTAATCTCTTCTACGCTCATCTTACATTGTTAAGCATCAAGTAACCTAAAAAATATTACTAAAAACATTTAAAAAAAAGATAAAAAATACTTTTAAAAAAACACCACACAAACACATTTATGTCGCCTAAGAGACCCCCTAAAAACCAAAATCCCCCAAAAAGTGTTTTTTGTATATTTTTTCTATGCATGTGCATATGCATATAAATATTCAAATATGCATATAAGGAAATTCGTATTTTTTTCGAACGAATGTCTTTGAAACATCCCAAAAATACGGTCCAAAAATTTCGTTTAAATTTATAAATAAAACCATAGTAATCCAAATCACCTCAAAAAAACATAAGTGAAAATATTTCAAAACATCATATCAATCTCTGTATCAACATCATATCAATCTCTGTATCAACATCATATATCCAAATATCAGAGTAAATCATCTCAGGCTAAAAGTTGTGGTGTGTGCGATACAGTCATCCCGAGCTTTTCCCCTTACTAGTGGAAGTACCTGAAACCAAAACTGAAAACTGTAAGCACAAAGCTTAGTGAGTCTCCCCAAACTACCACATACCATACACATAATCACATAATAACAGATATTGGGCCTTGCCCGCTACATCGGGCCCCGCCCGGCATCAGACTGAAGTCCGACATTGGGCCCCGCCCGACATCAGACCGAAGTCCGGTATACATATAACATATCAACAAACATATAACATAAACACATAACATAAACATATAACATTCCTCGGGCTTGCCCCGACATCGGATCGAAGCCCGGAACACATAAACATAACATATAAGCTAAACATTCATCGGGCTTGCCCCGACATCGGACCAAATCCCGGAACACATAAACATAACATATAAGCTAAACATTCCTCGGGCTTGCCCCGACATCGGATCGAAGCCCGGAAAACATAAACATAACATATAAGCTAAAAATTCCTCGGGCTTGCCCCGACATCGGACCGAAGCCCGGAAAACATAAACATAAAATAAAAGCTAAACATTCCTCGGGCTTGCCCCGGCATCGGACCGAAGTCCGAAACACATAAACAAACACATGAAAGAATCACAAAGACATCAAACATACAAACATTCCTCGGGCTTGCCCTGGCATCAGACCGAAGTCCGGAAACATATAAACTACATCAGGCTAACCCTGGAAATGCTAACATACATAAACAGGCCGGTATTGGTGCCTTAGACCCGTTCCTAAGAGGAAACTCACCTCAAATGTCGAGTGAAGTAGCTGAACGTCTCTACTCCTACAACCGGCTCTACTCACGCCCTATACAAAACAACCCCTTAGATACCATTCCTTACATCAAGACCCCTTCATGGTCAACCTTGGTCAAAGTCAATGTCCAAGTCAAAGTCAACACTCAGTCAAAGTCAAAGTCAACAATCCAAGTTAACTCAACTCGTCGAGTCATCCCCCTAACTCGCCGAGTTCCCTTGCTACTCATAGTCGTGATAACATGAGCCAACTCATCGAGTCCCTTCACAGACTTATCGAGTTCTACCTTGTACATAATTGGGATAAATCGACTCAACTCGTCGAGTCCCTTACTGGACTCCCCAAGTTCCTCAGTCTGTTTGGGCATCTCAATAGATTAAGCCCCAAATCTTCAGATCTAAGCTTCATACCTCTCATATACACTAGAAATGTCCTTTTAAGGGTAAAGTTTCCAAATTTACCCATTAATACCTTTCCTTAATGGGTTTAGCTCAAAACTTAACTCCTTAGGACCTAGATCTTGGTCCACAAGCCATCCATACTCCAAACTAAAGCCTACAAACAGAGATCTAGACCCTAAACACTACATGGACACGTAAAGCTTTCACCTTTCTCTACATGCATGGCCTTTTGGAGCTTAAAAGGCCAAAAAGACACCTTATGGCTCGCATGGGGATTCCATGGTCATAAAGTTTGCACCTTTATGCCATGAAAGCCCTCTATAATCCCAGATCTGAAGGAATAATCACTTGGGACGTCCATATCCCAAAGATCAAGCTTCTTGGACCAAAAACCCAATAAAATGAAACTAAGGAGATCTAAGAAACTACTAAGCAAGTTAGAGACTTGATTACCAGAAAATGATGAGGATGAAAGGAAGTCTCTAGATCTACTATCTTCTCCTTGAATCCTCTAGCTTCTCCTCTTCTTTACAAGCAGGAACCAGGCGTTACAATTCTCCCCCACTTGTCTTAGACTTCGTCCTCGAAGTCTGCTGCGTCGGGAAACAACTTCGGGTAGTGCTCCTTCATCTCTTCCTCGGGATCCCAAGTCCACCTTGAGCCCTTGCGGTGCTGCCACTGCACCTTCACCAACACAACCCTCTTGTTCCTCAGCTCCTTTGTCTTCTTGTCGAGAATAGCTACTGGTCTCTCGATGTAGTTCAGGCTGTCATTAACCTGTATATCCTCTAAAGGCACCACTACGAAGTCATCCACTAAGCACTTCCGTAACTGGGAAACATGAAATGGGAGGATATCACTATGGATTTTATTACAAAGCTTCCCAGGACCACACGCAGGGTTGATTCGATATGGGTCATCGTGGATCGATTGACCAAGAGCGCTCACTTTATACCGATCCAGGAGAGTATCTCGGCCGAGAAATTGGGCGAGATTTACGTGCGAGAGGTAGTGGCATGTCATGGAGTGCCTGTCTCGGTGGTGTCAGACCGAGATGTCCGGTTTACTTCCAGATTTTGGAAGCGGTTTCACGACGAGATGGGTACTGTCTCCATTTCAACACCGCTTTCCACCCTCAGACGGACGGGCAGAGCGAGAGGACGATTCAGACTCTCGAGGACATGCTTCGGGCATGTGTGCTAGACTTCGGTGGCAGTTGGGATACGTATCTTCCGTTAGCGGAGTTTTCGTATAACAACAGCTACCACTCCAGTATAGACCGACCTCCCTTCAAGATGCTCTACGGGAGGAAGTGTAGGACCCCAATCTGTTGGGGTGAGGTCGGTCAGCGAGTCATGGGGAGTACAGAGGTGGTACTCAAGACTATAGAGCGGATTCAGCAAGTCCGGAGCAGGCTCCAGACTGCTCAGAGTCGGCAGAAGAGTTACGCCGACAAGCGGCGTTCGGAATTGGAGTTTGAGGTGGGCGATATGATCCTCCTGAAGGTGTCACCCTGGAAGGGTGTTATCAGATTTCGGAAGCGGGGCAAGCTGGGCCCCAGGTTCATTGGTCCGTTTAGGGTTTTGGCTCGGGTGGGTCGGGTTGCTTATCGACTAGATCTTCCAGCAGAGCTCAGCCAGATCCACAACACTTTCCATGTTTCTCAGTTGCGGAAGTGCTTGGCGGATGAGTCAGCAGTTGTGCCTTTGGAGATATTCAGGTTGATGATAGCCTGAATTACATCGAGAGACCCATTGCGGTCTCGGATCGGAAGACGAAGACCTTGAGTAACAAGGTGGTCCAGCTAGTGAAGGTGCAGTGGCAGCATCGGAAAGGTTCAGAGTGGACATGGGAGCCTGAGGCGGAGATGAGGGAGCACTATCCAGAGATGTTTTCAGAGGCAGCAGACTTCGAGGACAAAGTCTAACATAAGTGGGGGAGAACTGTAACGCCCCGTTCCTGGTACGCATTTTTAATTATTCTTCTTCTTGTTTTAGAAGCTACTCGGCGAGTCAGTAGCCCTAACTCGTCGAGTAGCAGCGGGTCTGCACGTGGTTTGAGCATGGCGACTCGACGATTCTCTTATTCCCGACTCGGCGAGTCCGCCAGTCTGGATGAAACCCTAATTCTAAGGGTTTGTACCCTATTTAAATGTCCTTATAGCCCCCATCCCAGCCCCCAACACCTCTAGAACGTTCCCCCTTGAAACCCTAACCCTCCATTGGTGATTTTGAGTGATTCCATCCTATTTTGAGTGATTTTTGTGCTTTCTTGAAGTGGTAGAGAAGAAGGAAGGAGACAAGGTTTAAAGGAGAAGAAGTAGATCCAGAAGCTAGCCCTCTTTTGCTAAACTTCCTGGTAATCAAGCTTAACACTTGACTTATAGTTTTATAGATCTCCTTTTTGTCACTGTTATGGAGTTTTGGGTCCAACAAGCTTAATCCTTAAGACCCGGTCGTCCCAAGTCGATTCACCTTCAGATCTAGGTTCTGGAATCGAGAACATGGCATGAGAATGCAAGCTTTATGGCCATGATAGCCCATGCACCCCTTTAGACTTCATTTTTGGGTCCTTTAAGCATATACTCCCATGCATGCACGTAAAGTTCGTAACTTTACGTGCTAGATCGATCTTACAAGCCCAGATCTACCTTTTGGATAAGTGTTGTACATCAGAAATCGAAATATAAGGCATGGACATTATCGACTCGACGAGTCGTTCTTGGGACTCGGCGAGTCCAGTGTATTGAGCCCCTTTCTGTTGTTGTTCAAAGGAACCCCAGTCGAGTGTTAACAAGGTCGGAAAAGTCCTGAGGAGTGCTCCGATGTATTAAGATATAGCCATAATCTAGGAATCATGGGACTCGACGAGTGCAAGAACACACTCGGCGAGTCGAAGGCAATCTCCTTACCCGCAAGAACAGACTCGACGAGTTGTTCATACAACTCGGCGAGTCGTAGTCTGGACATGTTCATATGATGGAGGTGGACTCGGCGAGTTGTTCATACAAGTCGGCGAGTCGGATGAAGATTGACTCGATGTTATTAAAGAAGGGGAACTCGTCGAGTCTTTGCTAAACTCGGCGAGTAGAATCGAGTAGGGAGCAGAAGAAGAAGATAGGGACTCGGCGAGTTGGCGGCCCAACTCGGCGAGTTAGGTCAACTGAAGTTGACTTTGACCAGGAGTAAATAGTCACCTTACCCTAAGATTAGTAATCAGTGTTTGACTAAGTGTCTTTATGGGAATTGTAGCCGGAGATTTACCGGAGCAGCAGCCAGACATTTCCCACCCAGCACTCCAGCAGTCAGCTTTATGAGGTGAGTTTCCTTCCAGTAGGAACGGGTCTACGGCCACAATGCCGACCCGTATAGATATCAGTAGTTTCGGACTGCGGTCCGATGCCGGGGTGGTCCCGAGAAGTAGTTCAGTATGCTTGATGTCTCTGTGATTCAGGCATGTCTATGTGTTATGTGTTCCGGATTGCGGTCCGATGCAGTATGCAGTATATGTGTTATTGTTATATGTTATGATTATGTTATGCTATGTTCAGTCAGTTCCGGGCTGCGGTCCGATGCAGTGGGCAAGGCCCAAGTTAGTTATTCTGGGCTGCGGTCCGATGTAGTCGGCAAGGCCCAAGTTAGTTATTCCGGGTTGCGGTCCGATGCAGTGGGCAAGGCCTAAGTTAGTTATTCTGGGCTGCGGTCCGATGCAGTGGGCAAGGCCCAAGTTAGTCCGGGCTGCTGTCCGATGCAGTGGGCAAGGCCTAGTAGTTGCTTTCTGTGTTATTGTATGGTATGTGGTAGTTTGGGGGAGCTCACTAAGCTTTGTGCTTACAGTTTTCAGTTTTGGTTTCAGGTACTTCCACTAGCAAAAGGAAGGGCTCGGGATGATCGCATGGCACACACCACAGTGTTCAGCATGGGAGTTTTACTCTGATATTTTGATATGACATTTGACATGAGATTTGACATGTGATAGATATTATGAGATTTTGAACACATAGTTTATGATTTTTATACTTTGGTAATGAAATGATGGTTTTAACAATGTTTTAAAAACGAAATTTTTGGGTGGTATTATTGGGATGTTTCACATAGTGACCATAGCGAGTCCTAAAAGCTGTCTTCTGCACATCCTCGTCTCTGACTCGCATCTGGTGATAACCTGATCGCAGATCGATCTTGGAGAACCAAGATGCACCATGTAGCTTGTCAAACAAATCATCAATCCTCGGGAGGGGATAACGGTTCTTCACCGTTACCTTATTAAGCTCCCGATAGTCTATGCACATTTGATGTGACCCGTCATTCTTCTTCACAAACAGGACCGGGGCTCCCAGGGCGAACTACTCGGCCTGATAAATCCCTTGTCTAGTAGCTCTTGCAGCTGTGTAGACAACTCCTGCATCTCGGGAGGAGTCAACCGATATGGTGCCTTGGCTATCGGAGCCGCACCAGGGACTAGGTCAATCCTGAACTCAACCTGTCTCTCCGGGGGTATCCCAGGCAAATCCTCTAGGAATACGTCCAGGTACTCTCGCACAATCGGTACATCATCGACTGTCGTGTTACCCTTATCCTGAGTATCCATGACATAGGCGACATAACCTGCGCAACCCTGCTGAAGGTAGCGCCTCACTATCGCTGCTGAACATAGAGTCGGTCCGCCATACGACCTCTCACCCTAAATCACTAACCCTCCCCCACTAGGAGTCCGAACTCTCACTAGCTGCTGCTCGCAGTCGATCACTGCTCCATTGGGACTCAACCAGTCCATACCAACAATAACCTTATTCCCTCGTAGCGGAATAGGGATTAAGTCCACAGAAAATTACTTATCAAACAATTGCAGTGTACATCCTCGATGAACCCTCGCAACCTGAACGGTCCTATCATCTGCTATCTCTACATCTAGTGGACAATCCAGCTCCCCTGGAGCTCCTACGAATTGCTTGCTGAGTGCAAGTGACACAAAAGATCGGGTAGCTCCCGAATCAAACAATATCAGAGCAGATATATTGTTCACAAGGAACGATCCTATAATAAAACACATATACATAAGCAATAATCAATATAAGTAAAGAAATAAGGAGAAGATACATACCCGTCACCACGTCGGGAGCTGCACGTGCCTCCTCTGCTGGCAACTGAAAGGCCCTGCTCTTCGCCACAGGCGCCTCTGTCCGGCCCTAACGATCGTGTGTAATCCTCAACGTAGCAGGAGCGGGTGCCGCCACCCGTCCTGCTACTGGTAAACTCGGGCACTGGGACCGCTTGTGTTCCCTCTAATTGCACTGGAAGCAAATCCGATCTGATACTGTGGTGGTGGTGGTGGTAACTGTACAATCTCTGCTCACATATACATAAGCAATAATCAATATAAGTAAAGAAATAAGGAGAAGATACATACCTGTCACCACTTCGGGAGCTACACGTGCCTCCTCTGCTGGCAACTAAAAGGCCCTGCTCTTCGCCACAGGCACCTCTGTCCGGCCCTAACGGCCGTGTGTAATCCTCAACGTAGCAGGAGCGGGTGCCGCCAACCGTCTTGCTACTGGTAAACTTGGGCACTGGGACCGCTTGTGTCCCCTCTGATTGCACTGGAAGTAAATTCGATCTGATACTGTCGTGGTAGTGGTAGTAGCTGTACAATCTCTGCTCACATGACCCGTCCAGCCGCACTTGAAGCAGCCTGCATGTCACACCCCCAAACCAGACGGCGGAAACGTCCGGGGGTGGAGGACTTCATTTGTAGTATCACAATACATGCATCATAGTAATCAAAGTACAAATAACCATTGTATTTAAAAAGTTTAAGTATTTACATGTGTTCAATCATTGTATATTAAAACCAAAATAGTTATACAAAAGAAGAAGATATGACTCAAAATAGCTCCATTTTCTCAAAAAGCTCGGGGAGTACCTGTTTATTATTTCCCTGAGAATATAAGTAATTTGAAAAGAGAGTATCAACATAAAGTTGAGTGAGTGCATAAGTGTTTATGTTTGAAAGGATGTCTTTGTATCTTGCATATGTAAACTATTCCAGAAAACCCTATATTTTCTGTTGTATATGAAAAGTAGTTTTATTCCCATAAAACCGTTCTATTTGTAAATCAATGTTTTGTATTTGTATTCCTTTATGTAAAACTTGTAACTGAGAGTGTGCCTGGTTTCACCAGCTGTTATTGAAAACTGTATTGTACTATTGTAGTTTGTATTCTGTAAACTGGTACTTTGAAGGTGTACTTACGTTTAGTTGATTATACACTAACGTATTGTTAATATCTTTTTAATGAGTTATTATAACCATACTGAGATTGGATGGCCTGAAACAAACGCTTTGTAGGCGTTTAAACTGTTGATAACAATTGTCACTCATTGGCGTGTATGCCTGACTGTAGCTAGCAGTTTGAGTGCGGAATTGTCAATCCCAAAATAGATCTACACACAACTTGTTTCGATCCCCTGACTGGAGACTCTGGTTATAATATCAGGACTTTAACTTTGTTGTCTAAATGAATTAAACAACATGAATTGAATGACTCATAAAAAGCATATAAACGTTACATGTATATTAGTTATGAAAACCCAATCATTCTGAAATAAATGATTGACAGTATGTTCTTGAATTAGTATTCTTAACATGTATATGAAAATTGTATATCCCTTGATTTGTTTTGAACCAAACCTTTGTTTCTTGTAAAACTGTGTATTCTAGTATACTTGAATCATGTATTATTGTTATATGTATCATAAATTATACCTATTATAATTTATATGTACTTTCTAAATTGGTATTTAACTGTTTTTGAAAGAAACCCCTTTTTGCTCAACATGTTACAAAGGGTATTTAAACTGAATGAAATAACTTCTATATTTATATACATATACAATTATATATAAGTAAAATTTAAACGACATTCGGACAAATAACCGGTACTATAAGCCCACATCCATACAAGGAAAAGAACCCAGAATGAGTTATTAGTCCTAAGCCTTTTAAATCTTATTTATATAAATATATATATATACAAAAATGAATTCTGGGGAAAAATATAAGTTTACAAAAGAGTTTAATGTTTTGAGAATATTTTGACGATTTAATGTCGTTTTATCATGATTTGAAATCATGATTTTATAACACAAAGTTCTTGTGTTATACAATACCCCCCCCCCCTCTTAAAACAGTAGAAATTATGAAAATACGGGGGGTATGAACTCACTTGATAGGTGGTGATTTGGACAGCGTTTCGTTTTCTGGAAAACTGTGTATTCTAGTATACTTGAATCATGTATTATTGTTATATGTATCATAAATTATACCTATTATAATTTATATGTACTTTCTAAATTGGTATTTAACTGTTTTTGAAAGAAACCCCTTTTTGCTCAACATGTTACAAAGGGTATTTAAACTGAATGAAATAACTTCTATATTTATATACATATACAATTATATATAAGTAAAATTTAAACGACATTCGGACAAATAACCGGTACTATAAGCCCACATCCATACAAGGAAAAGAACCCAGAATGAGTTATTAGTCCTAAGCCTTTTAAATCTTATTTATATAAATATATATATATACAAAAATGAATTCTGGGGAAAAATATAAGTTTACAAAAGAGTTTAATGTTTTGAGAATATTTTGACGATTTAATGTCGTTTTATCATGATTTGAAATCATGATTTTATAACACAAAGTTCTTGTGTTATACAATACCCCCCCCCCCCTCTTAAAACAGTAGAAATTATGAAAATACGGGGGGTATGAACTCACTTGATAGGTGGTGATTTGGACAGCGTTTCGTTTTCTGGAAAGGAGTTTATTTGACGAAAAACCGGCTTTAATCGGGCAGAGTTTCGACTGGAGAAAGTTGTTTTTCTTGGGAATCTCGGGGCTTCGAGGCTTGCTTAGGCTTTTAGACTTGATATCAGGGCTTTAGGGGTTGTAGGAAATTTTAAAATGGTGAAAGAAGTGAAAAGAAATGGAAAATGGTGTGAAAAATGTGAAAAATCTGGAGGGTCTCGCATGGCTTATATAGGCCGAAGCCTCGGATCCGAAGCAAGGAGAAGCAGACGCGTGTTCGGACAGGTGGCGAGGGGGAGGGTTCGCTTCGGACCGCTGGCGAGACGCGTCGGATCCGGAGTGGACCAGACTTCGGTCGAATCGGAAGAGAGCACGGTGCGAGTTCGGATGCTCCAGCGTGCGAAGGGCGTGTCGATTGCGCACTGGAACGCAGCTTCGGTCCAATCAGAAGGTGCCACGAGGCGACACGTGTCAGTCTCGCATGCGAGGGGATGTGTCCGAGTATGCACCATGCGATTTTTCCCGGTTTTCAACATTTTTCGATTTTCGTGCCCAAAACTTGCCAAATTCATAACTTTCGCATACGAGCTCCGTTTCTGACGTTCTTTATATGCACGCGTAGGTAAACTTATACTCTACGACTTTTGTTTAGACTTCGTCGGCTAGTTTTGAATTTATTTTTAATATTATTATTTTTAACAGACCGGGACAGGAAATCCGTTAAAAATTCATAACTCCTTCATCCGACGTCCGTTTTTGTCTGTCTTTTTACCGTTGTACTACTATTGACGAGACCTTCAATTCTTGTTTAGGTTGTGTTGGCTAAAAATCACTCGATCTTTATTTCGAGTTTTTAGCTGTATACTGCTATACTGAAACTTTGGAAAATCATAATTTCTTCATACGAAGTCAGATTTTGACGTTCTTGTTATGAAAGTTCTCGGTTTAGCATAATGATGTGTACAATTAGCTACACCTAATTTTAATATTTATTACCTAACTACTTTAACTAACTAAATTACACCTAGGCAGTGTACCTAGTCAGATTGTAGTGTAGTTTAAGTAAGTTGGGGTCAAACGCAAGGAATAGATTTAATTAGCTAAAATAATTACTCTAAATTAATCTAAAATCAAACAATAATTAAAACGGTTTTTATCCGATTTTGCAAGATCAGACTAACTTAACTCAAATTCAATCAATAATTAAAAACACTCCTGTTTAGTTTGAATCCACTTCTTCTTTATGGTTAGCTAACACTTATGGATTATCAAGTTGGTTATTATTGTATTAGTAACTTAAGTATAAACTTACCAATATTAAACTAATTCATGTAAAACTATGTATGGTCACACACAATCAAACACAGAACCAGTTTTGGATTATGAATATGCTATGTAAGATTATGCAAACACAATTATGGTCATAATTTATGTTCTCTAGCACAACTAAATTTAATTACTTTAATTACTATCTAAGATTGGTCAATCCTAGCTCTAGCAATTCAATGTTCACTAAATCACTAGGTTTCAAGTTCATGTAATTTAATTGTCACTAAGCTACACAGAACATGAATTTAAGCAACTAAAGAAACAAATATTAGCATGCTAGGTAAAAACAATCACACATAAGCAAACTACCAACTTAACAAATCCGTAGTAAATTAAACTACACCATAAGTCAGAAGCTTCATCTAGCTAAACAAGAGTAGCTAGATTCAGCTGCTTATAGCAACAAACAAACTAAAACAAATCATAGTGTAAGTCATGATGAATGTACCAAACATATAAACTATTGATGTACTATTCTCTTCCTTGGTGGTAAAAACCCTATTCCAACATTTCTTCCCTTCTGAATTTCGGCTCCAGGAACCCTGCAAGGCAGCCAACCCCCTTAAAGTCGTAGGGATCAAGGATATATATAGTTTTTAATTTTTCCCGATTCACCTCTTGAATTTTCAAGGTTCACCTCGTGAATCCGTAAATATCCGTATTCAACACGGATTCCTGATCCGCGATGTTTATCTTCTAGAAGGCCATACTCACCTCGTGAATCTTCTAACTCTCACCTCGTGAGTACGCATTTTTCTGATTTTCTTGTCCTTCAAGCCTTTAACCTCCAAAGTTCCATTCTTTAACACTTTTAGTCCCTTTTCTTCAAAATGTCTTCTTTTTGGCTGCAAAATATAATTTAACCTTATAAGTACCATTATTCTATGCAAATAACAAAATATATATAAAAATGTACTTAAATATTGCCTAAAAATACGTATAAATATAGCAATATCAAAATACCCCACACTTATGCTTTGCTTGCCCTCAAGCAAATCTACTTATTTTAACTTAAACCTTCATCACTAGCATCACATAGAACAATCCAATTCCAGCTCAACCATTATGCCAAGACCTCAACGCGTGCATTTGTGTCTAAAATGTTTCCTAAGGGACCCCCATACTCTAAATACTCACAATCCTCATAACCACGCGCCCACTTCTTTTGAACAACACTCATTTTATGCATCCCTCCGAATCTATCCGCAGAAATCTTTTTAACCTTAAGGTATTTTTGTAAAGCCACCCAAGCATACATAATCTAGAGAATTACAACTTTAAGATACCATAATGGAGCTCTTGAATTCTTCTTTCTTTGACATTTGATCTTTAATTTGTACTTTGAATTCATCACCTTTTTGTGTGATTTTTGGTATCTTCAACTTTTGATTTTTCTTCAGAATTTTTGATCTTTGATCTTCAAACTTTGATACTTCTATAGCTCCAAAAATTCTTCAATTTTTCACTTTTTGGTAATTTCTCTCTCTTTTTTTATAAATATCTCACTTTTTCCACTCAAAACCCTACATGCTTAAGCAGGGGCGCTTAACTTCAACCTTTATTGGTTAAGGATATTAATTTTCCTAGATACATTTCAAGTACAGGCTGCTAAACATATTGCATTCCTCAAACTAAGCGAGGTTGTGTTTTTGTCCCTTGATTTCACTAGAATAAAGGGGGCCACAAATACACTATAACGTGTATTGGCTCAACTAAACATTTGAGCTCTCATCGGATCATCCCTCACAACGCTAGCAACTTAAGTTTAAATTATCATTATTACTAGAAATTTTTATTTAGATTATTATTTCAAATCTATTTCTAAAAATTTTTAAATTTACTACATTCTAGCAATTTACTTTTTTCAACCTAAGCAATTACTTTTTCGACCTCCTACCCCACACTTATTACATACAATGCCCTCATTGTATGCTATGCAAAACATATAAATAAAAAGAGGGAGAAAAAGGAACAGACTCCCCTGGGATAGAAGTGGCGAGATCGAACTCCAAAAGTGTGGATAAAGTGTGCATCTTGAATACGGACTTCGTGAAATAGAAACTTAGATCTTGAACACGCGAGATATGTAATGTACCGGCAAAGTATGGAATCGAAACTTCAATCTTCAACAAATGTGGTGTAAAACTCCAAAATGGAAAGAACAATGTGGGAAAGCATACGCCACATTGCATGGTAAAGAAAATGAGCCATTCTAATCCTCATGATAATCCAAAAAGGAATGGTGGTGAACCACATAATGAATATGGAACAATAATATTCATTTTTATAAATTCACGCCGTGGGGCTACTGAATTCACGAGGTGAAATCGGTTGGAAGGGGGTTCTGGGAAGTCATCATATACTGACTCACGAGGTGAATATTTGAATATTCACGAGGTGAAAACTGGAATCCCAGAAATAATTCACCCCTAACTCTTCTTTCAATTCTTGTATTCAACCCCATGTATTAATGGATTAAGACTCTTCTAACCCTATTATCTTGGACTCTTCTCTCTAACTCTACCTTCGCTCTTGACTCACCCCACACTTATTTTAAATTGTGGGTCTCGACTCTCGACTTTAAACACTCTCGGCTAAACATATACGCACTCATATCTCGACATCCTTTTCATGCGGCTCCTAGTAAATCTGGAAGTTAATAACCAAAGGAAGCAAAAAGTAACATAATATCTTAATAGTCTTACAATCCAAAAAAATTTAAAAACAACATAAAACCAAACCAAACAAGACTAAAATAAATGAAATAAAACTAAAAATAAATGATCAATCATCCTCATCATGCTCGTTCGCTCCGCTAGTCCCGGCTCCGTCTCCTCTTGGAATCCATAACTCTTCCCACGTAGGAATATAAGGGCATTGAGGTGGCACGGTGGGTGGTCTTACCACATTCATATGAGAGAACACGGTTTCAAGAATTTGGGTGTTATAAGTCACCCCACCGCGTAAATTATCCAAATAAGAACCCACCCGGCTTTGGAACGGATCAGTGGGTATGCCACCCTCGTATGGTTGGGATCTACCCATCTCCCCCCGGGCCCTCACGTTCCTTCTTCGAGGCCTGGTTGTTGCTCGGGCTCTTCGGTCGGTTGGTCCTCACCCTCGTTATCGTTGTGCGGTATCCCCCAATGCGTCCCATAATTGACCACAACCCGTATGGTCTCAAGGTATCCCATAGAAAATTCGTTCCCTTCTTTACACGTAAGTGTCCATGTAATCGCAGGAACGAGCACGCCATAAGACTTGGCTAAGCGGGTGACAAAATGGCCACCACAGATTGGGCTCCCGGGTCGGGAACTCACTGCATATTCTGCCAAGTAACGAGCCAAGAAGTAGGGAAGATTGCAACAAAACCCCGGTTGTAAAATAGACCACAAGAAAAATAAATTAATCTTGGTGGCCTTATCTCCAAATTTTTTATGGTGGGTGGAGAATGTGATCAGCATGTGAATCAAACGGTGAATGGGTGATTTGATGCTGCTTTCTGGTGACACACTGGAGTTAAAAACACCAAAAGCGATATGGCTCCAAAATTCATATCCCGACATTCCCCCGAAATAAGTACGGGTAGCCTCCCGTAAGAACATAGAAAACTCGGGGGTCACGGTCTCGCGGGCCTCGTATAAACCCATCCTCCATGAAAATTCTACCAAGTTGCACTCCCTATATTCACCACCCAAACGAAAGACCAATGCTTGTTAGTAGTTAGGGTCTTGGACATTTTCATGGAACACCACGGTAGAAAAGAATTCAACACACAATTCCTTGTAAACTCTTTCTTGGATGGCGAACAAGTTACTCCATCCTTTGCATGTAAACGAATACCCGTTTCCCATAAAAGTTTTGGTAAGAAACGAGTTTAGTCTTTCAACGAGTCCAACCTCCCGAAGCCTTTGCCAATTAACTGTTGGGGCAATAGCAAACTCTCTGTTGTGTAACCATCCCAACCGGTTGTTGCACCGTGTCAAAATATCCTGAGGCAAAGTTGTTGGGAAGACGTAAAATGGGTGCAAACTAGCCACCCCATTTGGAACCTCTCTTCTTGGACCCATTTCTGCAAAACAAAACAACAAACAACCACAAAACAAAAATCCAAGAAATTATTATAAACAAAAAACTGTTTTGATGGTGCCAGGATTCACCTCGTGAATCCCTAAGGATTCACGTCGTGAGTTCGTGATCAATAGTCAGAATCGGTCCATTCTGTGTGCAAATCGTGGGAATCTAATGTTTAGGGTTTTATGCTAGAACAATTTCAAACTCATTCCAGGCGCATGCAGCAAAATCTTCACACATTAAGGGTATTGATTTTGATATTCAAATGAAATGCAAACCCTAACCCCTAAATCAACAAATTAGTGAAAATTAACCAAAAGAAATACGAGATGTTTACCTTTGTGTGAAGATTACGTAAGCAAAAGGATTAAATTAAGTCAATCTAGGCCGAAATCGGGTGGGGGGGGCAAAGAACAATCTTCACTTCGTGAGGTCAAGAAAGTGTTTTGGTCAAAAGGATTCTGAATTGTTTAAGCTGTGGTCCCGTGTTATTTCTGGATTCACCTCGTGAATCCTTTCGAACTCACCTCGTGAGTTTTTTTGGGCTAACGTGGCTGGCCATTTAATTACACAATAATGGGCTAATAGTTTCATTTGATTAAAATGTCCCACCCCGTATGTATTATGAGCTCATGAGGTGAATATTATCGAACTCACCTCGTGAGTTATGTCTGATCGAAAAATATAAACCTAATTAAAATTTCTTCTTATTTACCACTTAATTTAGGAACCCCACACTTAACTTTTACCACTTAATTTGGATGATTAGATGATTGAATATCTAAAAAAAACTAAATATGCAAAAACTAAACTAAAGACATAAAGGAAAAGAAAATTCAAACCGAGCTCGGGTTGCCTCCCGAGAAGCGCTTCTTTTTCTTGGAGTCATGAGCCGGACTCTGTGCCTCCTTATGTTGAATCGTCTGAAGAGTCCATCACCAACTGAATCTTATGTTCTTTCCATCGCCTCTTGTAAGCTTGAACTCGTCTAATTTACGCCTTATTCGAGTTTTCCTTTTTAACTTTCACGTCATCCACATCAAGCTTTCTTTTGGTCCCTTTATTCTCCAAGTTCTCTTTATTCTTCAACTCCATAGGAATCTTTTCTTCCTTCACCATTGGACTTGTCTCCTTGGAAGTTACCTCGTCTTTGTCATCATCACTCAATATTTCATCACTCTCCTTACTTACCCAAGAAGTTGGATTCGTGTAGGCAATGACTTCAACTAAAAACGGGACGGATGCTCTTGGTTTTGTTCGTTTAACTTGTCGAATCGTTTTGATTTCTTCTTCCATGAGCTTCTCTAATTCTTCAAGTTCACTTTCTTCATCTATATTGAAAACCTCTTCTTGAACACCACTCCCCTTGAAACCATCTTCTATTCCAAAAATGTCCTTCTCATCTCTAACTCTCAAGGTGAGCTTGGATTCACGTATATCAACCAAGGCTCCAACAGTATTAAGTAACGGGCGACCAAGAATAATCGGAACATCGGGATCTTCTTTCATATCCAAAACTACAAAGTCTATTGGAAAAACGAATTTCCCAATTTTTACGAGAATATCTTCCACAATGCCCCGGGGTTGTGTCACTGAACGATTTGCCATGTGAATAGTTATTTTTGTAGGCTTCAACTTCTGAATATTCAACTTCTGATAAAATGAATAAGGCATCAAATTTATGCTAGCCCCAGAATCGGCTAAAGCATAAATATTCATATTATTCCCAAACTCATATGGAAGAGTGAGGCGTCCAGGATCCCCCATCTTCTTAGGTATCTCTCCCAATACAGCTTTTGAGCTTTGCTCACTTAGAATCACCTTAGAATTCTTCTTTAGTTGCTGAGGAGTGTCTAACAAATCTTTTAAAAAAATTTCATATTCGGGAATTTTGGATAATAAGTCGACAAAAGGAGTATTAATCGGGATACCCTTCACGTGCTTAATAAACTCCAAATGCTCTCTTTCTAGTGGACTAAGATCAGCTCGGGAAGGAACCGGTAAAGGCGGACGATAAGCCGTAACAGATTTTGAAGTTTTTTGTTCAGACCAAGCCCACGATGTGAGCATAGATGGCTTACGTCGTGAGCTCGCTAATTCAGTAGAATTTTGGTTTTTGATCTTTAACATCTCCAGATCTGGTTCGGGTTGCTTTTGCTCCACTTCTAATGCTTCGAGGAACTCAGAGATTGCCTCATCTTCAGTCTCAATTATCATAACATGGGATTGAGCATTCTTTTCAGGAAATTGTGAGGATAATTTGTTGCTCACCAAAGTAGTTAGTTGACCAATTTGGACTTCGAGATTATCGATCGATGCTTGATGATTTCTTAATGAAGCTTGCTGGTCAATCATCATTGTTTGTTGTTCTTTCATCATTTTCATGTGTTCCTTTAGCACTGCATCGGTGTCATCATGCCTTTTCTCGGAGGCTTCCATAAATTTGGTCAAAATGTTTTCCAAGTCTACTTTCTTTTCGGCTGGTGGTTGCTCTTTTTGGTAGAAGCCTCGGCCTGTTTGCTTATATTTCTCTTCCTTTTGCCTCTTGTATTCATCATATGGCAGCCACTCTTTCTTTGGTTTTCTCCAGTCCTCATCATACTTATCCCCACTCGAGTAGCAAACTTGAGCCTTTTTGTACCCGTTATCGTCTAAGCTGCAATCCTTGGTCAAGTGTGGACCATTACACCTTTCACATACAACTCTTATTGCATGAATTGATTGGTCCATTTGGGTCAATCTCCGGTCCATATTATTCAACATCTCCATCATAGCAGCCATTTCTTCAGATTGTGCACCCCTACTGCCTTTGGTTCCATCTTGTCTTGGGTTGTGGTACTCACGAGAGTGTTTTGAGAATTCTTCAATTAGCACCTTGATCTGATTAGGATTCTTCTTCGTGAGAGGGCCTTGCGAATCAAGGAGTTATCTAGTCATGACATTGACCCCATCATAGAAGATAGACATATCTTGCTGAATATTAAGGTCATGTTGAGGACAATTCCTTAACAATCCTTTGTAACGCTCCCATGCCTCGTATAGTGACTCCCCCGGCTGTTGCTCAAAGTTGGATATTGCCTTCTTGAGTTTTGTTATCTTGGATGGTGGGCAAAATTGGTCTAGAAACTTCTCACGCATTTGAGCCCAAGTAGTGATCGTACCAGGTGGGAGTGCCTTCAACCAGTCTTTTGCAGCTCCTTTGAAAGTAACTGGTAGCATCCTTATCAAGACAATATCTCTATTGATATTTGGGACATTGAAATAGTCAGCAATGTCGTTGAACTCATCTAGATGTTTGAAAGCATCCTCATGATCCTTTCCATAAAACGGAATATCCTTTAATGCATTAAGGATGTGGCCCTTCAACTCGAATGTGGCAGTGGCAGGAATCGCGGGTTGTACTAATCCCGGACCAACATCTTCTTGAATACGCTTCTTGTAAGCTCCCATTGTCATTTCTTCAATGTTCTCCATCTCGTTGCTTGGCTCGCCTTTGGGTTCGCTCGTATATAGTCCAAACTTGTTCTCGGACTCGTATTTAGACTCGTTTGGGATAGGTATTTGATCTAAACTTACAATCTTGCTCTTGTCCTTCGTAGATGAGCTCGATTCTCCCGTTTTCTTCCCCGACTTCTTTGAGAACACTGACTTGAGTTCTTGTAAGGGCGTCTTCTTTGGTGTTTGATCTTCTTTCACGTTCTTATCTTTCTTTTTGTGAAGGGCAGACTCTGGATCTTCAAGAGGTGGCACCAAAGGTGTATTGGACCCTATGGTCATGTACTCCTACAAAATAAACAAAATAAAAACGTAAAACTGAACTAAAATAGAGAAGCAAACTAAAAACAAAGAAAACTAGGAATCACAGGATTCACGTCGTGAGCCTATAAAGCTCACGTCGTGAGTTCTGTAATACAAGAAAGAAAAATGAAACTGAAAAATAACTTTTTGCAGGTTTTACCCCACAAAAAAGATCGATTAATTTAAAGCAAAATAAATCAGTAATTAACTAAGCCGTTCTCCGGCAACGGCGCCAAAAACTTGATGCGTACAATTAGCTACACCTAATTTTAATATTTATTACCTAACTACTTTAACTAACTAAATTGCACCTAGGCAGTGTACCTAGTCGGATTGTAGTGTAGTTTAAGTAAGTTGGGGTCGAACGCAAGGAACGGATTTAATTAGCTAAAATAATTACTCTAAATTAATCTAAAATCAAACAATAATTAAAGCAGTTTTTATCCGATTTTGCAAGATCATACTAACTTAACTCAAATTCAATCAATAATTAAAAACACTCCTGTTTAGTTTGAATCCACTTCTTCTTTATGGTTAGCTAACACTTATGGATTATCAAGTTGGTTATTATTGTATTAGTAATTTAAGTCTAAACTTACCAATATTAAACTAATTCATGTAAAACTATGTGTGGTCACACACAATCAAACACAGAAGCAGTTTTGGATTATGAATATGCTATGTAAGATTATGCAAACACAATTATGGTCATAATTTATGTTCTCTAGCACAACTAAATTTAATTACTTTAATTACTATCTAAGATTGGTCAATCCTAGCTCTAGCAATTCAATGTTCACTAAATCACTAGGTTTCAAGTTCATGTAATTTAATTGTTACTAAGCTACACAGAACATGAATTTAAGCAACTAAAGAAACAAATATTAGCATGCTAGGTAAAAACAATCAAACACAAGCAAACTACCAACTTAACAAATCCGTAGTACCATTATTCTATGCAAATAACCAAAATATATATAAAAATGTACTTAAATATTGCCTAAAAATACGTATAAATATAGCAATATCACATATTCTACAAATTTCATTTAGATTGTTATGGCTAAAAAGCCTTTTATTGAAAATTCACTTTTTACACTGAACAGTGTTTTGCCGGTTTTGTCGCGGATCTTCGATTGGTCATAACTTCTTCGTTATTACTCGGATTTTAGTTATCTTTATATTTTTTGGAAACCTTGTTACAATCTCTACCACTTTGTTCATCCCAATCGATATTGTTTAATACTTTATTTTTGAGGGTCAATTATGTAAATATACACAGTATGCTAAAATTTCTCTTTATTATTTTAAAAAGAACTATAAATTGACCTACATTATTACATAGGTTTGAAATAACAGTTTGTTACATTATCCCCCTGTTAGAGAGAATTTCGTCCCGAAATTAACATTACAAATAGACTAGGGAAAAAGAAGTCGATATTTATGTTACATTTGATCCTCCCGCTCCTAATTGAATTCAGGTCCCCGTTTTGCATTCCAGCGAACCTTCACTATCGGGATACGGCTTTGTTTGGTTTTTTAACTTCCCTGTCTAGAATCTCTACGGGTTCTTCCACAAAGTTGAGGCTCTCGTTTAACTCGATTTCCTCGAGTGGGATCACAAGAGTCTCGTCGGATAGACCCTTTTTCAAGTTCGAAACGTGGAAGGTAGGATGAATGTTACTTAGTCCTTGGGGTAGTCGACGTTTGTAAGCTACAGGACCGATTCTGGCAAGAATTTCGAATGGTCCTATGTACCTTGGATTTACTTTGTCACGCTTTCCAAAGCGTATCATGCCCTTCCAGGGTGAGACCTTTAACAAGACGCGGTCACCAACCTGGAATTCCATGGGTTTTCTCCTTTTGTCAACGTTGCTTTTCTGTCTATCTCTGGAAGCTTTAAGCTGCTCCCGAATTTGTACGATCTTCTCGGTAGTTTCTCGAATAATTTCCGGACCAGTGAGAGCACTGTCAGGAGTTTGACCTCTAGCTAGCTGTGTGTCACCCACTTCAGCCCAGCACAGAGGGGATCTGCACTTGCGGCCATATAGGGCTTCGAATGGAGCAGCCTTTATGCTAGTGTGATAACTGTTGTTATAAGAGGATTCAACAAGGGGTAAATGAATATCCCATGCCTTTCCAAAGTCTATCACGCAAGCTCGCAACATGTCTTCTAGTGTTTGAATCGTCCTCTCACTTTGTCCGTCGGTTTGTGGATGGTAGGCTGTACTCATGTCCAACCTAATTCCCAGAGAGTTTTGTAAAGACTGCCAGAAACGAGAGGTGCATCTACTATCTCGGTCCGAAATAATAGATATTGGCCCACCATGCAGTCTAAAAATATCCTTGAGGTAAGTTCTTGTTAGCTTCTCCATCTTGTCGGCTTCTTTTATTGGCAGGAAGTGTGCGGATTTGGTTAATCTATCGACGATTACCCAAATAGTATCATAACCACCCGTTGTCTTGGGTAACTTAGTTATGAAATCCATTGTAATCCGCTCCCACTTCCATTCAGGGATTTCAGGTTGTTGTAATAAACTTGAAGGTTTTTGGTATTCTACCTTCACTTTAGCGCAAGTAAGGCACTTGCCCATAAAGGTAGCGATTTCTGCCTTCATGTTAGGCCACCAGTATAGCTTCTTGAGGTCCAGATACATCTTGTCTGAACCCGGATGAATGAAGTATCGGGTTTTGTGTGCTTCATTCATAACCATGTCTCTGTAACCACCGAACTTTGGCATCCAGATCCGCTTCATGAAATAATAGACTCCATCATTCCCGACTTCGAAGTACTTATCCATTCCTTTCAGAGTTTCACCTGCCACGTTTTCGGGTTTCAAGGCTTCAAGTTGAGCTTCTTTGATCTGTGTGGACAGATGTGAATGGATTTTCATGGTCAATGACTTTACTCGGCGTTCCGAGTATTCTTTTCTGCTAAGGGTGTCAGCTACTACATTTGCTTTACCAGGGTGATAAAGAATTTCACATTCGTAATCGTTCAGTAGCTCCACCCATCGTCGTTGTCTCATGTTCAGCTCTTTTTGATCGAAGATATGCTAGAGACTTTTATGGTCCGTGAATATTATGTATTTCGTGCCATATAAGTAATGTCTCCAGATCTTCAGAGCAAACACCACTGCTCCTAGCTCAAGGTCATGTGTTGTATAGTTGACTTCATGCGTCTTAAGCTGTCTTGAGGCGTAGGATATAACCTTCCCTCTTTGCATAAGAACACACCCAAGCCCTTGATTTGAAGCATCACAGTACATTACAAAGTCCTCTGTCCCTTCAGGTAGAGACAGGATCGGTGCACTGCACAAGGCTTGTTTGAGCGTTTGGAATGTTGTTTCTTGCTTCTTTTCCCAACTAAAAGTTACACCCTTTTGCGTCAGGGTGGTAAGCGGTTTAGCGATTCGGGAGAAATTTTGGATGAATCTGCGATAGTAGCCAGCAAGACCTAAGAATTATCGGATTTCTGTAGGTGTTTTGGGTGCTGGCCAGTTTTCAATTGCCTTGATTTTGGAAGGGTCCATGTGTATTCCTTCTGAAGTGACCACGTGACCTAGGAATTCAACCTTCCTAATCCAAAACTCGCACTTTGAAAACTTCGCATAGAGTTTTTCTGTTCTAAGGGTTTGTGATACTTGACGAAGATGTTGGCCATGTTCTTCTTTGCTTCTTGAGTAGATAAGGATGTCGTCAGTGAAGACTATGACGAATTTTTCCAGGAATGGACGACACACTCTGTTCATTAGGTCCATGAACACAGCAGGTGTATTCGTCAATCCGAATGGCATCACTATAAACTCGTAATGACCATAACGAGTTCTAAACGCGGTCTTGGGAATGTCTTCCTCCAAAATCCGTAACTGGTGATACCCGTATCTTAAGTCTATCTTCGAGAAGTAGTTCACACCTTGAAGTTTGTCGAACAGATCGTCAATGTGAGGCAGAAGATACCGATTCTTGATGGTAAGTTTATTCAGCTCGCGGTAGTCTATGCACATGCGGAATGATCCATCCTTCTTCTTTACGAACAAAACCGGCGCTCCCCAAGGTGTGAAGCTTGGTCTTATGAAACCTTTGCTTAGGAGTTCGTTAAGCTGGCTAGATAATTCCTGCATCTCAGAAGGTGCAAGACGATAGGGGGATTTGGCTACAGGGGTAGCTCTAGGGATTAAGTCGATTCGGAATTCGACTTGTCGTTCGGGAGGTACTCCTGGAAGATCATCGAGAAATATATCGGGAAAGTTGCAGACCTTAGGAATATTTGCGATGTCTTTCACTTATTGCTTTTTGTCTACCACGTGAGCTAAGAATGCACAGGACTCCTTGCGAAGGTATTTATGTGCCTTGATGCAAGAAATGATCTGAAGGTTCGTTCCGGGTTTATCGTCGTAGATAATAAGAGTTTCATTAGTTGGCAAGTTCAAACGAATAGCTCTTTCATAGCATAGGATGTAGGCATGGTTAGGGCACAACCAATCCATACCTATTATGATGTAAAAACTTTTGATAGAGACCGGCATAAGGTCTATTGGGAAAGACAAGTCATTCAAGGTAAGGGTACATCCTATGTATATATCGTTGGTGGATTCGGATTTCCCGTTAGTAGATGTTTAAAATTATGGCTCACGAAGCTCCTCTCAGCACCACAATCAAATAGAATGCATGCATAACTATTGTTGAAAAGGAACGTACCCGTGACCACTACAGGGTTTCCCATCGCTTCTTCGTGACCCAGTGCTAGAATCCTCCCAACTCCACTGGCATTTCCAGCTTTTGGACAATGTCTCTTGAAATGCCCCACATCACCGCATTGGTAGCATGCTCGACCTACTCCAGCGGCAGGTACTTGGTTAAGTGGTTGAGGTGGTGTTCTACATAATCGGGCAGTATGCCCTTTCCTGTTGCAGTTACGGCACTGCATTTCTTGGCAATTTCCGTTGTGGTGAAAATTGCACTTGTTGCATTTAGGGAGGTTACCAGCATAGGGCTTAGTTGGTGCTGGGTTAATTAGGGGCAACACCAGGTACAGTAGCAGGTATGGTAGCAGGTACAGTAGTGGCATGGACTGCCACTACTTGTTGCTTCTTTGAAGGTTCCAGAGGAGATTTGCCCTTCCTTTTGTTCCAACCCTTCTTCTTGCTGTTGTTGTTGTTCTCCTTAGGTTGTTCTGGGGCAGCAACCATGGAGTTTTGACGATTTTCGTGGTCAATAAGTGATTGTGCCAGCTCCTTGGCACTGTCAAAGGTAACAGGCCTAGTGGCAATGACACTTGCTTGTATCTGGGGCGACAGTCCCCAAATATACCTTTTAATCTTTTTGCTCTCCAGAGCAACCATTTCTGGACACAGAATCGCCAAGTCACAGAATCGATTCGTGTAAGTTGTTATGTCTGCACCAGCCTTGATAAGACCCCAGAACTCCTGCTCAAGTTTTTGATATTCCCCGCGCGAACAGTATTCCCGCATTAGCATGGCTTTTAAGTTCTCCCAGCTCATCGTATTAGCCACTACCAAAGTCAGTGACTTAACATGTCCGTTCCACCATGTTAGGGCCCTATCTGAAAAAGTACAAGCAACAAATTTAACTTTGCTACCTTCCGGACAGGAGCAAATTTCAAAAATTGCTTTCGTCTTCTCAATCCATTGCCTTAAAACCATCACTCCTCCAGTTCCATTAAAGGTCATGGGTTTGGCGTTCGAGAAGTCTTTATAAGTGCACTCTCGCGAGTGCTCATGACCCTCGCCATGGTTAGAATGATGTGCACCAGCTCCCGACCCACTAGCACCAGGAGTATTGATATGAGACATGGCAGCCGCTACAGCCGCCGTGACCGCTACTTGAAACATAGCAGCGTCGAATTGAGGAGGTGGTGGCGGGGGTGGTGTCGGTGCTTCATTGTCACGTCTTGGATTTCTACGAGGAGGCATCTTTTCTATAAAAGTTAAAAGATAAAAGATGGTAAGATATCAAGAATGAATATGAATTTGATATCTCTGAACAAAACACTTAATTCAACATAAATCTTGTAAAGGATTGGAAATAGAAATCTATTGCAAATACAACTTGCAACAGGATAATATGAATTTGAGTGGTTATTTTTCAAAGAGTATGAAAATACATGTCGACTGTATTGGTATATTAAGTATGTGCAATCTGGAAGACTTGACCTTTAAGCAGGTCTATAACATACCACAATACCGAGGAAGTGTCGACATCAAACCGACCTACCAAAAATAAAATTTCTGCGGTCGTATTGAAAAACATGAAAAATAACACTAGAACATGTATGTACTATAACCAAGACTTTGAAACAGGACGTTTATGAAAATTGTAATAACTCTTGTTGAAGTAAAGTGCTTATTGTTTTATTGATACCCGGTTTTGTACATATCGTGAAAAGTAGTATATACATTCGATATAAAAAAGTAGAAAGTAGAAGTAGTGCGAACACTACTTGCAACGGTTGCTACGACGGTTGTTGGGTCCCGCTTCGTCTTGTGCTTTCCAGCGCCTTTCTTGGGCAGCTTGATGCTCTCTCAATTCTCTTATCTCTGATTGAGCAACATAGACTTGCCTCTGAAGGGCTTCTGTATGATGTTGGGTGTCATCCTGTATTTCATCAAGACGAAGGATATCTACAGTGTTAGCCTGTGCAACCATATTTACTTGTAGGATTCGATTGATCGAAATCCTTGATTGATCGGTTTGACGGGCTATTCGATTTACTATAACCGGAAGATCACTATCGGCTGTTCCTCCTCTAGAGACGTTATAGAAACCTCTTTCCATTCCGTAAGGAGGGCGTTGGCCGTCTTGCTGACTCCAGTGGTTTATATATTGGCCCCACTCGGCTATGGGTTCTACTTCGCCTTGTCTCAGGGGACGTTCCCCAGGGTTGCAGACTTGTGGCTCTGTATCCGTACCACTTGATTCGTTGTCTTCAAAGGGTTCTTCATCTAATTCTGAATTCCAACATGCACCTTGTTGATTGTAGGGGTCCCCAGGTAAATTGTGTTCAGCCATATTGTCTGTATTAGAAGTAAGGTTAGTAAAATACTCTCCATATTATTTTAATCTTTGTGTTTTGTTCTATAGTTCTTCCGAATATGTATGGTAAGTTTTAGACATGTCACAACACTACTATCACTTCCAAACACATGTTGGTCATATCTCAAATCAATATAGTTTATCAGGCTATATTAATCCTAGATATGATTACATAACTGCCCAGGTTTGACTATAATGTTCAACATTCAAATACTTTTAAGTTCTTATGACTGTGATACTGTACTTGTAGGTATGAGTGTTAGTATACTTCTTGTAAAAATACTTAGAATTTTAAAAAGTATACTTGTAGCCAAAGCTCTTTAGCCCCGATGTATTTATAATTTGTATATCTTTTATGGATTGATATACTGAGTTCACTATAAACAATGCTCTGATACCAATCTGTCACACCCCCAAACCAGACGGCGGAAACGTCCCGGGGTAGAGGACTTAATTTGTAGTATCACAACACATGTATCATAGTAATCAAAGTACAAACAACCATTGTATTTAAAAAGTATAAGTATTTACATGTGTTCAATCATTGTATATTGAAACCAAAATAGTTATACAAAAGAAGAAGATATGACTCAAAATAGCTCCATCTTCTCAAAAAGCTCGGGGAGTACCTGTTTATTATTTCCCTGAGAATACAAGTAATTTGAAAAGAGAGTATCAACATAAAGTTGAGTGAGTGCATAAATGTTTATGTTTGAAAGGATGTCTCTGTATCTTGCATATGTAAATTGTTCCAGAAAATCCTATATTTTCTGTTGTATATGAAAAGTAGTTTTATTCCCATAAAACTGTTCTATTTGTAAATCATTGTTTTGTATTTGTATTCCTTTATGTAAAACTTGTAACTGAGAGTGTGCCTGGTTTCACCAGCTATTATTGAAAACTGTATTGTACTATTGTAGTTTGTATTCTGTAAACTGGTACTTTGAAGGTGAACTTACGTTTAGTTGATTATACACTAACGTATTGTTAATATACTTTTTAATGAGTTATTATAACCATACTGAGACTGGATGACCTGAAACAAACGCTTTGTAGGCGTTTAAACTGTTGATAACAATTGTCACTCATTGGCGTGTATGCCTGACTGTAGCTAGCAGCCTGAGTGCGCGGTTGTCAATCCCAAAATAGATCTACACACAACTTGTTTCGATCCCCTGACTGGAGACTCTGGTTATAATATCAGGACTTTAACTTTGTTGTCTAAATGAATTAAACAACCTGAATTGAATGACTCATAAAAATCATATAAACGTTACATGTATATTATTTATGAAAACCCAATCATTCTGAAATAAATGATTGACAGTATGTTCTTGAATTAGTATTCTTAACATGTATATGAAAATTGTATATCCCTTAATTTGTTTTGAACCAAACCTTTGTTTCTTGTAAAACTGTGTATTCTAGTATACTTGAATCATGTATTATTGTTATATGTATCATAAATTATACCTATTATAATTTATATGTACTTTGTAAATTGGTATGTAACTGTTTTTGATAGAAACCCCTTTTTGCTCAACATGTTACAAAGGGTATTTAAACTGAATGAAATAACTTCTATATTTATATACATATACAATTATATATAAGTAAAATTTAAATGACATTCGGACAAATAACCGGTACTATAAGCCCACATCCATACAAGGAAAAGGACCCAGAATGAGTTATTAGTCCTAAGCCTTTTACATCTTATTTATATAAATATATATATATATATATATATATATATATATATACAAAAATGAATTTTGGGGAAAAATATAAGTTTACAAAAGAGTTTAATGTTTTGAGAATATTTTGATGATTTAATGTCGTTTTATCATGATTTGAAATCATGATTTTATAACACAAAGTTCTTGTGTTATACAATACCCCCCCCCCCCCCCCCTTAAAACAGTAGAAATTATGAAAATACGGGAGTATGAACTCACTTGATAAGTGGTGATTTGGACAGCGTTTCGTTTTCTGGAAATGAGTTTATTTGACGAAAAACCAGCTTTAATCGGGTAGAGTTTCGACTGGAGAAAGTTGTTTTTCTCGGGAATCTCGGGGCTTCGAGGCTCGCTTAGGGTTTTTGACTTGATATCGGGGCTTTAGGGGTTGTAGGAAATTTTAAAATGGTGAAAGAAGTGAAAAGAAATGGAAAATGGTGTGAAAAATGTGAAAAATCCGGAGGGTCTCGCATGGCTTATATAGGCCGAAGCCTCGGATCCGAAGCAAGGAGAAGCAGACGTGTGTTCGGACAGGTGGCGAGGGGGAGGGTTCGCTTCGGACCGCTGGCGAGGCGCGTCGAATCCGGAGTGGACCGGGCTTCGGTCGAATCGGAATAGGGCACGGTGCGAGTTCGGATGCTCCAGCGTGCGAAGGGCGTGTCGGTTGTGAACTGGACCGCAGCTTCGGTCCAATCAGAAGGTGCCACAAGTCGACACGTGTCAGTCTCGGATGCGAGGGGACGTGTCCGAGTATGCACCATGCGATTTTTCCCGGTTTTCAACATTTTTTGATTTTCGTACCCAAAACTTGCGAAATTCATAACTTTCGCATACGAGCTCTGTTTTCGACGTTCTTTATATCCACGCGTAAAAATTATACTCTACAACTTTCGTTTAGACTTCGTCGGCTAATTTTGAATCTATTTTTAATATTATTATTTTTAACAGACCGGGACAGGAAATCCGTTAAAAATTCATAACTCCTTCATCCGACGTTCGTTTTTGTCTATCTTTTTACCGTTGTACTACTATTGACGAGACCTTCAATTCTCGTTTAGGTTGTGTTGGCTAAAAATCACTCGATCTTTATTTCGAGGTTTTAGCTGTATACTGGTATACTGAAACTTAGAAAAATCATAACTTCTTCATACGAAGTCAGATTTTGACGTTCTTGTTATGAAAGTTATCGGTTTAGCATAATCTACAACTTTCATTTAGATTGTTATGGCTAAAAAGATTTTTATTGAAAATTCACTTTTTACACTGAACAGTGTTTTGTCGGTTTTGTCGCGGATCTTCGATTGGTCATATCTTCTTCGTTATAACTCGGATTTTTGTGTTCTTTATATTTTTGGAAACCTTGTTACAATCTCTACCACTTTGTTCATCCGAATCGAGATTGTTTAATACTTTATTTTTGAGGGTCAATTATGTAAATATACACAGTATGCTAAAATTTCTCTTTATTATTTTAAAAAGAACTACAAATTGACCTACATTATTACAAAGGTTTGAAATAACGGTTTGTTACACTGCACTCCCTGCCTTGCATGTTCCCTCGTGCAACTTGTCACATTTGCCACAACGGTTGCGGCCCTGCTGGTTCCTATGTCTATGATCTGACACCTTGGGCTTCTTGGCCGAACTCCCTGTCTGACACTCCTCTGGTTTCCTCTTCTTCTCCATCTCCAAATCCAACTCTCTCTCTCTCTCTCTCTCTCTCTCTCTCTCTCTCTCTCTCTTTCTCTCTCTCTCTCTCTCTCGCCCTAGCAATCATATCCTCCAGCGTCTTGCAGCTGGATCGACTCACACACTGGCGGATATCACTTCGTAGCATCTCATGATATCGGGCCTTTTTCATCTCCTCGTACGCCACATACTGCAGAACAAGAAGGACCCTCTCCCTGAACATAGCGGTGATCTCAGTCACCGTCTCAGTCATCTGCTGAAGATCCTGGAACTCCCTAGCAAGCTGCTGCACATCAATCACAGGTGCGAACTCGGCCCTGAATCTGGCCGAAAAATCACTCCAGGTCATCGCATCTAGAACTGCATCATCTCCAATGGCTCGTCCGACCTCCTCCCACCAGTCACGTGCCCTGTCCTTCAGAAGACAGGAAGCAAGTCGGACCTTGTCCCCCTCGGGACATCGACTCGTACGGAAAGCGTTGGCGACATCAGCCAACCATCTGCTGCTAGCAATGGGGTCCCGAGCCCCATGGTAGTCTGGAGCTCCGCAAGCTCGGAATTCACAGAAAGTCAGTGTGTGCGACCCCATCATGGCCGACACCTCAGTGTGGAATGCACTCAGTCTCTCATCCAAAAGCTCCAAGATACCCTCCTTGATCGTACCGAAGATCATAGGAGTCTGGTCTAAAATACTACGCGTGACCTCAGACGATATGAACTCTCTCATCTGCTCGTCAAGCTGCCCGGCTCCAGAGCACGAGACTGATCCCTCTCCGGCTCCCGAAGTGCCGACTGGTCTAGTGCGTAGCGTCACCATTTTGAAAATACACCATAACAAACATCATAACACTCATCATATCTTGAAGGATCACACACACTACAAGTTCCCTGGATTCATCTCAGCCTTCCTTGATTCGAGTATGAATCCTCTGCTTTCAGTAGTACGGGCCCATACTACCTTCCACATATATCCGTACTTTCCTCAAGAACTGCCTCGACTCCACCAAGTCCCTTCTACTACTACTTCTGATCTCATGCTAATCTCATCCTAGGCTTTCCCTAGGGTAATCACCAACATACTCTCTGCCATCAGCTGCATAAGAAGTCCCTGCTATCTCTCCCTAACTAGCTCGTGAATACCATTACATATCACTAAGACTAGATAATTATTCGAATGATAGGTCCTACCCTACAACGGTTAGACTCAAACGAGACCTGTGAAATAAGGCTAAACCTAACCTTCTGAAATTATTTAGTCCTCCTAATATGTAACTTAACATATTCGTTTACTATTTAGTTAAAGATAACTAGAACTCCTAAAAGCACAAAGCAAGTAGCATTCGAGCATCGAGTAAACATAATCAGGCATATCCTAATCAGACCATCATATTACTCATTAATCAGTACAATCATGCAGTTCATAAAGCTCATACACATATAATAGGCACATAAGGCATCCTTCCAAGATCCTTATCCCTAATCTAGCATGCAGTTCTCATAAACATATCATAACATAAACTTGTATGGGTAATTTAGGAGTACTTACTTGAGCTCGGCTGATTGCATGCACCACACCCTTTTCTCTTTTCAAAGTTTTTTCTCTTTTCAAAATTCTTTTTATAAAAATGATTTTCTTTTAAAAAATTTTATATCAAGTCCTTAGTTTGAGTTCATACATACCTGAGAGTGTGCCCGAATCCCTCAAACCAAGGCTTTGATACCAACTTTATGTTGGGTTTTAGTATACTACAACATCCTATGGTGCACATACAACCCTAAATACCTTGGATCTATGTTTTCTCTATTATACATGCAAATGGTTTCCAAGGCATTAAACCTATAACTAGCATGCATTTGACATAAACCATATAATATACTAGTTAGGGAAACATACCTTTTATGTGGCTTGAAGTCTTGATGTATTTGGCCTTAAGAGCTTAGCTCCAATAGTATGAAATGCCTCAAATGGAATCACAACACACCTAGGACAAAGGTGGCTCTTGAGAGAGAATTCCATGCACCAAAACACCTCCATATTTCTCTAAGAAAAGAAGTGGTGATTTTGGCTATGGAGTAACCTATTTATATGTAGGATTCCAAGGGTCATGGGTATAACCCATAATCCATACCCATGGGTTTTATGATCCATGGTTCATGTGGCCCAACTCTTTATGTATCCATACATAAACTTGGTCCAACATGGATCATAAGCCCAACACATATAAATATAACTAATTATCATAATTAGTCCCCATAGATTTAATTAGTCTCTTTTGATCACTAAATTAATTCCAAATTAATTCTTGATCGATACTAATTAAAACATATGATTTCATATTAATATATTATAACTTATAATATATTAGTAAACCATAAATAACCTTCTCTCAAAAGTCCATCCTAACAAATTGTCCTGATGATATGCAACGCAAATGGACCATGCTACTCTCGGGTCAAGTACATACCAATAATAGTTATGGGCTTAGACATCTAATCCAACAGTCTCCCACTTGGATAAGTCTAAAACTATTATTGCAAGTACGACTTCATCACCCGACTAGCAATCGTAGCTCTTAAAGCCGCTGTCGAACTCTGAACAAATCAATGACGCGTCCATTAGATAAGGGATCATATATTCCTCCATTCTAGATATCATATGGACTGAGACATGGATTATAATCATTCTCTCTGTCCATTTGTTGTTTCCCGATTTTCGATTTACGATGACTGACTGATTGAACAAATCAAATCAGTCCTGGCTTGGCCAAGCACTCACATGTGTCATCGCTAAATCATCGAGGGCCCACAGATATCGCTTTTATCCCGAAGGTAAAAGGAATGGATAAACTTCGACTCATATGGCTTGTTCTACTACTTGTTGAATCATACACAAAGGCACGTTTTATAACATCGAGTTACCAATGCGTTTTCGTACAATCAATGTATAACCAACTCATAGTAACAACTCATATCTCTAGGTTTTAAGAATATAAGATATTATCGTCTCATGATCACTCGTGATAAAATCCATGAAGTGATTCAAATGAGCGCGGGTTGAATCCAATACTCAGAACTTATGAGCACTCATGAGTGTTGTAGCACCACTTTGTCCACCAACTTGGACCTCTACAAACCAACCCATGACAGTCTTGATTCATATCTACTTCCAACATATGACCGACTGTGGATGGTTTGAATAACTTAATCATTCAGGAAGAGCGACTTAGTTATTCTGGAAGTCAAAACATGCAAAGTGAAACACAAGAATAAATGAATCAAATATGGTATCAAACCCTATGAATATAAATAAACACTTTTATTTATCACCATACTGATTACTCATTATTCATTGTTTCGGTTTTATCAACTTTATACTTGAACTAAAAACACTAGTTGTCCCATGCTCCAAGCATGTACACTATGTTTTTCTTAAACAATAGCTTTGCCATACACCAAGTATGCACTCTATGTTTGTCTACAATCCTTACTTTGTGAAATAAACCAATTGAACATAATTTCAATGATTCTAATTTCACACTCCCAAATCCTTATCGAAAAATGTGAGAATTTCAAATTCCTATCATTTATCGAAATCTGTTTAGATTTTAAACTTATATGCACTGACCCTCCTGTAATGAATATGTACAAAGTCACAAAGACTTGTCAACAGTCATTATAAGGTATTCCAATGGAGATCAACTCCATGGAAACTAAGTCTCATATTCAAAGTACATTGCTTTGGACATGCTTCTTGCATTAAGTTTTCTAATCTTACACAGATAACTTCCACCTATGGAGACAACTCCATATTCTCATTTTGACTATCACTTCTGAATAAGAGATGCCTCTTTTCAGAATATGTCAATATGGTCATTCCAAAATTAGCACTATACTTCCAACTGTCCCTGAGCAACCAATCTTTGGTAAACCTCATATTGTCCTCGACAATTGCTTAAGCATTTTAGTCATATCCAATTCTAGACCTTTTCCCTTCTTAATGCCTCTGGGCATTTGGAAAAATTTAGAAATGACAAATATTATAGCACATGCAATCGATCCTGTACCCAAAGCAAATGGTACACGATTCATGATGTCTCACATAAAGACATGATTCTAGACCAGTCTTTTGCTACAATATTTTTTATTTGCCATGTTTTCAAAATTTGACTATGAAGAGGGATACCGTAATCATAATCGAATTTTGAGAACGCAATATATAGAATTTCCTTAAGTTGAACCAATCCAACATGAAATTCATATATATATTCTTGACTAAAGATGATTAAGGTCTCAATCTAAGCCTTTAGAACTAAAATGAAGTATATCCTCTCCCTTAATTATAGCAAAACAACTTTTTCAATCCCTGCAGCCTCACGAATTGAATCTTTTGTTTTCTATAATTAACATTGCTAACTTGCAACACTAACAATAATTATCATGCTCCCACTAACATGATTATTATTAGCATAACACTTATGCTCCCACTAGCTTTGACATGTACTCAGAAATCAGCTGGACTTCTAGAAATCAATACTTTATTGACTTTCTTACCAAAGTTCAGATTTCTGATACGAGATGCTTTGATAAAACTTTATCAAAATCATACACCTTTCCTTAGATAGCATGCATGTGTGTCTAAACAATTTCAGAACTATGAAAAGGGATGCCGTAATCATAGTCTCAATTGTTTAGACCTTTTGCCATCTGCTTCATATCTACTTGGTGGAAGTGTTTCCTCACCATCATTTTCATGAATCGGAGAGAAACCTTATGACCCTTAGATTTTATGGTGTATGTGTTCTTATCCTTGTGAATCGTCAAAACCATAGTCACAAGACAAGGATAATGACAAATCCAAACTCATATGGACTGAACTTATGCAATCTTAACTTCTTGCCACCTGGCAGTACAGGGCCTGCCATTGCTTCCAAGTTGTTATGCAACCAATTGAGAACTTTCAGAACTCCTATGCAAAGCCAACTTTAACTAGAATGGGCACAGAATATGTCAACACGATAGGTTATAAACCTCAAGTCGTGTGCTAGTGAAGAACCTCAGGTTTTATTCTTGATTAGTTCTTGAAATTCTTTTTAGGATCTTTAAGACTCCCACTATCCTCTTGACATATAAGACTATCTTGCCAAATATTCAAGAGATAGTGCGGATTCTTTATCAAGACAAACACTTCACACAATTGGCCTTAGTTGGTCTTTGTTTTATCCAAAACATCACAACTTACCAATTTCAAATGTATAAGAGTAGGACACTTTTACTCTTACATTTGACAAGTGTTTTAAACCTTTCTTTAAGATATGTCACTCAAGTTACAATCTTGGAGTATGACTCTAAGAATTGTTTTGGAACGAAGTATGACTCATCTTCCTGATCTAACCATTTCAACAATTCATGACTCCTCTTTTTAGTCATAAGAATGCACTAAGATGACCTTTAGAGGACTAATTGTGATATGATTTCTAAATCATTAAGATGATCACAAACATGATACTAAAGTACTCTCCCATCTTTTCAGATTTGAGAAACTTTTATCTTTCTGCCTAATTTGATTCTTCCCATTCGTTCTGCCATACATTGAGACTTTTCCAATGTTTCAGAATTATACTTAAACTTGTAAGTATAACCATATTTACTAAACTTTAGTAAATCAAATAGTCTTAACGAGCTTTGTGGTGGACATGACCAGTGCACAAGAATGTGTACTCGATCCCTCTAGTCCTTCACTTGACTCACACATCCATGTGAACAAGTAATTAGTCTTGATTTTCCAATGCTTGAAAGTTCTCATTCATCATACTATTCAACTTGCATGATTCCAAGTTTCGGTCCATTTGAAACTTGGGTGATGAGGAACTTTCCTGATTTGGTAAATTTAGACACTACCGCAAATGAAAGAATCAAATCCATTTTCCAATATTGCTGTCAGTGGAATCATATAAGCAACAATTTTCCACAAATGCCATTGTAAGGATACTTCAAATAAATAAAATTAAACAATTTTCTTTTATTTTAAAACTTTGCGGAAAAACTTATCCTTACAATCCACATGGAAAATTGTTGTTATCTATTCCTTAGCAATATATCATAACTTCTTAAGCAACTGCTCAAAATTCTGATGCGATCGAAATCCACCTTCGCGATCAGAATCAGCATATACTTCCTTTAAGATTTCTCTCTATTCTTTGATTATTAAAACATCAACATGTGACCCAGTCACATCATGTAATGAGGATCTCAGAATAGAACTTAACAGAGTTAGATAATGGGCTCTACCTGATGTATAGTCAAACTTATTGACTTTAACATCCTTAGGTAAATTTGGCAGCTTTGCAATCAACGCCCCTTCCTTTGGCAAAATAAACATATGGACCCTTTGGTAATGGGACTATCTCAGACTTAGCCTTTCTCTTTACCATTTGGTCAACCGGGTTAACTATGTCCAATCCCTTTCCATTGGGAAGAGAATGCTTTTTCTGGATTTCCAGTGTCACCATTGTCACTGTCTATAAAGTTTTTTGGAAGTTGATCTTCTAATCAAATTTGCTTTACTATCGTTCCAAATCATTGCTGATTCAGCAGCACCAAGCAAATAGATATGATCATTAAGGTTCATGTCATAGTCTGTTTCATAGTAGTCCCAAAGGAACTCACTATGTGACTTAGAAAGTGATTGAACATCCAACTTTCTCAAGACTTTGACACCTAACTCTCCCGGCTTGTCAATATGTGACTTCATCTCTAAGATGTGATCACACATAGACCTTGCTTGCCATTAGGGCTTGAGTGACCTTGAACTTGTGGGTTAGGGAGAATAATTGGAGGAGGTGGAGGAAGAGAAGTATGACTTCCATGAGCCAAACTCGGGAAGTCATATTCATTAGGAAAGCTTGGTTTGGGAAGATCATTGTTGTCTAAACCAGACATCAACAATGGGAGAAATTCACGTAAAGTTGATTTAAGTCCTTAATATAACACCCAATATGATATATTAAGGCTAGGACCCAACAAACTATTTTATAACTTGGAAGAGGGATGCCGTAATCCAAGCTATAAAATATTTGAAGGTAGGTGAATGACGATTCACCAATTTCCACCAAGATAAACGAAATGTATTATTAGGTTTTAATTGGTTTTGAAACTCTTAGATTCTTTTGAGATTCATTGAACTTTTCAATGGCATGTTTCAATCTCGAGTGTGCCCTTCAGGTTTTGTGACTGGGATGCCGAGGATCACAAAACAAGGTGTGAAGTAACCATGCAAATATACTTGGTACCCTTAATATTTACCCCTCAATCGATGTGTCGGTTAACCACACACGCTCCAACGATACTATGATAAACATTAAGTTACCCTTTGCCTACCTTGTTAAGTCCAGGTTAGTGTGCCGGTTAACCACACACGCTCCACTAACAGCTTAAACAAAGTGCAAAGTGTAATTTCATGGATTAGCACCTTATTCACATTTTCCTAAGTAACTAAGATTGGGAATTTATAAGTGTTTAGTTACTTAGTATTTATCATTATACTTATAATGAAGGGAGAATTATAGTCCTTGTCCTACCTGTTCGGCTAACGACCCTCCACCGGTCAAGGAAGCGGTGAGTGAGAGTGGACACCCATTAAACTGCCATTTTATAGGCAGTAACCTTATACCCCCCTTATAGATCGGCTTCGTGAATGAGGCCTACTAATGGTAAGACGACTTTATCTTATACATATCTATATAATTAAAATTATAATAATAGTATAAGGGTTGAATTTTAAACTTTTAAAATTCTAAGGTCTAGTTTGGAATTAAAGTATACATGGGGGGTAACTTTACAAATTCCAAAACTTTGGGACAAGTTTTGAAACCTTTCAAAACTCTTGGATTTTTCATAACTTATGAGTTTAATTAAGGCTTAATGAAAAAAAAATTCAAGTTCCATAACTTGAGGACAAGTTATGGAAGACATTAAATCATTTAATGATGACATTAAAAATAGTGACTCTTCTATTTTCATAACCTATGAGACTTAATGACACTTTAAAAAGAAAAACTCTTCACTTTCCATAACTTGAGGACAAGTTATGGAGTTCATAAAAACCATTAAGATCAAATATTCCAATTAACACAATAATCAAATAATTTTTCTATGATCTAGATTAAACTCATAAGTAAAGATAATTCACATCAACAATTTTCAAGAAATCAGATAATCATATAAACTAATACAAATCTTGAAACTTTGACAATTATCCTTTGAAGACTCTTGGAATTCATAACCTAAAGAGTTAATAAATGAGACATTTCACATCCATAACTTATGGAAGTTTCAAAACTCTTAAGATCATAACTTTAAAAAAAACTTTTGAGTTCCAAAATTTTATGACAAAATTTGTAACTCCTTAAAACCATTTAGATCAAACTTTTAAAACAAATAAAATAATCATATCATTCTATCTTTTAATAAATTGACCTAATTCAACTCTTGTAGTAAAGTGACTCAAATTTTATAAATAATTAGTTTTCATAAAATCAAGTAATTATCATAAAATTTGACAAACTTCATGTTTTTTTTTCTTTTTTTTTCCTTCAACTTGAAAAAAAAAATACATTTGCATCAAATATAATAGAAAACAACCCATGGCTCTGATACCACTGTTGGGTTTTAGTATACTACAACATCCTATGGTGCACATACAACCCTAAATACCTTGGATCTATGTTTTCTCTATTATACATGCAAATGGTTTCCAAGGCATTAAACCTATAACCAGCATGCATTTGACATAAACCATATAATATACTAGTTAGGGAAACATACCTTTTATGTGGCTTGAAGTCTTGATGTATTTGGCCTTAAGAGCTTAGCACCAATAGTATGAAATGCCTCAAATGGAATCACAACACACCTAGGACAAAGGTGGCTCTTGAGAGAGAATTCCATGCACCAAAACACCTCCATATTTCTCTAAGAAAAGAAGTGGTGATTTTGGCTATGGAGTAACCTATTTATATGTAGGATTCCAAGGGTCATGGGTATAACCCATAATCCATACCCATGGGTTTTATGATACATGGTTCATGTGGCCCAACTCTTTATGTATCCATACATAAACTTGGTCCAACATGGATCATAAGCCCAACACATATAAATATAACTAATTATCATAATTAGTCCCCATAGATTTAATTAGTCTCTTTTGATCACTAAATTAATTCCAAATTAATTCTTGATCGATACTAATTAAAACATATGATTTCATATTAATATATTATAACTTATAATATATTAATAAACCATAAATAACCTTCTCTCAAAAGTCCATCCTAACAAATTGTCCTGTTGATATGCAACCCAAATGGACCATGCTACTCTCGGGTCAAGTACTTACCAATAATAGTTATGGGCTTAGACATCTAATCCAACACTTGAAACATCCCAAAAATACGGTCCAAAAATTTTGTTTAAATTTGTAAATAAAACCATAGTAATCCAAATCATCTCATAAAAACATAAGTGAAAATATTTCAAAACATCATATCAGTCTCTGTATCAAAATCATATATCCAAATATCAGAGTAAATCATCACAGGCTAAAATTTGTGGTGTGTGCGATGCAGTCATCCTGAGCTATTCCCCTTACTAGCGGAAGTACCTGAATCCAAAACTGAAAACTGTAAGCACGAAGCTTAGTGAATCTCCCCAAACTACCACATACCATACATATAATCACATAATAATAGACATTGGGCCTTGCCCGCTACATTGGGCCCCGCCCGGCATCGGATGAATTCGGCATCGGGCCCTGCCCGACATCGGACCGAAGTCCGGCATCGGGCCCCTCCCGGCAACGGACCGATGTCCGTTATACATATAACATATCAACAAGCATATAAAATAAACACATAAGATAAACATATAATCATTCCTAGTGCTTGCCCCGACATCGGACCGAAGCCCGAAACACATAAACAAAACATATAAGCTAAACATTCCTCGGGCTTGCGCCAGTATCGGACTGAAGCCCGGAACACATAAACATAACATATAAGCTAAACATTCCTCGGGCTTTCCCCGACATCGGACCGAATCCCGAAACACATAAATATAATATATAAGCTAAACATTCCCCAGGCTTGCCCTAGCATCGGACCGAAGTCCAGAACACATAAACAAACACATGAAAGAATCACGAAGACATCAAGCATACAAACATTCGTCGGGCTTGCCCCGACATCAGACCGAAGTCCGGAAACATATAAACTACATCGGGCTAACCCCGACATCGCTAACATACATAAACGGGCCGTCATTGGTGCCTTAGACCCATTCCTAGGAGGAAACTCACCTCAAATGTCGAGTGAAGTAGCTGAACATCTTTTCTCCTACAACCGGCTCTACTCACGCCTTATACAAAACAACCCCTTAGATACCATTCCTTACATCAAGACCCCTTCACATTCAACCTTGGTCAAAGTCAATGACCAAGTCAAAGTCAACGTTCAGTCAAAGTCAAAGTCAATAATCCAAGTTGACTCAAGTCGTCGAGTCATCCCCCTGACTCGCCGAGTTCCCTTGCTACTCATAGTCATGATAACACGAGCCAACTCGTCGAGTCACTTCACAGACTTATCGAGTTCTACCTTGTACAGAATCGGGACAAATCGACTCAACTCGTCGAGTCCCTTTCTGGACTCGCCGAGTTCCGCAGTCTGTTTGGGCCATCTCAATAGATTAAGCCCCAACTCTTCAGATCTAAGTTTCATACCTCTCATATACGTTGGAAATGTCCTTTTAAGGGTAAAGTTTCCAACTTTACCCATTAATACCTTTCCTTAATGGGTTTAGCTCAAACCCTAACTCCTTAGGACCTAGATCTTGGTCCACAAGCCATCCATACTTTAAACTAAAGCCTACAAACAGAGATCTAGACCCTAAACACTACATGGACACGTAAAGCTTTCACCTTTCTCTACATGCATGGTCTTTTGGAGCTTAAAAGGCCAAAAAGACACCTTATGGCTCGCATGGGGATTCCATGGTCATAAAGTTTGCACCTTTATGCCATGAAAGCCCTCTATAATCCCAGATCTGAAGGTATAATCACTTGGGACGTCCATATCCCAAAGATCAAGCTTCTTGGACCAAAAACCCAATAAAATGAAACTTAGGAGATCTAAGAAACTACTAAGCAAGTTAGAGACTTGATTACCAGAAAATGATGAGGATGAAAGGAAGTCTCTGGATCTACTATCTTCTCCTTGAATCCTCTAGCTTCTCCTCTTCTTCACAAGCAGGAACCAGGCGTTACAATTCTCGCCCACTTGTCTTAGACTTCGTCCTCGAAGTCTGCTGCGTCGGGAAACAACTCCAGGTAGTGCTCACTCATCTCCCCATCAGGCTCCTAAGTTCACTCTGAGCCCTTGCGGTGCTGCTACTGCACCATCACCAGCTCAACCCTCTTGTTCCTCAGCTCCTTCATCTTCTTGTCGAGAATAGCTACTGGTCTCTTGATGTAGTTCAGGCTGTCATCAACTTGTATATCCTCTAGAGGCACCACTGCGGAGTCATCCACTAAGCACTTCCGCAACTGGGAAACATGAAAAGTGTTGTGGATCTTGCTGAGCTCTGCTGGAAGGTCCAATCGATAAGCCACCTAGCCCACCCGGGCTATAACCCTGAAAGGACCGATGTACCTGGGACCAAGCTAGCCCCGCTTCCTAAACCGGATGACACCTTTCCAAGGTGACAACTTCAGGAGAACCATGTCGCCCACCTGATACTCCAAGTCTGAACGGCGCTTGTCGGCATAGCTTTTTTGCCGACTCTGAGCAGTCTGGAGCCTGTTCCGGCCCTATTGGATCCTCTAAGTGGTCTTGAGTACTACCTTTGTACTCGTCATGACCCTCTGACCGACCTCACCCCAACATATTAGGGTCCTACACTTCCTCCCATAGAGCATCTCGAAGGGAGGTCGATCTATGCTAGAGTGCTATCTGTTGTTATACGAAAATTCCGCTAACGAAATATACGTATCACAACTGCCACCGAAATCCAATACAGATGCGCGTAGCATGTCCTCGAGAGTCTGAATCGTCCTCTCGCTCTGTGCATCCATCTGAGGGTGGAAAGCGGTGCTGAAGAGAAGACGAGTACCCATCTCGTCGTGAAAACACTTCCAAAATCGGGAAGTGAAACGAACATCCCGGTCTGACACCACCGAGACAGGCACTCCACGTCGTGCCACTATCTCATGCACGTAGATCTCGGCCAGCTTCTCAACCGATATACTCTCCTGGATCGGGATAAAGTGAGCACTTTTGGTCAATCGATCCATGATGACCCATATCGAATCTACTCCACATGCGGTCCTGGGAAGCTTCGTGATGAAGTCCATAGTGATATATTTCCATTTCCACATGGGAATGTCTAGCGGTTGCATCTTGCCGTGTGATCTCTGGTGCTCGGTCTTGACCTTTGTGACATCCCCAAAATCATGGCCAGAAAAGACCGATTTAATTTATGCTTTTAAATAAAATCAGAGTAATCCTTTGATTAAAAGAGTTGCGGAATTTGTTCCCAAAACAAAATATGATAAGAATTTATCAAAGCATTTCATTAAAGAAATATATTTTCATTATATCACAAAAACCTCGGGATGTCATGTTCCGATACAGACCAAAAGCATAAACAATACAAAATAGACCTTACACCAGTTACATATAACTACTGGTCTATAATCCAAAAATATCTTGACAATGTCATCCAACTTATGCTCTCGTGCCACTACCTGTAATACAAAGAAAAACTGAGTGAGTCAGGCTTGGGAGCCTGGTGAGCATATAGGGTTTTCAACCCACAATAAATAATTATATTTAATTTCACCAACCAACAATAACCCGATTACCTATTCCCATTATCCTCACTTTATGTCCCTATGACAACAACTATTACAAGGGACCTAATCTAGGATTTTCATCGGGACGGACATTACTGCAAAGGGGTTTCCTTGACAATAGATGTCCTAAAGGCAACCATGAAGGGGATAGAGTACACCGGTGAACACATCGTTCACAACACCTACAGGTTATGAGCCTGCTAGCGTTCCACTGGACTGTCTAGAAAGAGTCCGTGGTCGTCATCCATACTATGCTAGATGACTAGATCAACAACAACACCGAGGCCTCTCATCATTTTATTTTATCACACACCAACTGTCTACCCATGTTCTACCCAACATATTAGTAGATAAAATATATACATTTATATACAGCTTAAAACCTGTACGAAACATCCATTCAACAACTAGTTCAAATAAACAAATAATATATAAACACATAGCACGTATTTTATAAAGAATACTTTATATCTATGTGTTAGAAGAAAACGAATATATAGTCACTTGATAAGAAAATGATCGGATAGCACCCCGTCTCTTAAAATAATCTTTTCCGATAAAACCGGGATGCTTTTCTTGAAAACCGGGCTTCTCGCGGGCAGAGTTTCGGCTCGGAAACTTTACTTCTCGGGATCTTTGGGGCTTCGGGACTTGCTTCGGGTCTCGGGAATGATACCGGGGCTTCGGGGGTATTTCTTGCACGTAAAACGAGAAAATATGGGAGAGAGAGAAGGATTTTGAGCAAAAAAGATCGGCAGCCTCGGCCTTCTATTTATAGCAGCGAGACCTCGGACTACGCTGGGCCTACCGAGGCCCTACGTTGGGCGTACTTCGGATAAGGTGCCAGGTGGCGAAGTCTCGGTGGTAGAACGTGGCTCTTCTTCGGACTGCACAATGCAGCAGTACGCTACGCGTAACTTCCTCGTACGCAAGGCGTACTTCGGTGTCGACATGTACGTGGGGCGTACACCTAGTACGATGGGCGTACCCTTCGGATCAGGTCAGGTGAGTCACGGATTCCGATATTATCCGAATAAATAATTAAATTTATATATTTTAATTATTTAAAAACTTCAGATTATCATATCTTCCTCATACGAGCTCCGCTTTCGACGTTCTTTATATCCGCGCGTAGGTGAGACTAAGATATACAACTTTCATCTGTACTCCGTCAGCTAATTTTGACTTTATTTTTATTATATTATTTTTAGTAGGCCGGGACAGGAAAACTCAGTTATAAAATCATAACTTATTCATCTGACGTCCGGTTTCGTCTGTCTTTTCACCGTTGGACTACTATCGACGAGATCTTCGATTCTCGTTTAGATTGTTTCGGCCAATTATCACTCGATCTCAATTTCGAGATTTGGGCTGCATACCGCTAAGTCGAAACTTAGAAAAATTATAACTTCCTCATACGAAGTCAGATTTAGGCGTTCTTTTTATGCACGCTCTCGGTTTAATGTATTCTACGACTTTCGTTTAGATTACTAAGGATAAATATCGCTCTATCTTAAATTCGTATTTTACGTCATACAGTGTCGTGCCGATTCTGTCGCGAAACTTCGACAGGTCATAACTTCTTCGTTATAACTCGGATTTCGGCATTCTTTATATATTCGGAAACCTTGCCACGACCACTACAACTTCATGTATCGATATCGAGTTTATCTAACATTTTGTTTTTAACGCTTAAATTATCCTTAATTCAATTAAGTCACAACAATTAGGCATAAATCACATAATACTCAAATAATACATTCTTATTATTTCAAAATGAGTTACAAAGGTTAACCTAGACTATTAAATCAACATTAATGCCTAGCCTAGAAACACGGGCGTTACAATTCTCTCCACCTTAGAATGATTCCGTCCCCAGAATCACACATCAATAAACAAATGCGGATAGCAACTCATCATGTCACTCTCCGTTTCCCAGGTGAGATTTGGCCCATTCGCATGTTTCCATCGGACAAGCACCAATTCGACCATCTTGTGTCGTAATTTCTTAGTCTTTCGGTCAACGATTGCCTCCGGTTCTTCAATTAACCTTTTGTTCTCATCAATTCTTAACTCAGAAATTGGAATTATATCGGGAACTTCTCCCGTGAACTTCCTCAAATAACACACATGAAAAGTGTTATGAATTCCATTCAGTTCTTCGGGTAATTCGAGCTTGTAAGCTTGGTTCCCAATCCTATGAAGAACTTTAAACGGTCCAATAAACCTTGGACTTAACTTTCCCCTTTTACCAAACCTTATAAGTCCCTTCCACGGCGAGACTTTAAGGAAAACCGAATCTCCAACTTCAAAAGTCATCGGTCGTCTTTTCTTGTCAGCATAGCTTTTTTGACGATCCTGAGCTACTAAAATTCTTTCCCTGATTATTTTCAGCTTTTCAGCAGTTTGATGGACTATCTTCGGTCCCATAAACTGCTTTTCCCCAGCCTCAAGCCAACAAGACGGCCTACGACACTTCTGACCGTACAAAGCTTGATAAGGTGCCATCTTTATGCTCGAGTGGAAACTATTATTGTAGGAAAATTCTACCAAAGGTAAGTGTTCATCCCAGTTACCTTGGAATTCCAGGGTACATGCTCTCAGCATATCTTCAAGTGTTTGTATCGTTCGTTCGCTCTGACCATCAGTCCGTGGATGGTAAGTTGTGCTTAAACACAACTTGGTACCCAATTCCTTTTGTATACTTTTCCAAAATCTTGAGGTGAAACGACTGTCATGATCTGATACAATCATTAACGGAACACCGTGAAGCCTCACAATTTCCTTCACGTAAGAATTCGCAAGCTTATCCATAGACCATTTCTCATTGGCTGCTATGAATTGCGCACTCTTAGTGAAGCGATCAACGACCACCCAAATCATGTCATGACCATTCTTTTGTTCTGGGCAGTTTAGTGACAAAATCCATAGTGATGTCTTCCCACTTACCCATAGGCACAGGTAAAGGTTCTAAACTCCCGTATGGTTTCTGATGTTGTGCCTTGACTCTCGCACAGGTCACACACTCCACCACATACTTCGCAATGTCAAGCTTCATCGTCGGCCACCAGTAATAGGGTTTTAGGTCCCTATACATTTTAGTGTTACCGGGATAAATTGAGTACATGGTTTTGTGAGCTTCTTCCATCAGAAGATCTCTTATTCCTCCGGACTTAGGTACCCAAATACGATCTTGGAATACCTTCAGTCCATGACCGTTTGTACCAAACACTAACGTTTTGCCCAAACGTTCCTCCTTTCGGTCATTCTTTTTTGAAGCTTCTTCTTGAGCTTTCTTTATGCTCTCCACAATTGTCGAGACAACTTCTATTCTCAACGCTCTTGGCCTTTTTCTTTCAAGATTGACTTTCCGACTGAGAGCATCAGCAACAACATTGGCTTTACCGGGGTGGTAAAGTATCTCACAGTCGTAGTCCTTAAGTAATTCTAGCCAGCATCGTTGCCTCATATTTAATTCCTTCTGATTAAAGAGATATTGGAGACTCTTATGATCAGTGAAAAGTTTTCACTTCGAGCCATAGAGGTAATGCCTCCATATTTTCAGAGCGAAAACTACTGCTGCCAACTCCAAATCATGAGTCGGGTAGTTCTTTTCGTGCTCTTTCAGTTGGCGAGACGCATATGCTATCACATTTTCTCTTTGGGTCAAAACACAACCCAATGCAACCCCAGACGCATCGCTATAGAAAGCGAAGTCTTCAACTCCATCGGGTAGAGATAAAATCGGTGCCTCACATAGCTTCTTCTTTAACAACTCGAATGCTTCTCTATGCTTATCACTCCAAGCATAAGCAGCTCCTTTGTGGGTCAAAGCTGTTAATGGACTAGCGATCGAAGAAAAGCCTTGGATAAACCTTCGGTAATATACGGCTAATCCCAAAAAGCTTCGAATCTCCGTGGGACTTTTCGGTTGTTCCCACTTCATCACAGCTTCAATCTTAGCTGGATCAACCATTATCCCTTCTTGGTTGACCACGTGACCCAAGAATTAGACTTCTCGAATCCAAAAATCACATTTGGAGAACTTAGCGTACAACTTCTCCTTTTCAAGACTTCCAACACTTCTCGCAAGTGTCGGCCATGCTCCTCTTGGCTTTTTGAGTAAATCAGAATGTCATCTATGAACACTATCACAGATTTATCAAGGAACGGATTACAAACCCTGTTCATTAAATCCATGAATGTTGTTGGAGCATTGGTTAGTCCAAACGACATAACCAAAAACTCGTAGTGTCCATATCGTGTTCTGAATGCAGTCTTCTCGATGTCCTGCTCTCTCACCTTCAGCTGATGATATCCTGACCTTAGGTCGATCTTTGAAAAATAACTTGAACCTTGTAGTTGATCGAACATGTCATCAATCCTCGGTAACATATATTTATTCTTTATCGTTGCCTTATTCAGCTCTCTGTAATCAATGCACATTCTCATACTCCCATCTTTCTTCTTTACGAATAACACCGGAGCTCCCTAGGGTGATGAACTAGGTCTTATGAAACCTTTGTCCAATAACTCCTGAAGTTGCATCATCATCTCCTTCATCTCTGTTGGTGCTAATCAGTAAGGTGCTTTTGCTCTTGGCGTCGTTCCTGGTAACAAGTCAATAAGGAATTCTACTTGTCGATCAGGCGGTAATCCAGGAAGATCTTCGGGAAATACTTCCGGATACTCACACACGACAGGAATGCTCTGCATCTCCTTTTTCTCCTTCTTTGCGTCAATCACGAATGCCAAATATGATGTACATCCTTTGGCCAAACACTTTCTGGCTTTCATTAGAGAAATGATTCCAGAATTTACCCTGCGTTTGTCCCCATACACCATAAATGACTCCTTCCCTGGCGGGTTTACTTTGACTATCTTCTTTCTGCACAATATCTCGGCGTCATTGGCGCTAAGCCAATCCATTCCCAACACGATGTCGAAACCGTTAAGTTCGATAGGCAATAATTCCTCGTGGAACTTATTCCCATTCAGGTCGATTAAGATGTTTTTCATACGATGACTAACAGGTACAAACTTGCCACTAGCAACTTCGACTAATAAAGCATTATCTAGTCTATCAACAGGCAAAGCTAGTTTTCTACCAAATTCATGCGAAATAAAGGAGTAGTTGGCTCCAGAATCAAATAAAATTTGGGCAGGCAATCCGTTTACGAGAAAGGTACCTGAAGCGACATCGGCTTCTTCTTTAGCAACTTCCAGTGTCATCTGGAAGGCTCTCGCCTTCGGCTTTGGTGGAATGTTGGGTCTTGCTGCCTCCTTCTTTTTTGGACAATCCCTCGAGATGTGCCCCTCCTCCCCACACCCATAACAAACTTTCTTGGTGAGGGTGCATTCGTTGGCATAGTGCCTGACTTTCCACATTTGAAGCATGTGACTTCCCCGTCATATTTCCCATGATGCTTCTTCTTGCATTTGTCGCACCACTTCACTTCGCCTCCTCCTCCTCTCGAACTAGACTTCGAGAATTTCTTTTTCTTGTTGGACCCTGAAGGCCCATCAAACTTACTCTTCTCACCACCCTCTAATCTCTCCAGACCCTTCTCCCTGATCTGAGTCTCAACATTCTTAGCAGCCCAGATGGCGGCTTTCAATGTGGTTGCTTGCTTAACCATTGGACCATAGTCCGCTGGTAGTCCGAGGGCAAACTTGTTGACCTTTGAGAGTTCTGTTGGAACTAAATATGGAATAAGCTTCATCTTTTCTGTGAAACTTGCAGCGTATTCAGTAACGCTCATTTTTCCCTTCTTCAAATTCTGAAACTCATTATTGATTTCCAGAAGGTCCTGCTCTGAGCAGTATTGCAGTTTCAGTTGTTCCACAAAGTCTTCCCAAGACATCTTGCTCGCTTCTCCCTTGGGCATCGAGTCAGATAACAGCTTCCACCAACTCAACACGCCAGATTTTAACAAAGGGATCGCAAGAGCGGTCTTTTGCCTGTTGCTGCATTCGTAACTTTCAAACATTGTCTCCATTTCGGAGATCCAGTCCATAACTTGCACCGGCGTCGGGCTTCCGGATAGACACGGTGGCTTAGATGCCATAAAATCCTTGTATTTACATCCTCTTCCATCATTTCCTCCATCACGATTGTTTTGTCTAACAATCGGTGGGTTGGCTTGACCAACAGTCCTACTGAAGTTACCTCCTTCCGACGGCCCTCCATTCACTTCGGGCTCTTCAACTTGAATTGAAAGTTCTTCACGATTTTGTTGAAGCAGACGTCTAGTTTCTTCCATCTGACGATCCAACATCGTCTGAATCATCAATTGTACACCAGCCATTGTTATTGGCTCAGGTGCAGCAGCTACAACAGGTATTTGCTCGATTACAGGTGGTCGATTCCTGTTTTCGTTTTGCGTTTCCAACTCCGCTTCTTGTTCTTGCCATTCTTGATCTATACACCGAATAAGGTGAATTTAGGTCCTCAATTTCGATAGAAAATCAAATCATCCTTATCACTCCGAAACGTTTACATGTTAGTTCTAATATCGTAGTCGTACGTTTAGAATCCTAAACACATAAGGTTTCCAGATCCGGTCGGCAACAGACCATAGATCCGAACAAATAACAACATATAAGGCATAAATCATTTAGCACATAAAGCATATTAGGCATACTTTCCTAAATAAGCTGGTGCTCACATCTCACAATCATCGCTTAGCATTCTAAGTTTAAGGGGTCGTTTGATAGTTGCTGATTGGGTTAGAGCTGACTGAGTTAGGAGCTGACTGGGTTAGAAATGCTGACTGAGTCCACATCTGACTGAATTTATGTTGTTTGATTATTTATCTGACTGATTGTGCTGAATGATTAAAATGACCATATTATCCTTATGTTGTCCTTTTGTGCTCGATAAAATAATTATACAAATAAAAATTATCACATTAAATCCAAATTAAACATACATAATTAAAAATCCAAATACGAAGTGTAATACAAAATCCAAATACACATTGTCATATATAATAAAAAAGTATATCATTTAACGTGAACCATTTGAAAGTAACTGATTAGCAATCTGGTCACGCAAATTAGTCATATACTCAACGGCTTCCGAACCCCATTCTATGCCTTGTATGTTTTGGCCCTCACTTCCTCCACCTCCCACATTAGGAGTAACCATATTGTTTTGTTCAAAGTTCGTAAATAGGTCATCTTCAATATCGTACTTCTTTATAAAATTATGGATCGCGACACAGGCAATGACTATGTCTCTTTGCACTGGAAAAGGATAAGGAGCCATACGTTTTAAAATTGGAAATCTCGCCTTCAATACACCATAAGCACGTTCAATGTAATTTCTAAGTTGTGCATGAGCATGATTGAACCTTTCTTCCTTAGTTAAAGCTCTGTTTCTTCGAAAATCAGCTAACCAATACCTAGTATTGCGGTAAGGAGCCATAAATCCACGGGTGTTGGTGTATGCGGCATCATAAAGGTAATATTTATCTGTAGATGGGTGACAAATTAATCATATAAATAATATAGATAATAAAACTTATAGAAAAATGACAAACCTGGTGGAGGGAATGGAAATCCAGAAGTCGGATTAAATGCAACTTCTTTCAAAACTTTAGAATCGTGTGCTATGCCCTCCCATCCAGCCCATACAAAGGTGAATATCATATCAAAATCACAAATTCCGATTACATTTTGATAACATTCACCTTTTCCTCTTCCCCTATAGCGAGTTTGTTCATCAACGGGCACAACTGCATGTACAAGTGTTCCATCTAGTGCACCTAATGCTCCAGGAAATATGTTTTTTAGCCGTCTATAACGTTCCGAGGTATTTCTTGTTGTATTAGAAGATGTTGGTACAATAATTTCTCTTTCAAAACACATCATTGCTTTTAGCACTTCATGAAAACATTGATGAATCGTTTGTATGGAGTGGTGAAATCTTTCTTTAACAGCTCGAAAACGTTCATTATGTCCTACAACATGTAAAAATATAGCCATCTTCTCTTCAACGCTTATTGTCCTACTATGTTGCAACCAATTTCTTTGAGTAAAATGATTGCATAATAAAACAAATGCATCTTGTGAGAGACGTATCATATCAAAACATTGTATAGGATCTCCGTGTATCAAATCTTGTGTATATGCATGCCCATTTTCTTCCGATTCGTTAGCTTTTATTCTTTCTATTCTTTTTTTTCTTTTCCGAACCAACATCAACCAATAGCATGAGAGTATAAGGAAACCTAAAAACTCTCCTTCCTTATCCATATGTAACCTATTACATGTTAATACAAATCACATAAGTTTTATAACATAAACCATAAAATTAATCAATAACATTAAAATGGATGGCTTATAACTCCATAAAATAAAAATCCATAACATAAAAATCCATAACAAAAAAGTCAATACCAATTAACAATCCTAAACATAACACATAAACAACCTAAACTTAAAAATCCTAAACATAACACGAAACAACCCTACACATAAAAATCCATAACATGTACCATAATATAAATCCATAAAGCATAAAGAAAAAAACATCCTAAAGTCATACTAAAGTCAACCAAGTAATCCATAATTCTTTCCCGCACTTTTCACCCACAACTCACAAGTCGAAGACTCGAGGCGTAACCAAATTTTCCTGTTACCAGCATTTTCAGCGAACAACATAAGAGCGGTGATGTATTTAGGATCAGAATTTCCCCACTCCAAGCCTTTCAATTTTTCAATACATTCATCCATCTCCTTGTCAAGATTATTAGTTTGCGCGAACGCATGAGCTGCCTTCATAATTTCCTTGCCAACCTCTCTTATGTCATCATCTAGTGTTTCCGTGGGTGCATTTCTTTTTCCTCTTTTATTTTTAGATCGGGCAGACGAATCTCCACTTGCATGTGATGCACTTGTAGGTGGGGGTACTGTTGAAGCTGAGGCTGGGATATCCATTTGAGGCGGAGTATCTACCATCTCGATATCCTCATAATCTTGTGTGGTAAAGGCTTCTGCAGGATGAGGGAGTGTCGAAGATGGTCCCCAACTAGCAGCACCGGTCGAGGTCGCACCATCAAACAACTTGGTGCATAGATCAGGGTAAAGGAGGGGTGCATTTCTTAATCTCTCAACCATCTTGTTCAACTGTTTGAAAAAATAATTTTATTATTAAACTTTTTAATAAATAATAATGTGTTTTGAATTAAAAGATTACCTTTGCTTCCGCTTTCCACTCTTCATCCGTCATTTGAAACGTGTTTGTGACAGGATTATAGAGATTCCCAGTTTTGTTTTTTAATTTCAACCAAACTGCATACTTGCTTTTCAAGTAGTCATAACGATATTTCATTTGTTTTTTGTCAACAACAAAGTAGTGTTCTTTTTTTAGTTTTTCAGCTATTGTATTCCATGAGGTACTTTTAAGACCACTACCCTCCCGACTGTTATTTGTTAGTTCTTCGATACATGCATCAAGAAAAGTTTTGTTCACAAAATCCGAAGACCAACTAGCTCTATTTCTCTTTTCAGCCATGTCTAAGGAATAAATAAATGTATAGCTTGTTATGCAAGTATATACACATATTTCCACACAAAAACACAAATACATATACATATACAAAAAGATGTAACACAAATAAATACACCAATATACTCATAAATTTGCACACATATATGTTGGTGATTTTATATCACTAATATTATTTAAGTTTAATGGGGTTAATTTGTTGATCAATGTCACTTTGACAATTATCGAACAAATTAGTATGGTGCGGAGTGCACATTTGTTTGATTTTGTCATTGTTGAAAGTATATTGCAGCTATTTAGAGGTGAAGCCCCTGAACTGACGGGGGTCCGGGGGCAGCGCCCCTGGGAGCGGGGTCCAAGGGGCGGCAGCCCCTGGCGGGGTCCAAGGGGCAGAGCCCCTGGCTGGGGTCGTGCTGATCCTTTTAATAGACACATGTTTTGTTACTATATGGTTATGTTACTATATAAAAAATGCTTCAGAAATCCGTATTTTGTTAAAAACACCCGGTTTTGTGATCCTTTTAATAGACACATGTTTAGCTCGTTATGCAAGTATACACACATATTTCTACACATATACACAAGTACATGTATACATATACATATACACATAAACATATTTGGAGGATATATAGTAATTAATCAATACACATGTTTAGCTCGTTAATTACTATACATATGTTTAGCTTGTTAATTCCTATACACATATACAGTAATTAATCAATACACAATTTTCTGCATCATAATTTTTCCTTGTTAATTTTGTTCCTTTAAAATTCAAAAACACAAGTACATGTATACATATACATATTCAATTTTCTGCATCATAATTTTTTCTGCATCATGAAATAACACGTATGCTCCCATGGAAATTTTAGGAATCAAGAACATGAAAATTGAATTCTAAAGGAACAAAAATAACAATTTCTGTTGCTGCTGTTGTTTATAATGCAGAAAAAATTATCACTTGTGGACAATTTTGCCCCTGAATATGAATGCAAAAAAAAATTAGAACAACACAAGTAAAACAAACCTCCTGCGTATGTTGCTGATGGAATTCGTTGATGGAATTTAAACCTGCGATTGTTCCGATTCACCAATTCTGTTCATGCAATCGAAGTTCTTGCTGTTGGCCGATGTGGTAGTCGCTGGAAGGTTAACGTGGGAGAGATGTTCGCTAATCCGATCGGGTAGAATGTAGGGCAAGCGTATGTTTTTGTTATTTTTTTCACGGTCCGTCGATTAGGAAACAAGGACCGAGTCCTCTCTTTTTTTTGGACCGGATCCTAATGTTGGACCGAGTCCTTCCACCTATAATCAAAATCAAACATGCCAATTGGTTTTTTATGGACCCAGTCCCTCTTTGGACCCAGTTAGATACCTTATCAAACGACCCCTAAGTCTAGAAATCCTACAAATTCCTAGTTCGCTTAAACTAATGCTCTGATACCAACTGTGACATCCCCAAAATCACGGCCAGAAAAGACCGATTTAATTTATGCTTTTAAATAAAATCAGAGTAATCCTTTGATTAAAAGAGTTGCGGAATTTGTTCCCAAAACAAAATATGATAAGAATTTATCAAAGCATTTCATTAAAGAAATGTATTTTCATTATAAAACAAAAAACTCGGGATGTCATGTTCCGATACAGACCAAAAGCATAAACAATACAAAATAGACCTTACAACAGTTACATATAACTACTAGTCTATAATCCAAAAATATCTTGACAATGTCATCCAACTTATGCTCTCGTGCCACTACCTGTAATACAAAGAAAAACTAAGTGGGTCAGGCTTGAGAGCCTGGTGAGCATATAGGGTTTTCAACCCACAATAAATAATTATATTTAATTTCACCAACCAACAATAAACCGATTACCCATTCCCGTTATCCTCACTTTACGTCCCTATGACAACAACTATTACAAAGGACCTAATCTAGGATTTTCATCGGGACGAACATTACTGCAAAGGGGTTTCCTTGACAATAGATGTCCTAAAGGCAACCATGAGGGGGATAGAGTACACCGGTGAACACATCGTTCACAACACTTACAGGTTATGAGCCTGCTAGCGTTCCACTGGACTGTCTAGAAAGAGTCCGTGGTCGTCATCCATACTCCGCTAGATGACTAGATCAACAACAACATCGAGGCCTCTCATCATTTTATTTTATCACACACCAACTGTCTACCCATGTTCTACCCAACATATTAGTAGATCAAATATATACATTTATATACAGCTTAAAACCTGTACGAAACATCCATTCAACAACTAGTTCAAATAAACAAATAATATATAAACACATAGCACGTATTTTATAAAGAATACTTCATATCTATGTGTTAGAAGAAAACGAATATACACTCACTTGATAAGAAAATGATCGGACAGCACCCCGTCTCTTAAAATAATCTTTTCCGATAAAACCGGGACGCTTTTCTTGAAAACCGGGCTTCTCGCGGGCAGAGTTTCGGCTCGGAAACTTTACTTCTCGGGATCTTTGGGGCTTCGGGACTTGCTTCGGGTCTCGGGAATGATACCGGGGCTTCGGGGGTATTTCTTGCACGTAAAACGAGAAAATGTGGGAGAGAGAGAAGGATTTTGAGCAAAAAAGATCGGCAGCCTCGGCCTTCTATTTATAGCAGCGAGACCTCGGACTACGCTGGGCGTACCAAGGCCCTACGCTGGGCGTACTTCGGATAAGGTGCCAGGTGGCGAAGTCTCGGTGGTGGAACATGGCTCTTCTTCGGACCACACAATGCAGCAGTACGTTGCGCGTAACTTCCTCGTACGCAGGGCGTACTTCGGTGTCGACATGTACGTGAGGCGTACACCTAGTACGCTGGGCGTACCCTTCGGATCAGGTCAGGTGAGTCACGGATTCCGATATTATCCGAATAAATAATTAAATTTATATATTTTAATTATTTAAAAACTTCAGAAAATCATATCTTCCTCATACGAGCTCCGTTTTCGACGTTTTTTATATCCACGCGTAGGTGAGACTAAGATCTACAACTTTCATTTATACTCTGTCGGCTAATTTTGACTTTATTTTTATTATATTATTTTTAGTAGGCCGGGACAGGAAAACTCAGTTATAAAATCATAACTTCTTCATCTGACGTCTGTTTTCGTCTGTCTTTTCACCGTTGGACTACTATCGACGAGATCTTCGATTCTCGTTTAGATTGTTTCGGCCAATTATCACTCGATCTCAATTTCGAGATTTGGGCTGCATACCGCTAAGTCGAAATTTAGAAAAATCATAACTTCCTCATACGAAGTCAGATTTTGGCGTTCTTTTTATGCACGCTCTTGGTTTAATGTATTCTACGACTTTCGTTTAGATTACTAAGGCTAAATATTGCTCTATCTTAAATTCGTATTTTACGTCAATTAGTGTTGTGTCGGTTCTGTCGCGAAACTTCGACAGGTCATAACTTCTTCGTTATAACTCGGATTTCAGCATTCTTTATATATTCGGAAACCTTGCCACGACCACTACAACTTCATGTATCGATATCAGGTTTATCTAACATTTTGTTTTTAACGCTTAAATTACCCTTAATTCAATTAAGTCACAACAATTAGGCATAAATCACATAATACTCAAATAATACATTCTTATTATTTCAAAATGAGTTACAAAGGTTAACCTAGACTATTACATCAACATTAATGCCTAGCCCTGAAACACGGGCGTTACAACCTTCCTACATATCAAGCACCGCTCTACATACCATGGTACGTCCCGCTTCTTGTAGGGCCACCAATAATCAGGACGAAGATCCCGATACATCTTCGTCGCCCCGGGATGGATGGAGAACCTCGAATTGTGGGCCTCATCCATCAAAACCTGTCGTACCCCTCCCCAGTACGGAACCCAGACCCTCCTATGCAGGGTCAACAACCCACGACTGTCATAATCAAATGAGGCCACCCAGCCTACGATCTGCTCGCACTTCTGGTGCTCTTCCTTTAGGCCCTCAACATGCGCCTCTCCAATCCGCTCCAGCAATGGAGTAATCACTATCATCCTCAGACATATATCTCGAATCGGGGCCGCCACTGCCTTACGGCTCAGAGCATCGGCTACCACGTTGGCCTTTCTTGGGTGATAAAGGATCTCACAATTGTAATCCTCACCACATCTAACCACCGACGCTGCCTCATGTTCAGATTTGGCTGATCCATGAGGTACCTCAAACTCTTGTAGTCTGTGTAAATGGTACAACGAACCCCATAGAGGTAATGCCGCCAAATCTTGAGGGCGAAAACCACAGCCCCCAGCTCTAAATCATGCGTCGGATTAGCCTCGTGAGGCTTCAGCTGCCTCGAAGCGTAAGCTGTCACGTGACCCCGCTGCATCAACACTGCACCCATACCTGTGATCGAGGCGTCACTGTCGACCACGAAATCATCGACGCCCTCCGGCAATGTCAGAATCGGTGCCTCACATAACCGCTATCTAAGAGTCTCGATGGCTGCCTGCTGCTCAGGCACCCAACAGAATGTCACCGACTTCTTGGTCAGTTGGAACAAAAAAACAGTGATCTTGGAGAAATCCTGGATGAATCTCCGGTAATAACCCGCTAGACCAAGAAAACTTCGAATCTCAGTTGGAGACCTCAGAACCTCCCACAGTATCACGACCTCTATCTTGGACGGATCGAACAGAATACCCTTCTGGTTGACAAGGTGCCCCAGAAACTGCCCCTCGCGCAACTAGAACACACACTTGGAGAACTTTGCAAAAAGTGTATCCCTCCTCAGTGTCTCCAGCACCTCCCTCGGGTGCTCCTCGTGCTGCTCCTGAGTATTAGAGTAAAACAAGATGTCATCGATGAAGACTATTACAGACCGGTCCAACATCGGTCTGCACACACAGTTCATGAGGTCTATGAACGTAGTCGGAGCATTGGTGAGCCCAAACGGCATCACCATGAACTCATAGTGACCATAGCGAGTCCTAAAAGTTGTCTTCTGCACATCGTCATCTCTAACTCGCATCTGGTGATAACCTGATCGCAAATCGATCTTGGAGAACCAAGATGCACCCTGTAGCTGGTCAAACAAATCATCAATCCTCGGGAGGGGATAACGGTTCTTCACCATTACCTTATTCAGCTCCCGGTAGTCTATGCACATCCGATGTGACCCTTCCTTCTTCTTCACAAATAGGATCGGGGCTCCCCAGGGCGAACTACTCGGTCTGATAAATCCATTGTCTAGCAGCTCTTGCAGCTATGTAGACAACTCCTGCATCTCGGGAGGAGTCAACCGATATGGTGCCTTGGCTATCGGAGCCGCACCAGGGACTAGGTTAATCCTGAACTCAACCTGTCTCTGCAGAGGTATCCCTAGCAAATCCGCTGGGAATACGTCTGGGTACTCTCCCACGATCGGTACATCTTTACACATTCGTTATTGATTTGTTTAGAACTTTAAAGATTCTATTTTTTTTCTCTATTAGTTGTACAGACAATTATAGATAAGTTAAATCTGACCCCAACCATTTGATCCTTAAACCCCAACCCTTTGATCCTTAATGGAATCCACTCTTTTTTACTATAATTTATTTTATTGCATGACTTGTATTGGGATGCAATGCCCTTTATTGGATGGTGACTTAGAAGGCTCCTTCCCTATTCGGTATGGAAGGCTTCTTTGTGAAGGTCTTAGAGAAGGCACTTCTCTGTGAAGGTCTTAGAGAAGGTGGAAGGCGCTTCTCTGTGTAGGTCTTAGAGAAGGTGGACGACGCTTCTCTGTGAAGGTCTTATGGGTTAAGCTTGCCTATATACACTTGTATAGTATACTTTTTAGGTTAAGAGAGATCCTATTGTATCGATGAGTAAATTAGTATAGAGATAGAGATAGCATTGTAGTCAAGCACGCACATGCTTCTATATTTTGTACTACTCCATTATCTATACATCTTGTGCTTAAACATTAGATCGGGTATTTTTTATTATGCATGATTCTTAATTCCTTAATTGTCATCTCCATGGGTCTTACATGTGGACTCAAAGCTTAATCTTGAAGTTTTAATCAACTATTTCAAGATCAACGATCCTAGATGACAACATTTTTGCGTAATCGACAAAAGAATTCGAAATATTTGGTGAGTCTCTCCATTCGATCATTTTTCTTTTCATTCCAAATCTTATTGATCCAATTATTTTCTTTCATTGATCTAGTCAAAATATTCATATTTGAGCCCAATTATCTTTTGATCCAGCCTAATCTATTCATGTATTCCATGATCCATTTCTTTATTCATTTATGTTCATCGGATTCACATGGAAGCCCAAATCGATCAAATTCCTTAGCTAACTTTTCTATTCATTAATGTTCACCGTTTGTATTGTTTGAGGATCGACTTTTGTTCAGATAATTTGGTGCGTCGTATTTCTAATCAAATCACACTCTATTTTGAAAATATTTTGTTGATTCATGATTTAATCACAATTAGTTTATCGGTTCCTCCTATTCACAATATGAATAAGAATTTCGTCACTGATATCAATCGATTTATTTCCTTGTCAAAATCGATTTGGTTAAGCTCTGCTTTGAACCTAATTCCATTCGATTGAGCTTTTAATTTAAATGAATGATTTCGTTTACACATTTTCATCATTCACAAAGATTTGAAGAATTTTTGTGACCGGTTCATGGATTGATTTGAGATTATCTGCTCATTCATGTTTTTCTCTCATCGAAATCCATTCAATCAAGTTTCAAATTCTGATTGTTGATCATAAGCAATTTACTCCTGTCACTGTGGAAGAATTGATGAAGCATAGTCAAGAACACGATGAAAATTGATGAATTTTGTTGACTGTGAATTTTGATCTGAAAAAGTCTTTGTTGAAGAACATGATGAAGAAGAGGATGATTATCGATGAATCAGTGGGCTAGATCTAAAATTGTTTAGAGAATAGTTGATTTGGAAATTATGATTGAACACAGTGTTTGATTGAAGGATGAATGTTCGAATTAGTGCAATCGCAATCGAAATTATGTGGAAGCAATAGAAAGTCAAACCTATGTCGAATATTTTGTTTGATTGTCGAAGCAAGGATAACGATTGTTGGAGATAGTATTGAAGGCTGAGATCGAAGTGAACTGGGATTGATAATGGTTTTGACGAAGGTCTAGGAAGCTATGAATCACTGGTCAACTGAGAAAGTCAAAATCAAAAGGTTTCTAATGCAATCGATGTTGAATGGGTTTGAAGGACATTGAAGGTTCGATGGTGCTTCGACTGTAATTAGGTTCAATAGTCAAAGGCAAATTTGGAAAAGTCAAAATCAGTTCGAAGGTTTGAAAGTTGTTCTTAGCTGTTAGATCGAAACGAAGACTGTGAGTTAATGATTGGGTCTCGCAAGTTGATACTCAACTGATTCGCAATTTATTATTGGTCTACTGATTCGACAGAGAAAGAATTGGTTAACGAAGGTCAATATGGGTTTGAGTATCGAATGGGTTTTTATCAAATGGGAAGTTGGATTAGGAAGATATTGATAGCGAATGAGAAGAGGTTGATAGCAAGGCTTAATTTTTTTTAGGATGCTTATGATTCGCTATTGGTGTGAGTGATTCACAATCGTGACTGGTACTTCGCTATTGTCGTCTATTTCGGAACTGAATTGGGGAAGAAGCACTAAATGTTACATTTTTGGTCCTCTATGGTTCAACTTAATGACGATTTATACCCCTGAAACTATAATCTTTGCAAAGTTTGGAGATTTTTTCTCCGGATATCAAAATTGTCATTTATGCAAAACTTTTTCCAGCAACATGAACAAGATTGTTCATTTTCAAGTCAAAGCGGTCCGGGAAGTCAAGATTTTGAAAATTTTCATATTTTTCGTGTTTTTCGGATTTGAAGCTTTGAGTTTTTTTCACTTATCGAGGACAAGTATTGCATGGAAAAATCCACTATGAGCACTTTCTCATTCCCTTTTGGAGTTTTATAATCATGTTTCAATTATAAAAAGGGGGAAAGATTTCGATTTGAGTATTTGAAATTTTTTTTGGATATTCATTTTCGTAGCGAATAATTATTTATGATTGAAGACTAATGTGACTTTGAGGAGTTGATATTGCTTATGAAGTGATTCGGATTCGATTTTCCGAAATGGTTCATTTTTATGAAGGGTTTGGATTTATTGAAGATTTTTGGGATGTGCTTTTATGCTGCATGATGGGTAATTATCCTTGGAGTTTTCGATATTCAAGGACTCAAATTGCCTCTTGTTTCTAGTAGCTTTGGATTGCAATGTCTCACTTCCTAGAAAAATGATTAGAAGACTATTGAAGATTTAATGTTAACTTCTACATTTTTGTCACGCTTCAGGTCTTGTTTGCGAAGTTGCTCTCTTAGAACTGTGAAGTCGGGTCATCCATTCCAAGCTTTAAAGGGGAATGTTGGGATGAAAAGCTCTTCATTGGATGGTGACTTAGAAGGCTCCTTCTCTATTCGGTATGGAAGGCTTCTCTGTGAAGGTATTAGAGAATGTGGAAGGCGCTTCTCTGTGAAGGTCTTAGAGAATATGGAAGGTGCTTCTCTATGAAGGCATTATGGGTTGAGCTTGCCTATATATACTTGTATAGCATACTTTGTAGGTTGAGAGAGCTCCGATTGTATAGATGAGTAGTTTAGTCTAGAGAGAGAAAGAGAGTATTGTAGTCAAGCACTCACATGCTTCTATATTTTTGTACTACTTCATTATCTATACATGATTCTTAATTTCGCAATTGTCATCTACTTGGGATCTTACAATTTGTTAAATTAAGAACTGTAACATCCTAAAAATTTAAGACTATGTTCTTAAATTCATAAAGTAAATAAATGAAATATAATTTTTGTAGTTAAATCATCAAGGGATAATCATATTATTAGTTGATATGAATTTTAGAAAGTTAGAAGTGAAAATAATAACATTTTAAAGTTAAAGAGCCAAAAGTGTCAAGTTATAAAAGTAATTTGATTAAAGGGTTGACTCAATTATTGGAAGGGACTACAATAGTTATATAATGGATAGAGAATGACTTATTATGTCAAAACCTAAGTTAAAATCACAAGTATTGAGGCTTGGTGAGTTTTGGCTAAAATGGGCAAACTAAAGGGATTAAATGTGAAAAATTGGGAAATAAAATGCACAACCTCTCCATCCTTATTCCAGATTCATGATTTGCATCCAAGAACCCTCTCTAATAGGGTTTGTTCCAAGTGAGGAATTAAGCAACCAAGCAAAAAAGAGAAGGAATCAAGGCTTGCAAGGTATAACTTCTCTTTCATTCAACCTAGAAATTGAGTTTGTGAAGTGGGTAAAACTCCAATGTTAAATTTGATGAGATTTAATTATTAGGATTTGGTTTTATAAACTCCCTTGAGTAGTTTTTATGATCTCAATCTCAATCCAATAATAGCATTGATTGATTTGAGGATTTGGGTGAAACCCCTCATGAAACCTAGAAAGCCCAAATTAGGAACATTGCAATTGATGATGACGAGACTGGATTCTATTACCTAGATGATATTTGATAGCAACAAATCCAATTAGAATGCTCAAATTCATCCATGATGGTAGAATCAAGTATAAGCAAGGATTTGTATTGATTGTTAGGGGAATTGGAATGAAAACAATGAAATCCTTTGTATGGGAGAATTTGATGAGTATATGATACTCATAAACATGATTTGATACTAATAATTGTTGGATTAAGGTGTCTAAGCTCATAACTAAAGTGGTATAAACTTGTAACTGGAAGCAAAGTCCTTTTTGGGTTGCCCTCATAAACTGGAAACTGATTAGAAATGACTTTTATAGAGAGGAAATAATTTATTAGTTTATTATATGATTAATAAACTAATTATAAATAGATTAAATTTATTAATAACTTATTAGAATTAATTTTGGATCAATTAGAATTAATTGGAAGTGGAAGGGTTACTTTGTAATTGTTTAATAGTTGAGCAATAGAGGGATTCGAGAAACCTCCAAGGGGTGGACGGTTTTGATACCCTATTAGGGTAATCTATAATGCACCATTTAATATAAGGAAAATAGATTAATATTAGGATTTGAAATAATATTATTTTATTTTAAATCTAAGGTTTCTAGAGTTTCCTTGCAGGTATATAAAGACCCTAAGGCTTGCAATTTTCGGCCATCCATATTCTAAGAGAATCCAGCCAAAAATTCCATCCCCTCTCCTATCTCCTAAAGTTTTCTAGTTTCTTGTTTTGGGTGTGAGTCATTAGAGACATCATACTTTTGGTGCGTGCTTTCTAAAGATCAAAGGAAAGTATTCGTGAATTGTTTGCTATAACAATTCAAAGGTATGTAATTCTAGATCTCATAATTTCGATTATTATACAGTTTGTGTAGGGTTCTTAGTTTTCATAGTATGTTGCATGTAAGTGTTATGACATAGATCTTTAATAGGTTGCATGTGTCCTTAAATGTAAAGTGTTTTTCCGCAATCACATGTTTGTTTCGACCTATAAAACTCATTGGTGATATAAGAGTCATTGTCTAACCTTAGTTGTACATGAGACGAGACCTAGAAAACAAAAAAAATCGGCATCTGCTTTGCCACGACGTGGCCAGTCCTCTGCCACGTCGTGGACGACGTCTGGAATCAGAATTTCAAGATTTTTCTTGCTTATTTCAATAGATAGGATAATTGTTAGTTAATTAATATTTTTTCAAATGTTTAAAATTTGAATATTATAACTACATAATTATGAATCATAAATTGAATGAAAGGAAGTTTTTACATATTGTAATTATCCTTTATGGAGTTTAATATTTAATTTAATTATTTTTAATCAAAAGATAAATATTAAACTCATAACTAATTTAATTAATAGTTTAACTAAAAGATCAAGATAAATCATTAACTGGTTTAAAAGAATAATTAATTCAAAATAAATTTAAACCTTGAAGACTTTAAAATGCTTAAAATACACCCTATACATATATATAAGAACTTTAATACTATATGTATAACTAAAGTCAGTTGAATCAATAACAGGCCTCATTCACGAAGTCATGCTATAAAAGAGGTATAAGGAAACGACCTATAAAATGATCGTTGAATGGGTGTCATTTTCACCCACCGCTCCTTTGTGTGGTGGAGGGTCGTTAGCTGAACAAGTTTAATAGGACATAAAAGATTAAAAAGTATATTCTATAAAGTACTAGAACATTCTTTTCAAATCTCACTCTAGTTACTTTAGGAAAAATGTGAAATGTATGCTAATCCATGAAAATGCACATCATTTCTTTGTTTGTATGGTTATTCACATCTTGGTTGTGATCTTCGGTATCCCAATCACAAATACAATAGCATAATATGAGATTTAACATGCCATTGATCAGATTCGATGAATCTCAAAAGGTCTAGGAATTTCATATTAGAATGTAATTGGAGATGTGCCTACCTAAATAAATTCATAATTAGATTATGGCATCCCTCTTCTCATTTCGAATTGTATTTAGGATCCTAGCCTTGAATATTAATTTGGGATAAAATATTAAGGATATACATCAACTGACTAAAAATGTCTCTCTCGTAGTAGATGTCTTCAGCTGGTGATGGTTCTACTCCTCAAACTCAAAACTCCACTAAAATTCAAACTTCACTCTCTTGTCAATTATGTCAAAGGAAAAAACTCCATGGATCCAACTATGTAGATTGGATGAGAAACCTGAAGATGACTCTTCATTATGAGAACAAAGAGTATGTTGTCGATGACCCCATTCCTGAGGTTGATGAATTGATTGTTACTCCTGAAGAACGTGCTCTTCACAAACAACATGTTGGCGATGCCACCACGGCCGCTAGCATCATGATTGCAACCATGAAACTTGACTTACAAAAACCCTATGAGGATTTCTGGCCGTTCAAAATGAAGTTGGATCTTGCTAAAAATCTTCACAAGAATGCAAGACAAGAATGCTATGAGGTCGTCAAGTCCCTAATGTAGTGTAAGCTAAAGGAAGGAGAATTTATATGCCCTCATGTGAAAAAGATGCAGAGGCATGTGGAAAGGTTAGATAAACTGAATGTCAAATTCAACAAGGAGTTATCCATTGGCATGGTCCTTAACTCCCTACCTGCTAGTTAGGATCAGTTCATTTTGACCTATCATTTGAACAACACAAAGATGACTTTGACCTAACTCCATAACTCGTTGCAAACTACTGAATCGGGAATGAAGAAGACTTATGTCCCTAGAGTGATAAGTGCTCTTGTCCTGGCCATCCAATCATGACAAAGGAAAGAAAAGGAAGGTTAACGCCCAACCCACTTGGAAAGGGAAATCCCATGTTGGAGCGTCTAGTAATGGGTCAAAAGGGAAATCACATCCGGATATTCCATCTATCAGTGATCCGAAAGATGCCACATGCTTTCATTGCAATGATAAGGGGAATTGGAAGGGAAGTTGCTGAAGTTGTAACGCCCGGTTCCTGGTATGTATTTTAATAAGAATTATTCATTTTTGCAAAGGGACTCGACGAGTTGGAGGCCCCAAACTCGTTGAGCAGGAATGGGATTTTTGGACGCGGACTTGAAGTCTACTCGACGAGTTGAGAAGCCTCAACTCGACGAGTAGAGCTGCCAGAGTGAAACCCTAATTTTCAGGGTTTTCACCCTATTTAAGCACCTTAACACTTCACTGTGGCCTCCCTCATCGCCTCCCTCAGTCCAGCAAAACCCTAATTCGTGATCTAGAGCCTTTTGAGTGTGTGTGAGTGAAAAGAGAGTGATTCTTTGGTATTTTCCTTGAAGGAGTGGAAGCTTGAAGTGCTTGGTTGAAGGAGGAAGCTTTGGATCCAGAGATTTCATTGTCAAAGCAGCCTTATTGAGGTATAAAGTCTATACATTGACTACTCATTTACTAGATCTCTTCATGGGGTAGTTTAGGGCTTTAAGGAGCATATTTCGGAACCATTCATGGATGCAAGCATGTTTTGGAGTCATGATTTCAGATCTATAAACTTTGAGGGACTCCATGGCATAAAGGTGCCAATTTTATGGCCATGGGAGTCCCATGCAACTTGTGAATCACTTTTTAGGGCTTTTTGAGCTAAATAACCCATGCATGGACGTAAAGTTAGAAACTTTACGTGATATATCAACCCTAGGGAACCAGATCTATGGCTTGGAAGCTTAGAACCCGACTGGAAACGACTGAATGGATTTAGACTATGGGGGACTCGACGAGTTGTTCATACAACTCGGCGAGTTGGGTCGTGGTCCCCCAACCTTTTCTGTTACCGAGCGAACTCGTTGATTCTAGAAGATGACTCAACGAGTTGGCCATGGTTTGGGTTATGAAGATTGAGGAACACAACGAGTTCAAGGAGGGACTCGGCGAGTTGTGAGTAAAAGGTCCCAACTATGCTATGAGGATGAACTCGACGAGTTCATGAAAGAACTCGACGAGTTCATGAAAGAACTCGACGATTTCATGAAAGAACTCGACGAGTAGGATCGGGATTTCTAGAGTTTTATGAATCATGGAACTCGATGAGTTCATGAAAGGACTCGACGAGTAGGATCGAGATTTTAGGGTTTTATGGATTATGGAACTCGACGAGTTGATGGACCAACTCGGCAAGTTGACTCAACCAGGATGTTGACTTGGACTTTGACCATTGACCAGAGTTGACCCTTAAAAGGGTTATGAGTATGAAAGAGTAATTAAAGGAGATTGTTATGTGTAGGAGTTCGAGAGGAGTTGATCCCAGAGTCGATGACAGTTCGGCTACTTCACGACATTAAGGTGAGTTACCTTCCAGTAGAAGTGGGTCGAAGACACCAATGTCGGCCCACTAGTAAGAGTTATAGTAGAGATGATTGTCTTTGTGATTTTTATCTGGTATGTCACTATATGTTATGCTTTATGTGCTACTATGCTATGATGTTATGTGATAGTTGTAGGAGGGGTAGGATAGACCCCAGCACCGGTCGATAGGACCGAAGGGGTATGCCAGCACCCGGATAAGCTAGGCAGTATATGACTTATATGTTTATGCACTAGGATGATATGTGGTAGAAGTAGGGGTGAAATAGTCCACTCAGAACCCTTGCGATGCTGCCACTGCACCTTCACTAGCTGAACAACCTTGTTCCTCAAGGTTTTCGTCTTGCGATCCAAAATCACCACCGGCCTCTCAATGTAGTTCAGGCTGTCGTCAACCTAAATATCCTCTAAGGGCACAATCGTTGAATCATCCACTAAGCACTTTCGCAATTGGGAAACATGGAAAGTGTTGTGGATCTGGTTGAGCTCTGCTGGAAGATCCAATCGATACGCCACCTTGCCCACCTGGGCTATAACCCTGAAAGGACCAATGTCCCTAGGGCCCAGCTTCCCCCGCTTCCGGAACCGGATGACACCTTTCCAAGGTGACACCTTCAGGAGGACCATGTCGCCCACCTGAAACTCCAAGTCTGAATGCCGCTTCTTGGCGTAGCTCTTCTGCCGACTCTGAGCAGTCTGGAGCATGTTCCGGACCTGTTGAATCCATTCTGTAGTCTTGAGTACTACCTCAGTACTCCGCATGACTCTCTGACCGACCTCGCCCCAACAGATTGGGGTCCTACACTTCCTCCCGTAGAGCATCTCGAAGGGAGGCCGGTCTATGCTGGTGTGGTAACTGTTGTTATACGAAAATTCCGCTAACCGAAGATATGTATTCCAACTGCCACCGAAATCCAGAACACGTGCGCGTAGCATGTCCTCGAAATTTTGTATCATCTTCTCACTCTGCCCGTCTGTCTGAGGGTGGAAAGCGGTGCTGAAATGGAGACGAGTACCCATCTCGTCATGAAACCGCTTCCAAAATCTGGAAGTGAAACGAACATCTCGGTCTGATACCACCGAGACAGGCACTCCATGTCGTGCCACTATCTCATGCACGTAGATCTCGGCCAGCTTCTCGGTCGATATACTCTCCACGTACCATGCTACATCTTGCTTCATGCAGGGCCACCAATAATTAGGACGCAAATCTCTATACATCTTCGTTCCCCCGAATGGATGGAGAACCTGGACTTGTGGGCCTCATCCATCAGAATCTGCCATACTCCACCCCAGTACGGTACCCAAACCCTCCCATGCAGGGTCAACAGCCCACGGTTGTTGTAATCAAAGGATGCCACCTGGCCTATGATACACTCGCACTTCCGAAGCTTCTCCTTCAGGCCTTCAACCTGCGCCTCTCTGATCTGCTCCAGCAATGGAGTAATCACTGTCATCCTCAGACAGATGTCTTGAATCGGGGCCGCTACCGCCTTGTGACTCAGGGCATCAACCACCACATTGGACTTGCCCGAGTGGTAAATGATCTCACAGTCATAATCCTTCACCACATCTAACCACGGACGCTGCCTCATGTTCAGGTTCGGCTGATCCATTAGGTACCTCAAACTCTTGTGGTCCGTGTAAATGGTACAACCGACCCGATAGAGGTAATGCCGCCAAATCTTGAGGGCGAAAACCACAGCCCCCAGCTCTAGATCATGTGTCGGATAGTTAGCCTCGTGAGGCTTCAACTGCCTCGAAACGTAAGCTATTACGTGACCCCACTGCATCAATACCACACCCATGCCCCTAATCGAAGCGTCACAGTAAACCACGAAGTCATCGACACCCTCCGGCAAAGTCAGGATCGGTGCCTCACATAACCGCTGTCTGAGAGTCTCGAAGGCTGCCTGTTACTCAGGCCCCCAGCGGAAAGTCACCGACTTCTTGGTCAGTCGGGTCAAAGGAACAAAGATCTTGGAGAAGTCTTGAATAAATCTCCGGTAATAACCCGCTAGACCAAGGAAACTCCGAAGTCTTGCATCACGGCTCCGAATCTCCCACTGCAGTGTGAGTTCCGGTAGCAGCTCCTGCAGCTGCATAGACAAATCTTGCATCTCGAGAGGAGCCAAACGATATGGTGCTTTGGCTATCGGAGCCGCATCAGGGACTAGGTCAATCCTAAACTCGACCTGTCTCTCCGGAGGTATCCCAGGCAAATCCTCTGGAAATACATCTGGGTACTCTCGCACTACCGGTACATCATCCACCGCCGTCTTACCCTTGTCCAGGGTATCCATAACATACGCGACGTAACCCGCGCAACCCTGCTGAAGGTAGCGCCTCGCTCTCGCTGGTGAACATAGATTCGGTCCACCTTGCGGCCTCTCGCCCTGAATCACTAACCCTCCCCCACTAGGAGCCTGAACCCTCACTAGCTGCTGCTCGTAGTCGATCACTGCCCCATTAGGGCTCAACATGTCCATACCAACTATCACCTTGTTCCCTCTAAGGGGAATAGGGACTAAATCCACAGAACACTGCTCATCAAACAACTGCAGTGTACAACCTCGGTGAACCCTCACAACCCTAATGGTCCTGTCATCTGCTATCTCCATATCAAGTGGGCAATCTAGCTCCCCCGGAGCCCCTACGAATCGCTTTCTAAGCGCAAGTGACACAAAAGATCGGGTAGCCCCCAAATCAAATAATACTAGAGCAGATATACCATTCACAAGGAACGATCCTATAATGAAACACATAAACATAAGCAATAATCAATATATATATATATATATATATATATATATATATATATATATATATATATATATATATATATATATATATATAAAGAGATAAGGAGAAGATACATACCTGTCACCACGTCAGGAGCTACTCGTGCCTCCTCTCCTGTCAACTGAAAGGCCCTGCTCCTAGCCACAGGCACCTCTGTCCGGCCTTGACGATCATCCGTAATCCTCGAAGTAGCAGGAGCAGATGCTGCCACCTGCCTTGCCGCTACTAAACTCGGGTACTAGGGCCGCTTGTGTCCCTTCTGATTGCACTGAAATCAAATCTGGTCTGATACTGTGGTGGTGGTGGTAGTAGTTGTACAATCTCTGCTCATATGCCCAGTTCGGCCGCACTTAAAGCAGCCTGAACTCCCTGCCTTGCACATCCCGTCGTGCATCTTGCCGCATTTGCCACCAGGGCTGCGGCCCTGCTGGCTCCTAGGTCTGTGATCTGACACCTTGGGCTTCTTGCCCGCACTCCTTGTCTGAACCCCCTCGCGTTTCCTATTCCTCTCCATATCTAAATCCAACTCCCTCTCTCAACCCCTACCAATCATGTCCTCCAGCGTCTTGCAGCTGGAGCGGCTCACAAACTGGCAGATATCACTCCACAATATCTCATGATATCGGGCCTTTTTCATCTCCTCATCCACCACATACTGCGAAACGAGAAGGGCCCTCTCCCTGAACATGGCGGTGATCTCCGTCACCGTCTCAGTCATTTGCTGAAGATCCTGGAACTCCCTAGCAAGTTGCTGTACCTCTATAACAGGTGCAAACTCGGCCCTGAACCTAGCCGAAAAGTCACTCCAGTTCATAGCATCAAGAGCCACATCATCACCAATGGCATGTCCGACCTCCTCCCACTAGTCACATGCCCTGTCCTTCAGAACACAGGATGCAAGTCGAACCTTGTCCCCCTCGGGACATCTGCTGGTGCAGAATGCGTTGGCGACATCCGCCAACCATCTGGTACTCGCAATGGGTTCCCGATCCCCATGGTAATCGGGAGCTCCACAAGCTCTGAACTCCCTGAATGTCAGTGTACGCGACCCCATCATGGCCGCCACCTCGGTACGGAAGGCACTCAATCTCTCATCCAAAAGCTCTAAAATACCCTCCTTGATCGTGCCGAAGATCACAGGAGTCTGATCCAGAATATTGCGCGTGATCTCAGAGAAGATGAACTCCCTCGTCTGGTCATCTAACTGCCCGGCTCCAGAGCCCGAGCCCGATCCCTCACCGGTGCCTGAACTGCCGACTGTTCTAGTACGTAATACCACCATTCTGAAAAACAACATCATAACAACATCAGAATACTAATCATATCTCGAGGGATCACATATACTACAAGTTCCTTGGATTCATTTCAGCCTTCCTTGATTCGAGTACGGATCCTATGCTTTTAGTAGTACGGGCCCATACTACCTTCCACATCTATCTGTACTTTACTCAAGAAATACCTTGACTCCACCAAGTCCCTTCTACTACTACTTCACGTGCTACTCTCATCCTAGGCTTGCCCTAGGGTAATCACCGACCCACTCTCCGCCATCAGCTGCATAAGAAGTCCCTGTTATCTTCCCCTAACTAGCTCGCGAATACTATTACACATTACTAAGACTAGATAATTCTTCAAATGAGAGATCCTACCCTACAATGGTTGGACTCAAACAAGAGTTGCGCAATAGAGCTAGACCTAACCATCTGAAATTATTTAGTCCTCGCAATATGTAACTTAACATATTCGTTTACTAGTTAGTAAAAGATAACTAGAACTCCTAAAAGCACAAAGCAAGAAGCATTCGAGCATCGAGTAAACATAATCAATCATATCTCATTCAGGCCATCCCTGACTAATCTATACTAGCATGCAATTCAATAAGCCGAGATATATATAACAGGCATGTAAGGCATCCTTCCTAGATCCTTAGCCCTAAACTAGCATGTAGTTCTCAAAAAGTTGATATACATATAACAGGCACATAAGGCATCCTTCCTAGATCCTTAGTCCTACTCTAGCATGCAGTTCTCATAACATATCATAACATAAACTTGTATGGGTAATTTGGGAGTACTTACTTGAGCTCGGTTGATTGCATGCACCACACCCCTTTCTCTTTTCAAAGTTTTTTTCTCTTTTTAAAAGTGCTTTTCATAAATATGATTTTCTTTTGAAAATTGTCATACCAATTCCTTAGTTTGAGTTCAGACACACCCGAGAGTGTGCCCGAATCCCTCAAACCAAGGCTTTGATACCAACTTGAAACATCCCAAAAATACGGTCCAAAAATTTCGTTTTAAAATCATTTAAGAAAACCATAATTCATCAACATCATAATAAATTCACAAGTCATGTATCCCCAAAACATCATATCAAAATACTGTATCAAAATCACGTGACAAAACATCAGATTCTAAACATCCCAAGCTAAAAACTGTGGTGTGTGTCATGCAGTCATCCCGAGCTCTTCCCATTGCTAGTGGAAGTACCTAAAACCAAAACTGAAAACTGTAAGCACGAAGCTTAGCGAGTCTCCCCAAACTACCACACTACATACATATAATCACATAATGCCATACATTGGACCTTGCCCACTACAGCGGGCCCGCCCGGCATCGGACCGAATCCCGCATCGGGCCTCGCCCGACATCGGACCGAAGTCTGGTATACATATCACATACGAACAAGCATATAACATAAACATATAAGCTAAATCCTTCCTCAGGCATGCCCCGACATCGGACCAGAGTCCGAAACACTTATCACATAGCATATAACTAAACATTCATCGGGCTTGCCCCGGCATCGGACCAAATTCCGGAACATGTAAACAAACACATGCAATAATCACGAAGACATCAAGCATACAAACACTTCCTCGGGCTTGCCCCGACATCAGACCTAAGTCCGAAAACATATAATCTACATCGGGCTAGCCCCAGCATCGGACCTAATTCCGGTATACACTAACATACATAAACGGGTCGGCATTGGTGCCTTAGGGGGTGTTTGATATTACTTCTAATTGAGTCCAATAGGGGACCCGGTCCAAAAAAGAAAAATTAGGCTGTTTGATTTCGTTTTTACAATCAAGGACTCAATCCAAGCTATGGACTCGGTCCAAGAAAAAGCGATGATTCGGTCCTTCCCTTTGAATCGTTGGACTGGGACGTAGGTTATGCATTTACCGATTTTACCCTACGTTGACAACCTTCACAGAGAACAGGCAATGACGACCTGCTCCCCACCCTCATCTGCTGCTCTTCCGTCGACTTTCTTCCTCCGACCAGTTAACCGGAGACAAGTACATTCTTGCATTTTCTCGTTTTTTATTGTTTGATTCTTGCTGAAAAGTTCAACTTTTGCTGTGATTTTCGACTTTGTTCTCCTTCTTTTGTTTCTTTTCGATTTGTTGTGCTTGTGTGCTATAATGGATTAGTTATTTGCTCTTTTTCTTTCTCGATTTTTACTGTGGAAGTAGGAAAGAAAGAGAGATATAGGGAGAATCAAGAGAGAAAAACCAGAGCCGATGTTTTTTTGTGATCAAAGACGACTTTACTCTTGTCCTTTTCGTGTTTTTGTATTCCTGGACATGGTTAGAGAAAGTGAAAAAGTGGGATGTGTTCCTTTGTCGTACAACAAAATATCAGATGATTGATTTGTGATACTGTTCACACCATCACTCTACCCATTAGACCAAAGTGATTATTGAATAGCACTGGTTGGCACAGGCTTCTATAGCATTTTTGGTACAAGATTTCGTCAAAAGGAAAAAGGCAACATAAATGGGTGGATACACTGTACTTTGTTTCAAATTAACTTGGGATAAGAAGCAATGTTTCTGCAGAAGGATTCAAGCCTTTTAAACAAAAAATGATGTTGGGATTAAATAGTTTGTTTAGTTCTTAGTGGAAAACAACCCCTGTTACTATCTTCTTTGTTACAATGAAAGTTTTTGATGAAGATGAAGTTTGAGATTAATTCCCAAAGTGATGTATGAAACCAAGTGAAAAGATCTTGGTAAAATTGTAAATGTATTTTGTATAACATTTTATTTGGATTTTAAATAATGTATGTTTTATTTAGATTTTATGTTACATATTGGATTTTTATAATTATTTTATCCAGCACAACATAAGGGTAATATGGTCATTTTTTTATCATTCACCAGAGTCAGTCCGATAAATAATCAAACATAATAAATTCAGTCAGATGTTGACTCAGTCAGAACTTCTAACTCAGTCAGCTTCTAACTCAATCAGCTCTAACTCAGTTAACAACTATCAAACGACCCCTTAGACCCGTTCCTACTAGAGGAAAACTCACCTCGCAAAGCTGACTGCTGAAATCTCAACTGAGGAATCTCTGACGGCTGCTCCAACGACTCTCCGACTATTAATATCACAATAACACTTAGTCAAAACCTAATAATCCTCCTTAGGGTAAAATGACCATTTTACCCCTGGTCAAAGTCAACGCTTTGGTCAAAGTCAACCTTCTGGTTGACCCAACTCGCTGAGTTGCTCCATCAACTCGTCGAGTCCTAGAATCCTGAAATCACGATCTAACTCGTCGAGTCATCTCCTGACTCGCCGAGTTCCCTGGCTACTCATAATCGCGATTTATCGAATCAACTCGTCGAGTCCCTTCACCGACTCATCGAGTTCTACCTTAAGCTAAAACGGGACAACATAATCCAACTCATCGAGTTCCTCTATGGACTCGACGAGTTCCTCTGTCTGATTGGCCATCTTAACAGATTAACACTCTACTCTCCAAATCTAACGTCCATACTGCATCTATATACTGGAAATGCCCTTTTTAAGGGTAAAGTTTCTAACTTTACCCGTTAATATCCCTTCTTAATGGGTTTAGCTAGAACCCTAGTCCTTTTCGGACATAGATCTTTGTCCACCAACCTTATCACTCCGAACCAAAGCATGAAAACCTAGATCTAGGTTCTAGATACCAAAAGAACACGCAAAGCCTCGGACTTTCCTTCCATGCATGGCCTTTTAGGGCACCAAAGGCCATAACAACACCTTACAGCGTGCATGGGCGCTTCAATGGCATAAAGTTTGCACCTTTATGCCTTAACAACCCTTAATAATCCCATATCGGAAAGGATCCTTGCTTTCTAAACCCCAAGGGTCAAGCTTCTTGAACCAAAATCCCCAAAAAGTGGAAATAAGTAGATCTAATGAATAAATGATCAAGTTAGAGACTTGATTACCAGAAAGTGAAGGGAATGAGATGTTGCTTCTGGATCTACAATCTTCTCTTGGAGTCCTTAAGATTCTTCTTCTTCTACAAGCTTCAAATCACACAATAACACTAAAAAATGGCTCACACACTCACACAATGCTCTAGGTTTCTTGGATTAGGGTTTGGGACTTGGAGGCTGGAAATGAGGCCAAACGGTAGGGATTAAGATGCTTAAATAGGGTCCAAAACCCCAAAATTAGGGTTTCACTCTGGCAGACCTACTCGCCGAGTCTCGACTCGTCGAGTAGATAGCTTAAATCCCATGTCCGAAACTCGTTTCTACTCGACGAGTCTGGGGCTCCCAACTCGTCGAGTAGCTCTATTAAAATGAATGATTTATAAATAAATGCGTACCAGAAACCAGGCGTTACACTAGTTATCGTTAACTAACTAGTAAACAAATACGTTAAGTTACATATTGCGAGGACTAAATAATTTCAGAAGGTTAGGTGTAGCCCTATTTCACAACTCTTGTTTGAGTCCAAACGTTGTAGGGTAGGACCTCTCACTTGAAGAATTATTTGGTCTTAGTGATATGTAATGGTATTTACAAGCTAGTTAGGTAAAGGTTGCAGGGACTTCTTATGCAGCTGATGGCGGAGAGTAGGTCAGAGAGTTACCCTAAGGTAAGCCTAGGATGAGATTAATGCAGCGAGCAGTAGTAGTAGAAGGGACTTGGAGAAGTCAAGGCAATCCTTGAGGAAAGTATAGATAAATGTGGAAGATAGTATGGGCCCGTTCTACTGAAAGTAGAGGATCCGTACTCGAGTCAAGGAGGGCTGAGATAGAACCAGGGAACTTGTAGAGTGTGAGAGACCTCTCGAGGTTATGTATGAGCCTGACGATTATGTGTTTTGTTTCAGAATGGTGGTGACACATCACGGAGAAGGAGGTTTAGGGGCTGGGTTAGGATCAGGTTCAGGTTCGGGTGTGGGTTCCGAGCCGGTTGATGATGGGTTACGTGAGCTCATTGCGTCAGAGATTAGAAGAGGCATCCTTAAGGCGACCCCGGTGATTTTCGGGTCGATCAAGGAAGGGATCATCGAGCTGATGGAGGAGCGTGTCAGGGCATTCAGGAGCGACATGGCATCTGGCCAGACATGGACACACACACTCTCCTTCAAGGACTTCAGGGGATGTGGTGCGCTAGATTTTCACGGGGTGAAGGACCCCATTATGGCCAGGAAATGGATTGTACACATCGATTCTACAAAGTTGACGAGCTTCTGCCCCGAGGGGTCGAAGGTCTGGTATGTTGTAGGTTGTTTGAGGGACATAGCTAGAGACTGGTGGGAGGCAGTCAGTGATTCATTGGGAGCCCCAGCCATTAAGGCTATGAGTTGGTCGGACTTTGTGACCAGGTTTAGGGCTGAGTTTGCGCCAGTAGTGGAGATCCAACAACTACCCAGGGAGTTTATTGATATGCGATAGACGACTGAGTCGGTGGCGGAGATTACCACCAAGTTCAGGGAGAGGGCCTTACTGGTGCCTCAGTACGTGGGTGACGAGGAGATTAGGAAGACCCGGTAATATGATATACTGAGAGCTGACATCCGAAAACATGTCAACTACTCAGCATGCCCGACTTTGGAGGACATGATAGCTAGGGCGAGAGAGTGGGAGATTGATATAGAGCACATCCGGAAGAAGAAGGCGGAGGTTGGGCAGGTGACTGGGGTTTCGGGGAAGAAACCCAAGGGATCTGACACTAGGCCGAAGGGCCAGCGGCACCGGAGCCGCTGTGGGAAGTGCGACAAGACACATGAGGGGGTTTATAGACTAGGGTCATCGAGCTGCTATAAGTGCGGCAAGCTTGGTCACTTTGGTAGGGATTGTACTGCCCCTACCCCCACCCTTCAAACATCAGACCTGATTTGCTTTCATTGCAATCAGAAGGGCCATAAAAAGGCCAACTGCCCGAGATTAGTACCAGCAGCGCCAGTGGTGGCGCCAGCTCCAGCGACCCTGCGGATTACGAATGGCCGACAGGGAAAGACAGATGCTCCAGTGGTGAGGATCCGAGCCTTCCATTTGACCGCCGAGGAGGCCCGTGCCGCACCGGATGTGGTGACAAGATCGTTCCATGTGAACGGCATCCCACTTCAGGTGTTATTTGACTCGGGGGCTACCCGATCATTTGTCTCTCTTGCTCTTAGCCAGAGGTTTTCTGAGTCTTCAGGCATGTTAGATTTTCCTCTAGAGGTCGATATTGTTGACGACCGATCTGTCCGAGCATCAAAGGTTTTCAGAGATTGGGTTTTGAGGTTGTATGACGAGCGTTACCTCGTGGATTTGGTTCCCATTCTGTTGCGTGGGAACAAGGTAATCATCGGCATGGATTGGCGGAGCCCTAATGGGGCAGAGATCGACTGTGCGCAGCAGTTGGTGCGTGTCAGGACCCTAAGTGGGGGAGAGCTGGTGATTTAGGGCGAGAGGCTGTAGCGTGGACCAGCTATGTGTTCGGCAGCAAGGGCTAGGCACTACCTTGAACAGGGTTGAGCAGGGTATGTCGCCTACGTCATGGATACCCGGGAGACGGGTAAGGCGACTGTGAGTGATGTGCCAGTGGTGCAAGAGTATCCGGACGTATTTACAGAGGAGCTGCCTGGGATACCTCCAGAGAGACAGGTGGAGTTAAGGATCGACCTAGTCCCAGGTGCGGCTCCGATAGCCAAGGCACTATATAGGTTGGCTCCTCCCGAGATGCAGGAGTTGTCTACACAGCTGCAAGAGCTGTTAGATAAGGGATTCATTAGGCCGAGCAGTTCGCCCTGGGGAGCCCCGATCCTATTTGTGAAGAAGAAGGACGGGTCACATCGGATGTATATAGACTACCGAGAGCTAAACAAGGTAACGGTGAAGAACCGTTACCCACTCCTGAGGATTAATGATCTCTTTGATCAGCTACAAGCAGCATCTTGGTTTTCCAAGATAGATTTGAGTTTAGGCTACCACTAGATGCGAGTCAGAGATGAGGATGTACAGAAGACTGCTTTTCGGACTTGCTATGGCCACTACCAGTTCGTGGTGATGCCCTTCGGGCTCACCAATGCTCCTGCCGCGTTCATGGACCTCATGAACCGTGTATGCAGACCGATGTTGGATCGGTATGTGATAGTCCTTATCGATGACATCTTGGTTTACTCCAAGACATAGGAGTGGCACGAGGAGCACTTGCGGGAGGTGTTGGATACCCTGAGGAGGGAGAGCTTGTACGCCAAGTTCTCTAAGTGTAAGTTCTGGTTGCGTGAGGTGCAATTTATGGGACACCTTGTCAACCAGAACAGGATTTTCGTCGACCCGACCAAAGTGGAGGCCGTGATGAGACGGGAGGTTCCAAATTCTCCATCTGAGATTCTGAGTTTCCTCGGGTTAGCAGGCTATTACTGGAGATTCATACAGGACTTCTCCAAGATAGTTGTACCCTTGACCCGACTGACGAAGAAGGTCGTTGTATTTCGTTGGGGGCCTAAGCAGCAGGCAACATTCGAGACGTTGAGATAGAGGTTGTGTCAGGCGCCGATCTTAGCCTTTCTAGAGGGAATGGAGGATTTTGTAGTGTACTGCGATGCGTCCATTTCGGGCTTGGGCGCAGTCTTGATGCAGAGGGGGCACGTCATCGCCTACGCCTCGAGTCATCTGAAGCCTCACGAGGCGAACTACCCGACGCACGATCTAGAGTCGGTGGCGATTGTCTTCGCCCTCAAGATTTGGCGGCACTACCTCTATGGAGTCCGATGTACCATTTACACGGACCACAAGAGTTTGAGGTACCTCATGGATCAGCCGAACCTGAACATGAGGCAGCGTCGGTGGCTAGATGTGGTGAAGGATTACGACTGTGAGATCCTCTACCACCCGAGGAAGGCCAACGTTGTGGTCGATGCTCTTAGCCGCAAGGTAGCCCCGATCAGAGACATTTGCTTGAGGATGATGATGGTGACTCCACTTTTGGAGCGGATCCGAGAGGCACAGGTTGAGGGTATGAAGGAGGAGCGCCGGAAGTGTGAGCGGATCATAGGCCAGGTGGCCTCGTTTGACTATGACAGCTGTGGGCTGCTGACCCTGCACGGGAGGGTATGGGTTCCGTACTGGGGCGAAGTACGACAAATTCTGATGGATGAGGCCCATAAGTCCAGATTTTCCATCCATATCGGGGCGACGAAGATGTAAATAGATCTTCGTCCTGATTACTGGTGGCCCTGCATGAAGCGGGATGTAGCCTGGTACGTTGAGAGATGCCTGACCTGCAGGAAGGTCAAGGCAGAGCACCAGAGGCCTCATGGTAAGACGCAGTCGTTGGATATCCCTGTATGGAAATGGGAGGATATTACTATGGATTTTATCACAAAACTTCCCAGGACCGCACGGGGAGTGGATTCGATTTGGGTCATCGTGAAGCGGTTGACCAGGAGTGCCCATTTTATTCCGATCCAGGAGAGAATTTCGGCTGAGAAGATGGCCGACATCTACATCAGATAGGTAGTAGCTCGACACGGAGTGCCAGTTTCCATGATTTATGACCGATATGTGCGATTTACTTCCATATTCTGGAAGAAATTTCATGACGACTTGGGTACTCGCCTGCACTTTAGCACGGCTTTTCACCCGCAAACGGATGGTCAGAGCGAGTGGACCATCCAAACTCTGGAGGATATGCTGCGGTCATGCGTCCTGGACTTCGGTGGTAGCTAGGATACCTACCTTCCCTTGGCAGAGTTTTCCTACAATAATAGCTACCACGCGAGCATCGACCGTCCTCCCTTCGAGATGTTATATGGGAGGAAGTGTAGAGCATCGATATGTTGGGGTGAGGTTGGACAGAGGGTCATGGGGAGTACCGAGGTGGTACTCAAGACGACGAAGAGGGTCCAGCTGGTCCGGAGCAGGCTTCAGAGTGCTCAGAGTCGGCAGAAGAGCTACGCCGACAGACGCCGATCGGACCTGGAGTTCCAGGTTGGGGATATGGTTCTCCTGAAGATGTCACCTTGGAAAGGTGTCATCCGGTTCAGGAAGCGGGGAAAGTTGGGCCCCATGTACATTGGTCCTTTTAGGGTCGCAGCCCGGTTGGGCAAGGTGACGTATAGGTTGGATCTACCAGCCGAGCTTAGTCAGATCCACAATACCTTTCATGTCTCCCAGCTGCGGAAGTGCCTGGTAGATGACTCTGTTGTGGTACCTCTAGAGGATATTCAGGTGGATGATAGCCTGAACTACATCGAGCAGTTGGTAGCCATCCTCGACAGGAAGACGAAGGATCTGGGGAACAAGAAGGTCGAGTTAGTGAAGGTGCAATGGCAGCACCACAAGGGCTCGGAATGGACTTAGGAGCTGGAGGACGAGATGAGGGCACTACCCCGAGCTATTCCCAGATGCAGCAGACTTTGAGGAAGAAGTCTAAAATAAGTGGGGGAGATTTCTAACGCCCGGTTCCTGGTATGTATTTTAATAAGAATTATTCATTTTTGCAAAGGGACTCGACAAGTTGGAGGCCCCAAACTCGTCGAGCAGGAATGGGATTTTTGGACGCGGAGTTGAGAATCCTCAACTCGACGAGTAGTGATGCCAGAGTGAAACTCTAATTTTCAGGGTTTGCACCCAATTTAAGAACTTTAACACTTCATTGTGGCCTCCCTTATCGCCTCCTTCAGTCCAGCAAAACCCTAATTCGTGATCTGGAGCCTTTTGAGTGTGTGTGAGTAAAAAGAGAGTTATTCTTTGGTATTTTCCTTGAAGGAGTGGAAGCTTGAAGTGCTTGGTTGAAAGAGGAAGCTTTGGATCCAGAGATTTCATTGTCAAAGCATCCTTATTGAGGTATAAACTCTATACCTTGACTAATCATTTACTAGATCTCTTCACGGGGTAGTTTAGGGCTTTAAGGAGCATATTTCGGAACCATTCATGGATGCAAGCATGTTTTAGAGTCATGATTTCATATCTAGAACCTTTGAGGGACTCCATGGCATAAAGGTGCCAACTTTATGGCCATGGGAGTCCCATGTAACTTGTGAATCACTTTTTAGGGCTTTTTGAGCTAAATAACCCATGCATGGACGTAAAGTTAGAAACTTTACATGATATATCGACCCTAGGGAACCAGATCTATGGTTTGGAAGCTTAGAACCCGACTGGAAATGACTGAATGGATTTATACTATGGGGGACTCGACAAGTTGTTCATACAACTCGGCGAGTTGGTTCGTGGTCCCCAAACCTTTTCTGTTACCGAGCGAACTCGTTGAGTCTATAAGATGACTCAGCGAGTTGGACATGGTTTGGGTTATGAAGATTGAGGAACTCGACGGGTTCAAGGAGGGACTCGGTGAGTTGTGAGTAAAAGGTCCCGACTGTGCTATGAGGATGAACTCGGCGAATTCATGAAAGAACTCGATGAGTAGGATCGGGATTTCCAGAGTTTTATGAATTATGGAACTCGACGAGTTCATGAAAGGACTCGATGAGTAGGATCGAGATTTCAGGGTTTTATGGATTATGGAACTCAATGAGTTGATGGACCAACTAGGCGAGTTGAGTCAACCAGGATGTGGACTTGGACTTTGACCATTGACCGGAGTTGACCCTTAAAAGGGTTATGAGTATGAAAGAGTAATTAAAGGAGATTGTTATGTGTAGGAGTTTTTGAGGAGTTAATCCCAGAGCCGAGGAAAGTTCAGCTACTTCACGACATTGAGGTGAGTTACCTTCCAGTATAAGTGGGTCGAAGGCACCAATGTCGACCCACTAGTAAGAGTTATAGTAGAGATGATTGTCTTTGTGATAATTATCTGGTACGTCACTATCTGTTATGCTTTATGTGCTCGTATGCTATGATGTTATGTGATAATGGTAGGAGGGGTAGGATAGACCCCAGTACTGATCGATAGGGCCGAAGGGGTATGCCAACACCCGGATAAGCTAGGCAATATATGACTTATATGTTTATGCATTAGGATGCTATGTGGTAGAAGTAGGGGTGAAATAGTCCCCGGTACCAGTCGAAAGGACCAAAGGGGTAGGCCAGCACCCTGATATGCTAGGCGAGGTACCGGTCGACAGGACCGAAGGGGTAGGCCAGCACCCTGATATGTTAGGCAAGTTACCGGTCGACATGACCGAAGGGGTAGGCCAGCACCCTGATATGCTAGGCAAGTTACCGGCTGAAAGAGACCGAAGGGGTAGCTAGTACCGGGATATGTTAGACCATATGTGTTATGTATGGTATGTGGTATGATGGGGGAACTCCCTAAGCTTTGTGCTTACGGTTTTCAGTTTTTGTTTCAGGTCCTTCTTCTTCGAAGGGAAAGGATCCGGCACGGTAGCAGTGCATCACACACACGATTTTCCGCATATGGTATTCTTGGGATTTGTACTCTGACATTGTTACTATATTATGACATGCTTTTGAGACTTATGATCTATGGTTTTTATGAAAGGAAATAGCTTGATGGTGTTTTTCTATAAATTGTTTTATGAATCGTTATATCTAAAATGAAATTTTTGGTCATGATTTTTGGGATGTTACAGAAGTACTTGCAAGATTTGAAGGATGGAAAGATCAAGCCATCTTCAGCAAGTATATAGACTATCCAAATCAGTAACACACAACTTTCTCATTCTTTGGTCCTTGACACAGGTTGTGGTTTCCACATTTGTTCTGGCATGCATGGTTTAAAATAAAGTGAGGAAGTGGAGCATGGGAAGTGGAACTTGATCATGGGAAATAGGCATACTTCAATTGTTACCAAGATTGGAGTTTATGAACTTATGCTAGCGAAACATCCCAAAAATATAGTCCAAAATTTTCATTTTAAATCATTAATAAAACCATAAGTCATCAAACATCATATAAAAATCATAAGTCATGTATCTTAAAATATCATAACATCTATCACAATATATCAGAGTATATACATCCCAGGCTAACTGAAACATCCCAAATATACAGGCCAGAAATTTCTTTTTTAAAATCATTTATAATAAAACCATAAGTCATCCATCATCATATAGAAAACCATAAATAGTATATCTCAAAACAAAGTGTCAAAATACTGTATCAAAACCATATTATAAAATATCAGTGTCTAAACATCCCAGGCTGAAACTGTGGTGTGTGCCATGCGATCATCTCGATCCCTTCCCCTTGCTAGTGGAAGTACCTGAAACCAAAACTGAAAACTATAAGCACGAAGCTTAGTGAGTTCCCCAAACTACCACATACCCTACAAATAACATGCAACTAGGAGATACGGGCCCGCCCACTCTCATGGAGATTCGGGCCCCACCCACTCTCATGGAGATTCGGGCCTTGCCCACACTCCGCTGTCTAGGAGATTCGGGCCCCGCCCACTCTCATGGAGATACGGGCCCCGCCCATACTCCGCTATCTAAGAGATTCGGGCCCCACCCACTCTCATGGATATTAGGGCCCCACCCATACTCCGCTATCTAGGAGATTCGGGCCCCGCCCACACTCTGCTGTCTAGGAGATTCGGGCCCCGCCGACACTCCACTACTAACATGCATACAAGTATCACACAGACAACAAGTACATCTATCCATCAGTCACATATCTATACTCAAGTAATAATATAAGCATCGGGCCCCGCCCATTCTAAACTACTATGAGCTTCGGGCCCCGTCCCCTCTAAGCTACTATATAACACTTATACGGGCCGGCCTTGGTGTCGTAGACCCGTTCCTACTCAAGGAAACTCACCTTGCAAGACTGACTGCTGAAACCCTAGTGAGAGATCCCAATCTGCTGCTCCGGCGACTCAGCGGCTATCAATTCCAATATAGCACCTAATCAGAATCTGCTAATCCTTTCTTAGGGTAAAATGACCTTTTTACCCCTAGTCAAGGTCAAAGTCAAAGTCAAATCCCAGTCAACCCTACTCGTCGAGTCCTCTCAGAACTCGGCGAGTTCGTGACCAAATCAGACCCGTGGTCAACTAAGTCCACTCATCGAGTCCCTTAACAGACTCGTCAACTTCTTCCTGTCATAACATCGGGACATATCGACTCCTACTCGTCGAGTCCCTCCTTGGACTCATCGAGTTCTTCAACTTTCGAGTCCTAATCTTGTCCAATTCACTGAGTCACCTCCTAGACTCAATGGTTTCACTCATAACCATAAAAGGAGTTAGGGTTCACGACCCGATTCGCTGAATCCCAAGAACAACTCCTCGAGTCCTCCTTGTGACATCTCCATTCAATCGATTTTAGTCCATTCCAGTGCTTCCAACTCATTGATCCGGACACCTTAGGCTAGCCTTTCACGTAAAGTTGCTAACTTTACGTGCATGCATGATGTTATAAAACTAGAACACCGAAACCAATCTAAACATGAGAACATAAAGCATGGGATGGGGACATGGCTGAATAAAGGTGGCAACTTTGAGCTTCTGGAGCTCAAGAGTGCCTAGATCTAAAGTCCTTATGTCCCTAAAAGCTCTCAACTCGGAAATGACCTTAGAAATGGCCCCAAAAAGACCATAAACAACTTAAATGAGGATCTAAGTGGAAAGAAACCAAGGTACAAGCTTTATACCTTCAAGAGTTCTAAAATGCAACACAAACACCAGATCTTCTGCCTTCTCCGTGGATCTTCTAGCCTTTCCTTCCTCCTTCTATCCTCAAATCACACAAAAGGCAAGAAAAGCTTAATAACACACAATAGTTGCTTAGGGTTTAAAGAGTGGGATGTGGAGGTGATGGTGGCTGGGGTGGAGCCCTGTTATGTTGCTTAAATAGGGTGCAAACCCCACAGATTAGGGTTTCCTCCTGATGGACCTACTCGCCGAGTCCAGGCATGGACTCGTCGAGTAGACCATTTAAATCCCGCGACCAAGCTGGCACCTACTCGACGAGTTAAGGCTACCAACTCGTCGAGTAGCTCTCGAAAAATGAATATTTTAAGAATTTAAATACGTACCAGGAACCAGGTGTTACAATTTTCCCCCACTTGTCTTAGACTTCGTCCTCGAAGTCTGCTGAATCTGAAAACAACTCTGTGTAGTGCTCCCTCATCTCCTTCTTGGGCTCCCAAGTCCACTCTGAACCCTTGCGGTGCTGCCATTATACCTTCACCAAGTCCACTCTCTTATTCCTCATATCCTTCGACTTCCTGTCAAGGATAGCTACGGGTCACTCGATGTAGTTGAAGTTGTCATCAATCTGAATATCCTCAAAGGGTACTACTGTTGAATCATCCAATAAGCATTTCTGCAACTGAGAAACGTGGAAAGTGATGTGGATCTGGCTGAGTTCTGCTGGAAGGTCTAACCAGTAAGCAACCCGACCCACCCGGGCCAACACCCTAAATGGACCTATGAACCTGGGGCCCAACTTGCCCCGCTTCCGGAACCTGATAACACCCTTCCAGGGTGACACCTTCAGGAGGACCATATCGCCCACCTGGAATTCCAAGTTTGAACGCCGCTTGTCGGCGTAGCACTTTTTCCGACTCTGAGCAGTCTGGAGCCTGCTCCGGACCTGTTGGATCCGCTCAGTGGTCTTGAGTACTACCTCCGTACTCCCCATAACTCTCTAACCGACCTCGCCCCAACAGATTGGGGTCCTACACTTCCTCCCATAGAGCATCTCAAAGGGAGGTCTGTCTATGCTGGCATGGTAACTGTTGTTATATGAAAATTCCGCTAACGGAAGATACGTATCCCAACTGCCACCGAAATCTAACACGCATGTGCGTAACATGTCCTAGAGAGTCTGAATGGTCCTATCACTATGCCCGTCCGTCTAGGGATGGAAAGCGGTGCTGAAGTGGAGACGAGTCCCCATCTCTTGGTGAAACCGCTTCCAAAATCTGGAAGTAAAACGAACATCTCGGTCTGACACTACTGAGACAGGCACTCCATGTCGTGCTACCACCTCTCGTACATAAATCTCGGCCAACTTCTCAGCCGAGATGCTCTCCTGGATCGGTATGAAGTGGGCGCTCTTGGTCAACCGATCCACGATGACCCATATCGAATCGAACCCACGTGCGGTCCTGGGAAGCTTAGTAATAAAGTCCATAGTAATGTCCTCCCACTTCCACACGGGAATGTCTAACGGCTGCATCTTGCCATGCGGCCTCTGGTGCTCCGCCTCGAACTTCCTGCAGGTCAGGCATCTCTCCACCTACCAAGCTATGTCCCGCTTCATGCAGGGCCACCAGTAATCGGGTCGAAGATCTATGTACATCTTTGTCGCCCCCGGATGGATGGATAATCTAGACTTATGGGCCTCATCCATCAATACATGTCGTACTCCGCCCCAGTACGGTACCCAGACCCTTCCATGCAGAGTCAACAACCCTCGACTGTTATAATCAAACGAGGTCACTTGACCCACAATCCTTTCACACTTCTGACGCTCCTCCTTCAGGCCCTTAACCTACGCCTCTCTAATCTGCTCCAAAAGTGGAGTAATCACTGTCATCCTCAGACAGATGTCTCGAATCGGGGCCGCTACCGCCTTGCGGCTCAGGGCGTCGGCCACTACGTTGGCCTTGCCTGGGTGGTAAAGGATCTCACAATCATAGTCCTTCACCACATCTAACCACCGACGCTGCCTCATGTTCAGATTCGGCTGATCCATGAGGTACCTCAAACTCTTGTGATCCGTGTAAATGGTACAACGGACCCCATAGAGGTAATGTCGCCAAATCTTGAGGGCGAACACCACTGCCCCCAACTCAAAATCGTACGTCGGATAGTTAGCCTCGTGAGGCTTCAACTGTCTCGAGGCATAAGCTATCACATGACCTCGTTGCATCAGCACTGCTCCCATGCTTGTGATCGAAGCATCACAGTAGACTACAAAGTCATCTACACCTTCTGGCAGGGTGAGAATCGGTGCCTCGCACAATTGCTGCCTGGGCGTCTGAATGGCTGCCTGCTGCTCAGGTCCCTAGCAAAAAACCACCGCCTTCTTTGTTAGTCGGGTCAACGGAACTGCAATCTTGGAGAAGTCATGGATAAATCTCCTGCAATACCCTGCCAGACCCAGGAAACTCCGAATCTCAAATGGAGACCTCAGTATCTCCCACTGCATCACGACCTCTATCTTGGCCGGATCGACCAGAATATCCTTCTGGTTGACAAGATGCCCAAGGAACTGCACCTCGCGCAACCAGAACTCACACTTGGAGAACTTCTCATACAGTCTCTACCTCCTCAGTGTCTCCAGCACCTCCCTCAGGTGCTCCTCATGCTGCTCCAGAGTCTTGGAGTAAACCAAGATGTCATCAATGAAAACTATTACAGACCGATCCAGCATCGGTCTACATACGCGGTTCATGAGGTCCATGAATGCGGCTGGAGCATTGGTGAGCCCAAATGGCATCACCACAAACTCATAATGACCATAGCGAGTCCTAAAAGCTGTCTTCTGCACATCATCATCCCTGAATCGCATCTGGTGATATCCTGACCGTAGATCAATCTTGGAGAACCATGATGCTCCCTGAAGCTGATCAAACAAATCATCTATCCTCGAAAGTGGGTAACGGTTCTTCACCGTTACCTTGTTTAGTTCCCGGTAATCAAAACACATGCGATGTGACCTGTCCTTCTTTTTCACAAACAGAATCGGGGCTCCCCATGGTGAACTGCTCGGCCTGATGAAACCCTTGTCTAGCAGCTCCTGCAGCTACGTAGACAACTCCTGCATCTCGGGAGGAACCAACCGATATGGTGCCTTGGCTATTGGAGCCGCACCAGGAATCAGGTCAATCCTAAACTCAACCTGTCTCTCCGGAGATACCCCAGGTAATTCCTCTGGGACTACGTCTGGGTACTCTCGTACTACCGGTACATCACCAACGGTCGCCTTACCCTTATCCCAGGTGTCCATGACATAGGCGATGTATCCTATGCAACCTTGCTGGAGGTGGCGCCTCGCCCTCGCTGCTGAACATAAAATCGGTCCGCGTTGTGGCCTCTCGCCCTGAATCACTAACTCTCCCCCACTAGGAGTACGAACCCTCACTAGTTGCTGGTCACAATCACTCACTGCCCAATTGGAGCTCAACCAATCCATACCCACTATGACCTTATTCCCCACGCAGGGGAATAGGAACCAGATCCACTGAAAAACGGCTGATCGAATAATCGTAGCGTACATCCTCTATGAACCCTCGCAACCCTGACGGTCCTATCATCGGCTATCTCTACATCAAGTGGGCAATCCAGCTCCCCCGGAGGTCTACTGAATCGCTTGCTAAGTGCGAGCGACACAAAGGATCGGGTAGCACCCGAATCAAACAGTACCATAGCTGACATGTCGTTCACTAGGAACGATCCTATACACAAATATACAAACATGAGTAATAATCAGAAGTAATAAAGAGATAATGGAGAAGATACGTACCCGTAACCACATCCGGGGCTGCACGTGCCTCCTCTACTGTCAACTGGAAGGCTCTGCTCTTCGCCGCTGGCGCCTCTGCCCGGCCCTGATAGTCTTCTGTAATCCTCAAAGTGGTGGGAGCGGGTGCCACCACCTGCCCTACTGCTGCTGCTAGACTCGGACATTGGGACTTCTTGTGTCCACTCTGATTGTAATGGAAGCAAATCAGGTCAGATGCTGCAATGGTGGTGGTAGTAGCAATACAATCCCTGCTGACATGTCCAGTTCGGCCGCACTTGAAGCAGCCCGAATTACCTGCCCTACACGGTCCCTCATGCCCCCTACCGCACTTGCCACAGCGGCCTCGGCCCTGCTGGCCCTTCCCTCGAGAATCTACTTTGGGCCTCTTGCCCGAACCCTCCGTGCCAGACACTGCCTCTGGCTTCCTCCTCCTCTCCATTTCCAAATCAGTCTCCCTCTCACGATACCTCGCTATCATATCCTCCAGCGTCCTGTAGCTGGACCGGCTCACAAATTGTCTGATATCACTCATCAGCATCTCATGGTATCGGGCCTTTTTCATCTCCTCGTCTGCCACGTACTGCAGAACGAGAAGGACCCTCTCCCTGAACTTGGCGGTAATCTCCGCCACTGTCTCAGTCGTCTGTCGGAGATCCTGGAACTCCCTAGCAAGCTGCTGCACCTTAATAACAGGTGCGAACTCGGCCCTGAACCTGGTCGTGAAGTCACTCCAGGTCATCGCATCCAACACTGCATCATCACCAAATAGCTCTCCCAACCTCCTCCCACCAGTCACGTGCCCTGTCCTTCAGAAGACAGGATACAAGCCTAACCTTGTCCCCCTAGGGGGATCTGTTGGTGCGGAACGCGTTGGCAATATCAGCCAACCACCTGCTGCTAGCAATGGGATCCCAAGCCCCATGATATTCGGGAGCTCCACATGCTCTAAACTCCCGGAAGGTAAGTGTGCGCGACCCCATCATGGCCGCTATCTCTGTGCGAAAAGCGCTCAGCTTCTCATCCAGAAGCTCTAGGATACCCTCCTTGATCGATCCAAAGATCACAGGAGTCTGCTCTAGAATGTTACGTGTAACCTCAGACAAAAGAAACTCCCTCGTCTGCTCATCCATCTGCCCGGATCCAGAGCCCGAGCCTGATCCCTCACCTGAAGTGCCCGCCGGCCTAGGGCGTAGAACCACCATACTGAATATACACCATAACAAACATCAGAATACTCATCAAATCTCGAGGGATCTAACATACTACAAGTTCCCTGGATTTATCTCAGCCTTTCCTGATTCGAGTATGGATCCTCTGCTTTCAGTAGTACGGGCCCATACTACCTTCCACATCTATCCGTACTTTCCTCAAGAACTGCCTCGACTCCACCAAGTCCCTTCTACTACTACTGCTGATCTCATACTAAACTCTTCCTAGGCTTGCCCTAGGGTAATCACCAACCCACTCTCCGCCATCAGCTGCATAAGAAGTCCCTGCTACCTCCCCCTTACTAGCTCGTGAATACTATTACATATTATTAAGACTAGCTAATTCTTCGAATGAGAGATCCTACCTGTTGGGTTTAGTAGTGTTGCGTCCTTGGGCTCGGTCCTTAGCCCAGTTTTGTTATCCGGTTTGGGCCTGTCCAACCGTGTTTATTTTATTAGGGTTTAGTATTTAAGGTGCATGCATGCATCCTTTGTTGGAAGCGCTTTAATAATTATTCTTATCATTGTACTACAAACCCTAGCTCGCCTCTACAGTGGAAGTTCTTCATCGAGCTCTGCTGAGGCGTGACTACATTTGAATCATTAAGCATTACTTGATTCTATATCGTGTTTATTGTGTTTGTTAGCTTTTATTGTTTAACCTGTTGAAGATCTAATCGATCTAAGAGTTTTTCAACTCATCAATTGGTATCAGAGCAGGAGACTGTGTAATTCATACACATCTCTTCTGTTGAAGAATATCTTAGGGTTTTTCGCTTTGATTGATATTGTTAGAGCCATCATTTTCTATTGATGTAGTTCTTTAAATATTCGATCTTACCCTAACGTTATTTACAAGTCTGATCTTAAGCAGGTTTTTGAACAAACATCGTCATTTCCATGGATGATTCTCAGTCAAACCCAATCAATATCTCCAACAGCATAGGATCGACGACAAGGATTCCTATATTATACACTCATGATTATAAGGTCTGGACGCGTCACTTTGAAGACTATGTGATTGGATCTGAAGCCAATGGATACTTGATCTGGGAGGCGATTACTGTAGGTCCATTCGCTCACTCAAGCACTTCAAGAATTGTTAAAACTCAAAAGGAGTACAATCAACTCGTCAATGATGTGAAAGACATTCCCCAAGATGAGAAAGAAAAGTTTCAGTGCAACATCAAAGCTTTAAGAATGATTAGGTTTGCTTTACAATCAGACACGTTTCGGTTAGTAAGCTCATGTACAACGGCAAAAGAAATATGGGACAGATTGAAGGAATTGTATTCTACAGATGAAGATCTTGAGCATTCAATCCAAACATTGTTGCTCTCAGAATTTGGTGATTTCAAGCAGAAGCCCGAAGAGAAGCTTATTCAAGCCTTCGATCGCTTCAATCATCTCCTTAGTAAGATGATAAAGCATGGGATTGAAAAGAAAGTCATTAAACAGAAGGTGACATTCATGAATGGCCTTAGACCCGAATGGATGGCTGTGGTGTCTACTGTGAAGGCACATGAACAATTCAAGACTTATTCTCTAGCAAAACTGGTGGGAATATTAAAGTCACATGAGAGTGTCGTGACTAAAGAAATGAATGTGGTTTCTGGCATGGGTTCCTTGGCCCTAATCTCCAAAGGAAAGAATGATGCTGAAGAAGAAGAAGATTTGGATCTTTCTGAATATGATCTAACAAGTGAAGAGTATTCTTTGATGGTGTCAAATCCCAAGAAGTTCATCAAAAGAAGGTTCCCAACAAATAAGAGCCGAAACTGGCAAGGTAGCTACAGTGCCGAGAAAGCAAAGGAGGAACCGAAGAGTGTTTCTCAGACCGAAGAACCAAAGAAGGAAGTAAAACTTGGTGGTGACTCGGGCATTAATGTCACTACTGCGGAGGCAAAAATCACTTCGCCAAAGATCGTATGCTGAGAAAGATGTCAGAAAAGAATGAAGATGAGGACGAGGAAGTGAACCTCACACGACGATTGGAAGAAATGAAGAAGAAGAAAGCTGGATCTAATAACACTATGAATGCTCATATTGTACAGGGAAATATTATTGACGATGAGTTCGGAGGTGTTGAAGTTTGGTCCACTGATTCAGAAGATGAAGAAGTGAGGAAGCCTACTCATGGCAGGGCTTTGTTGGTGAAAGAAGAGTACGTTGCAGGAAAGTGTCTAATGGTGACTTCTGGGGTGTCACAAATGAGAGGCTATACCACTGATGGGGGACTGGATGAAGCAAAGGAGCGAGAAGACAAGTGTTTTGCAGCGAAACCTGTCAGTGAGCTGATCAACGAATGCGATGAGTTGATCAAGAAGGTACAATCTATTCTTGTTTCCTTACAAATTCCCATCACAAACTATGAAAAAGAACTAAATGGATTAAAATCTAAATTTTCTAGTATAAGTGGTAGTTTAACTCAAATTCGCGTCACAAACTCTAACCTAACTGATCAAATCAGCAGGGTATCATCGAAAAGTGAGGAGAGGCGTATATGGATTGATCAGAAGGAGAAGGAGTTGATTAGGTCTAGGGATGAAACAATTTATTTGCAAAGAGATAATTTAAAGCTTTTAAAACAACGAAATGTTTTTTGTTTAATTGCTAAACGATTATATTCCAACATTACTCAATTGCATATTGATTGTGAAATAGGGAAGAAGATACATCGTATGATTTTACCCTTCCTTGAGTTAAAGGAGGATGAAATCGATGCCGATGCATATAACTGTGAAAACGTTGTTTCTTCTGATGATATTTCTCCCGCTTACAAAATTGGTCTTGAAAACATAGAGTCCTTCATAAAGTCAAAAGACCATAAGGACATGCTCAAAAATTTGTTGGATGAAAATGACAAATTAAAAATCAAAACCAAAACTATACAGAAATTTGACTCTTTGAATGCCAAGTTGAGTTCAGAAAATAAAATTGATATTGAAAACACTTCTGAATTCAATGAGGATGATGATATGAGTGTAATATATGTAGAAGATGAGGTTGACTGTTCTGAATTTGTCAAGAGCGAACCCGAAACCAAGAAAAATCTTATTTCTGAAATTCCGTTGAGTTCGCTCGTTTATCCAAAGAAAAGACCAAAGTCCTCAAGGAAAAGGTTGTTGTATATCAAAAGGTCCAAACGACTCCAAATCAAGTTTATACAGTTCAAGGAGTTACTCAGCAACAGACAGCCGAACTGACAACATTAGTAGCAGAAGATAATGCTGATGGCTGTGATGAGTTTTTCTGGTCAGCACCGATTGATAACGCTGATGAAACAGAAGGTCTATCTAAGAAAACATCATGGAGAGTAAAAGGAAGGTATGTGGCAGAACCACTTAATGATCCTACACGCTTTGATGTGCCCAGCACAAGTGGTACCAAAATTCCTTTAGGTGAACCAGTCATGGTGTCTAGCGAAACCTCTTTGCTAAAGAGCGAACCTCATGCTCAAAGACCAAAGAAAAAGGCCAACATCCACAAAAATCCAAAACAGGTGTTAGACCGAAAACATCAACAAAATTTGAGGTACAAGAAGAATCTCACTGAAAGGAAACAGTTCTGGCGATCTCAAAACCCTAATTACTTTCGCTATGAAAAGCCTTCTAAGTCAAAGGAGGAAGGAAAAGCAAACTCCACTTCTAGTGCTCAACATGATGAAAACAACCGAAAGAAGAGTTTCGGTCCTCAGAATCAAAACAACCGAAAACAGAGTTTCGGTCCACAAAGGCACAGCAACCAAACAAGAAGTTTCGGTCCTTAAGATGAGAGAAACCAAAAGGGTGGTTTCGATTCTAGACCAACCAGTGAGAGGAACCGAAGGGAAAGTAGTTTCGGCTCTCAACCATGTAAGAGCAATGACCGAAAGTTTAACTCTGATCCCAAATCTCATCTCTCTCATTCTCACTGTCACTCACAGAATGATCGAAAGGCAAAAGGAAAGCTCTCTCCAGAAAACGCAAAGAAGACATCGTTTAAACCTAATTTTGAGAACCGAAAGTCTGCCAACGTCAAATTCTCAAATTCAAAAACTCCACCTAAAGTACTCAACTCAAATAACATCAAAGTTTTCACCATAAAAAGAAAAGATGAAACAACCTTAATAAAAAGAACCTTCTTAGTTGATGTTTCTCTTACAATTCCCTGTTCTGTAAAAGGCTCACAAGGACCCAAGAAACTTTGGGTTCCTAAATCTGCTTAATTTTTGCAGGTTATACTTGACGAGAAGTTTGACGATGAATGGTACATAGACAGTGGCTGCTCGCGTCACATGACAGGAAGAAGGGAAGAGCTGAGGGAGTTTCGGTCCCTTACAAATGGTGGAAGTGTCAAGTATGGTAATAATTCTTTTGGCATGATTACAGGTTATGGTATGATCACCAATGGCGATTTCTCGATACGAAAAGTGGCACACGTTGAAGGTTTACAACACAACCTTATCAGTGTTTCTCAATTGGTGGTTGGTACTGGGTTAAAAGTTTCATTCGATGACGATGGCTCAGAGATTATTGAAAAGAAGACGAACAATATTCTGCTGAAATCGAAGCAAAAAGGAGAGATGTACCCTCTGAATCTCAATCCCATACGAGGGAAACCAGCAATCTGCTTACTAACGAAGGCTCATTTAAACGAAAGCTGGCTTTAGCACCGAAGACTCTCCCATCTCAATTTTAAAGACATCAACAAACTGGTGCTTGGGGATCATGTTCGAGGTCTTCCTGTTCTGAAGTTCGATAAAGAACACATGTGTGCTGCATGTGAAATGGGAAAGCAAAGTCGACAGTGTCATCCTTCTCGAGTCAACACAAAAGTTATTGAACCACTTAAATTACTTCACATTGATTTATGTGGTCCATCTTCAATTGAAAGCATTGGTGGTAACAAGTATATACTTGTCATAGTGGATGACTTCTCTCGGTTTACTTGGGTGTTCTTTTTGAAGCAGAAATCAGAGGCCACTCCCAAACTTAAACTCTTTATCAAGCAGATAGAAGTTCAACTACGAAAGGTAGTTCGCAACATAAGAAGCGACAACGGGTTGGAGTTCAAGAACAAAGACTTTGAAGATTTTTTTGCAGAGAAAGGAACAACTCACAACTTCTCAGCTCCGTATACTCCACAACAGAATGGAATTTTCGAAAGGTGAAACCGATCTTTATGTGAAGCAGCCCGAACCATGCTGAGCTTCGCTTCTCTACCTCTATATTTCTGGGCTGATGCCATTGCTGCTGCGTGTTTTACACAGAACAGATCTTATCTCAACAAACGTTTCTCCATCACTCCCTATGAGATCTTGAACAACCGAAAGCCTAATGTAAAGTTTTTCCACGTGTTCGGTTCAAGATGCTTCATCTTCAATTCAAAGGATCACCGAAACAAGTTTGATGTTAAAGCAGACAAAGGAATCTTTCTGGGTTATTCCTTAACCTCCAAAGCATATAGGGTTGTCAACAAGCGTTCAAAGAAAATAGAGGAGACCTATTATGTTACCTTCGATGATAACTACGTCAAGAAACTGAAGACAACCGAAGGCTCTGTGGAGGAAATATTTCCAATCTCTGGTCAAGTTACGGTACCCATTTCAAACCTCTTTAAGCAGTACATGCTGCTATTTGATGAACCAGAAAAGGCTATTCTCTCTGAATCTGAAGCTGCAGACAACAAGGTAGATAACTTGAAAAAGATAATCGATGATGCTGCGAAGAAAATGGCAGAAGAACAACCGGTAACAACAGAACAGCCAGACACAAGCGAACCTCCAAAAGATAGTTCTCATATTCAGGGGGAGGGTTCGTCCTTTCCACATAACCAAGATTCACCATTCCAGGGGAGAGTTCATCATCATTCATTCCAACCGAAAGTCGAGTCCATGGGAGAATTCTGAGCCTGAAGCTGAGGAAGTATCATCATTCGAGGGGGAGAATGTGAATACAAACGATGATGATATTCAGTCAGAATTTGAAGAAGAAGTGAATGTTGAACTGGATCCCTCATATGATCCTAATTACCCTCCTCTCACCAAATGGACCAAAGATCATGCACAAACACAAATTATTGGTGATTCAACAGAAAAGGTTCTCACACGATCTCAACTGAAAGAGAAACAAACTGAACTTTTCTCTAAAGTGGAATTCTGCATGTTTAATTCGTTCGTCTCCAAAGTTGAACCAAAGACAATCAAGACTGCACTCGATCATTCTGATTGGGTACAGGCGATGCAGGACGAACTCAATGAGTTCGAGCGAAATAAAGTGTGGAGACTGATTCCAACACCAAAGGATGCTTCTGTGGTTGGATTAAAGTGGGTTTTCAGGAACAAGATGGATAAGGAAGGAAATGTGATACGCAACAAGGCAAGATTGGTTGTGAAAGGTTACTGTCAAGAAGAAGGCATAGATTACGAAGAGACCTTCGCTCCAGTAGCAAGGCTAGAATCGGTTCGTATTTTTCTCGCCTATGCTGCACACAAGAACTTTGAAGTATTCCAAATGGATGTGAAGTGTGCCTTCCTAAATGGAGAACTGGAAGAGACGGTGTATGTAGAGCAACCACCAGGTTTCGTGAACGAGAAGTATCCAGATCACTGCTACATTCTGGACAAGGCAGTCTATGGTCTCAAGCAAGCACCAAGGGCATGGTATGAAACTCTAACTAGATTTCTCAAAATGTCTAAGTTTAAATATAAGACAGGGACCCGAAGGCATTTTCATTAATCAAGAGGCTTACACGAAGACCTTGCTTGCCAAGTTTGGAATGATGGGAGATTCGAAAGTAAAGGTTCCTATGGCGTTTGGCACAAAGCTAACACCTTCTCTGGACAAACCGGCTGCTGACATGACCCTTTATCGTCAGATAATAGGGTCTCTAATGTATCTAACAGCAAGTCGACCAGACATAATGTTCTCTGTTTGTTATTGTGCCAGGTTTCAAGATAATCCACGTGAACCTCACCTGCTATCTGTGAAGAACATCTTTCGGTACCTGAAGCGAACCTCTTCTCTCGGTTTGTGGTACCCAGCCAAATCAGGGTTCTTTGTCCAAGCATTCTCAGATGCTGATCTTGGGGGATGTGGGCTGGACCGAAAAAGTACCACTGGATGATGCCAATTTCTGGACGACAAACTTGTTTGCTGGCAATCCAAGAAACAAACTTGTGTGTCTCTCTCCACTGCCGAAGCAGAATATATAGCCGCAGCATCATGCACATCTCAGGTCATTTGGATACAAAGTCAACTTCGAGACTACGGCCTGAACATGAAGAAAATCCCACTATATTGTGACTCAGAGAGTGCAATTAGGATTTGTCATAACCCAGTGCAACACTCAAAGACGAAACACATAGCACTGAGGTATCACTTTATCAAAGATCATGTGGAAGATGGTAACGTTGAAATTCATTTCGTAAGAACCACTGATCAATCGGCTGACATCTTCACTAAGGCCTTGCCTGAAGCAAGTTTCAATAAAATCCTACAAGGCTTAGGAATGATGGAAACTGAATCTGTACCGAAATCTCTTTTGTTTCAATAAAAGTTGGAAGCGAAATAGAGCGAACGCTCGGTCCATTTCGGGTTCGGTTCTTCCGGGAACCGAAATGAACCGAACGCTCGGCCTATTTCGGGTTCGGTCTCACCGGGCTCGGTTCGCCTCTCATCTCCAAACGATGGTTTCGGTTGTATAATGTGTATGCTCTTTTCTCGCAATTTATTTTATGTTTTTCCTTTTATTTTCATAAAATTCAAAAACATTTTTCTTTTCTGTTTTATTTCTTTTCAGAAACTTCAAAACTCAAAAATATTTTCTTTCATTTTATTGCAATTTGCTTCATTCTTAATATAACTTGTGTATAAGAACTATTCTCAATGATGGATTTGGGGCAGGTATGATTCTTTGTCTATGTACTAGCTAAGTGTCCCTAGAAGCATGCTGCTGCATGTTGACCCAAGCCTCAAAAGATTTTGAGTGAAGCCTTAATGACTTGATATATACAAATCATGTCTTCCCAATCAGGCTGTCAAATTCACTCTAATCATGAGCTACCTTACTCTTCTCAAATTAAGTTAAGAGTTTTTCTGCTTAGTCTATGTTTTATAGCAGAGGTACATTCGGTTCTTTAACCACCTCCTATTTATTCTCCATCATACTTCATCTCATAAATGTAACCCTTGAGACTCTCAGCATTACCACTGAGGTTTATGGTTACACAACTTCTATGTTAATGATCTTAGTTTCGTGCCACTACGTGCCAAGTGAAACCCAAAATTCAAAACCTTTAAAGCATTGACAGTGAACAATTAAATGTTCTAGATTTCACCCTTTAAATTAACGAAACCACTTTTATGAAAGTACCCTGAAATCTCTTTTTATTTTTGAGGATCCTTATGAAAATGTCTTTCACCAAGACTTTTCTTCCCAAAGGATCCAGGTTTTTTTTTTGAGATTTCTAATTAACAGTTATCAACAAGTCACTGAATATGTTCCAAACCTACTTGTTTAACAGGCCACATCGGTCTCACAAGTACTTCGTTCTATTGCGGTCTTATGTCAAGTATCGGAAACCAGAATTCAAGCGAAAGACACCCTTAATAGCCTTATATATAAAAGATGCCTTTCAATGCTTCTCAACAAGTAATTGATCGTAATTCAACGGGAATCCAAACAAGCACTTTGAAGTCTCTCTTGACTTTAAAGGAAGAGATTCGTGCCCGGGATCCACTGCTTTATGTCTTAAATGACATCATAAATTCCCACAAATAGTTTGATTTATTTCTTTATCTTTGACACTATCTTGCACAAAAATCTTGAATTTTCCAAAAGTCTTGTTTGGTTATTCATAAGCTATTCATAAATATATAGCTTCGGTTCCTAACGATGTAATGCAGTTATTTCCAAACGAAGGGATGTGTCGGTATAAAGCCTTTGGTACTTATGGGAATAAAGATTCGATTGAAGGTTCAAGCGGTGACTCAGCAGGAAGTCTAAACGATCGGTGATTTGGAAAGAGGATAAGTATGGAAAGGCGCGTGAATTTGAATCGTTACCTAATCATGCGTCATCGGCTGTTTTATCAGAGTTGCTAGTTGTCCAATCACGCCTTTTTAGGTGTCGCTTCCCAAATTAATGGAATCATTGCTCGTGATTTTTCTCTCTCTTCAAAATCTTATATAAAGGATTGATTTCTGTGGGATTCTTCTCTACCACACTTCAACTCTCTCAAGCAAAAGAAGGCGATTTGGTTTTCACTGTTCATCTTCTTCTTCTTCAAGCTTCAACAATGGCAAAATCTTCCTCCGTTCAAGAAACCACTGCACGCTCCACTCTTCTTGCAATCAAGCCCAACCAGAACTTGTTGATCGATCTTACACTGTTACTCTACGATACTTACATGTATCAAGTGGTGGAATGTCTAAAGTATTCCCCACTCATCAAAGCTCTATCAACGGTGGAAGTCGTACCAATGGCATGCCTCTCACAAATCTATTCCACTGCTACGTACGACAAAGGTGCAGAGAAGATTTACTTCGACATTCTCAACCAGAAGGCTTCAATTTCCAAGAGCCGATTTTGCTCGTTGCTAGGGCTCACTTATGACGAATCCATGGTGAATCCTGATTCCATCTCCACAGGTCATCTTTTCTCGATGTTCTACAACATGGGGTACATTGAAACCCTAACTACTGTGACCAAGTTCAAGAAATCATGCCTTCCTCCTCAATGGAATGGCCTCTTCACCCTTCTTTTCAAAGAACTTTCCGAATGAAGTGCAGGATCTGATCGTGCTAGCAAGTCTTTTATGACTCTGCTTTATGGGTTGTACCATGGTGTCAACCTTGATTATGGTTTGGTTTTGTGGCTTCAACTTGTCCAAAGTTTATCATATTCCTATCATGGCAGACTCACTACTCGCCACACATAAATTTCATGTGCCCGGTTTTGGACCATTGTCACTCAATGGATTATGGAGCGTTATCATATTCCTATCATGGCAGACTCACTACTCTCCTCCATTGCTACATTTCATACCACAAACATCATTGTCACTCATCCATCGAAGTTTATCTTCGTTGGCTCAATTCCTGATTCAATGTATGCTTGTGTGTCCCCTGCGAGCAAGCTTATTCAGGAGTACAAGAAGCTCCCCTCTTCTGGTCCAAGGGAACTTACTCCTGAAATGTTAAAATCTATTGAGGAAGCAGACAAACCTGCTAAGCGGGGCAAGAAGCAAGAAGTGAAAAAGGGGGATAAAGGAGGTCGAGTATCAAAGGTTCAGACTCCAAAGAAGCGAAAGTCTGAGAAGGCAGCACCTTCCCAGCCCAGGCAGAAGAAGGTCAAGAAACCTGCTCGGAAGCTTATTCTTCAATCATTAAGCGACTCCGACTCCGAGTACGTGCCTACTGGTCATCAACCCACCATTCCTAGAGAATCTGAGAGTGAAAGCTCAGATGATGAAGGTGCGGCTCGTGGTGGTACACCACCTCGTTCGCTTACACTAGAGGTACATGTTCGCTCCCAAGCACCTTCTCCTCCACCTGTTTCCATTCCTATTTCCTTACCTCACACTTTCCTAATAATCACATCTCAACCTTCCTCTACCATTCCCATTCCTACACCTATTTTATCTGAAGCTACAACAACAACCACCACTGGAGTTCAGACCAACGTATCTAATACGGGGGTTCGTACCTCATCACCCGAAACCCCTGTTACTACCAAACCTCCATCACCTACCCAATCGACAGAGACCAATACCGTTCTTGGTGGTGAAAATGTTGATTATGACATCTTCTACTATAGTCCCTACAGGGTGCAAAGCGACGATGATGATGATGCCCCTGTCACCAAGCGTCATCTCAAGGAGCTGAATGAGAAGCTAGATAAGCTGATGGCCTCCTCCTCTACTCAGGATTCCTCTTCCGAGTCTGCTATAAAAGGCTTGATGGCCACCTGGGTCAAGGAACACGAAGCTTCCATCACCAAAGCCACTTCCTCTATTGATGCTTCAACAAAAGTTTGCACGGAGGCGACCGAAAAAGTCGATAAACTAATTTCTAATGCAAACATTTTCCTTGAATCTTTACAGGGCGCTGCAGAGCAGAATGCTAACAAGGTCAATGCCTCGGTCCAGTCCCTCACTCAATCTCTTCAACAAGAGAAAGAGCTATTTGAGGTGCTTCGCAAGAACCTCACCTCTGATCACATCAAACATCAAGCTTCTGTCTCTGAACGTTTGAATAAACTTCAGGAAGATCTTGCCTTGGAAAGCAGAGTGATGGATGAACTTGCTCTGAGGACCACTCAACTCAAAACCCAGACTCTCAAGCTTAATCAAGCGAACAAGGAACTTGAAGCACTGCGTTCGGAGCGGTCTGTGGTTAAAAGCTCTGTTGGTAATGTTCACTCTATTCTCCTTCATCTTCTTGAAGCCTACGATTCCGTTCTTACCATCTCGGTTCGACGTCATTTGGCTGAGAAGTTACGGCCTGCTCTGGATATTCTAAGCCGGATAGAGGGTGTTCCGGAGTCCGTTGTCTCTCCGCAACAAGGGGAGAAGAGACGAGGTCTTCATCTCAACCACCGAAGTCTTCATCTCAACCACCGAAACCACATCAACCGAACCCTCAACAACCGAAACCGAAACCACAACAACCGAAGGTGGTTACTGAACCGAAGGGGAAAGAAGCTTCAGGTTCGGGCATGCAGGATACGGGAAAAGGAGTTGCTGATGATATTGATGATGAGGATGATGTTGATATTGAAGAAACGGTTCCTAAACCAAGTCCTCTCAAAGCCAAGCCCACTGCTCAGGAGATTAAGGAAAAAGTCACTAATGCCATTAATAAGGAGAATGAGAAGAGAAAAGCGAATCTGCTTAATCAGAGGAAATCGATGTTTCCTCAATGGACGTTGGAAGGCTACGAAAGGAGGTTATTGAAACTCCAAGTTCACATTGGCTGGAGCCCGTTCTTTCATTTAATGTCGAGAATTCTAAAGATTCTCAATTTGACATGCCAATCACTCGTAGAGCCTTCATCTTTCACTGCTTCGAGTCTATAGTGGCGGTTCCTTCTCCTGACCCGAAGGTTGATCAAGACTTGATTGAATATTATCATGAATTCTCTCAACCTCAGTACCTTACCTGGAGTAACAAGAAGATTACAACAATTAAGGTGTTGAAACCTACTGAAGCAGGGAAGTTCATTAACATCAAGTTCAATGTGACCCGAGGATCAGATGGTTCGGTCCATATGATTTCCCTTGTTGATCTGCCAAATCTGAATCCACACGACTGGATTCTTCTGAACAACATCCTACTCTCCAATCAGAAAGAATATGAGCCCATCATTGATCACATCAAGCGTATGCTAGTGTGTTACATTCATGAAGTGGCGAAGATGGATCGGGATATTGCCACTGCTATACGCAAGAGACCCTTAATCAAGCCTGTTGGGAAGGCTGGTGACACTAAGCTGATGGTGAAGGGAAAAATTGATCCATAGTCTCACACCGTCATGTTTCTTAGAGGCGAAGGTCAAAGATGCTTATTTGCTCTGGCTGACAAACATCTATTCTCCAATTCCTGTTTGGAGCACATTCTTGAGCTTATCCATGGGTGTGATCAAAATAGTGAAGCAGACAAGAAGTTGTTCTCAGATATGCTTCGGTGGTATATGGCTTTCAGACAAACTCTTCTTGCCATCATTCCAAAATTGTTCAAGGTTGTGAAGCGAACTCCTCAACCTCCACCGAAGTGAAGTCTCGCCCCATTTGACGCAAAGGGGGAGATTGTTGGGTCTAGTAGTGTTGCGTCCTTGGGCTCGGTCCTTAGCCCAGTTTTGTTATCCGGTTTGGGCCTGTCCAACCGTGTTTATTTTATTAGGGTTTAGTATTTAAGGTGCATGCATGCATACTTTGTTGGAAGCGCTTTAATAGTTATTCTTATCATTGTACTACAAACTCTAGATCGCCTCTATAGTGGAAGTTCTTCATCGAGCTCTGCTGAGGCGTGACTACATTTGAATCATTAAGCATTACTTGATTCTATATCGTGTTTATTGTGTTTGTTTGCTTTTATTGTTTAGCCTGTTGAAGATCTAATCGATCTAAGAGTTTTTCAACTCATCACTACCCTATAACGGTTGGACTAAAACAAGAGTTGCGTAATAGAGCTAGACCTAACCTTCTGAAATTATTTAATCCTCGCAATATGTAACGTAACGTATTCATTTACTAGTTAGTAAAAGATAACTAAGACTCCTAAAATCACAAAGCAAGCAGCATTCGAGCATCGAGTAAACATAATCAGGCATATCTCTTTCAGGCTACCCCTGACTAATCTGTACTAGCATGCAGTTTTCATAAGCTGAGATACATATAACAGGCACATAAGGCATCCTTCCTAGATCCTTAGTCCTAATCTAGCATGTAATTTTCATAAAGCTGATACACATAACATAACATAAACTTGTATGGCTAATTTGGGAATACATACTTGAGCTCGGCTGATTGCATGCACCACACCCTTTTCTCCTTTAAAAATTATTTTCTTTTTCTAAAAGTTCTTTTATGAGAATGATTTTCTTTGAAAATTTTCATACCAATTCCTTAGTTTGAGTTCAGACACACCCAAGAGCGTGCCTGAATCCCTCAAACCAAGGCTCTGATACCAACTTGAAACATCCAAAATATACAGGCCAAAAATTCCTTTTTTAAAATCATTTATAATAAAACCATAAGTCATCCATCATCATAGAGAAAACCATAAATAGTATATCTCAAAACATCGTGTCAAAATAATGTATCAAAATCATATGAGAAAATATCAAAATCTAAACGTCCCAGGCTGAAACTATGGTGTGTGCCACGCGATCATCCCGAGTCGGCCCTTCCCCTTGCTAGTGGAAGTACCTGAAACCAAAACTAAAAACTGTAAGCACGAAGCTTAGTGAGTTCCCCAAACTACCACATACCCTACAAATAACATGCAACTAGGAGATACGGGCCCCGCCTACTCTCATGGAGATTCAGGCCCCGCCCACACTCTGTTGTCTAGGAGATTCGGGCCCCGCCCACTGTCATGGAGATTCGGACCCCGCCCATACTCTGCTATCCAGGAGATTCGGGCCCCGCCCACACTCCGTTGTCTAGGAGATTCGGGCCCCGCCCACACTCCACTACTAACATGCATACGAGTATCACACAGACAACAAGTATATCTATCCATCAGTCACATATCTATACTCAAGTAATAATACAAGCATCGGGCCCCGCCCATTCTAAACTACTATGAACTTTGGGCCCCGCCCCCTCTAAGCTACTATATAACACTTATACGGGCCGACCTTGGTGCCGTAGACCCATTCCTACTGAAGGAAACTCACCTTGCAAGACTGACTGCTGAAACCCTAGTGAGAGATCCCTGTCTGCTGCTCCGGCGACTCCCCGACTATCAATTCCAATATAACACTTAATCAGAATCTGCTAATCCTTTCTTAGAGTAAAATGACCTTTTTACCCCTAGTCAAGGTCAAAGTCAAAGTCAAATCCCAGTCAACCCTACTCGTCGAGTCCTCTCCCAACTCGGCGAGTTCGTGACCAAATCAAACCCGTGGTCAACTAAGTCCACTCGTCGAGTCCCTTAACAGACTCGTCAAGTTCTTCCTGTCATAACATCGGGACATATCGACTCCTACTCGTCGAGTCCCTCCTTGGACTCGTCGAGTTCTTCAACTTTCGAGTCCTAATCTTCTCCAACTCACTGAGTCATCTCCTAGACTCAGTGGTTTCACTCATAACCATAAAAGGAGTTAGGGTTCACGACCCGACTCGCTGAGTCCCAAGAACAACTCGTCGAGTCCTCCTAGTGACATCTCCATTCAGTTGATTTTAGTCCATTCCAGTGCTTCCAACTCATAGATCCGGACACCTTAGGCTAGCCTTTCACGTAAAGTTGCTAACTTTACGTGCATGCATGATGTTATAAAGCTAGAACACCGAAACCAATCTAAACATGAGAACGTAAAGCATGGAATGGGGACATGGCTGAATAAAGGTGGCAACTTTGAGCTTCTGGAGCTCAAGAGTGCCTAGATCTAAAGTCCTTATGTCCCCAAAAGCTCTCAACTCGGAAATGACCTTAGAAATGGCCCCAAAAAGACCATAAACAACTTAAATGAGGATCTAAGTGGAAAGAAACCAAGGTACATGCTTTATACCTTCAAGAGTTCTGAAATGCAGCACAGACACCAGATCTTCTGCCTTCTCCTTGGATCTTCTAGCCTTTCCTTCCTCCTTCTATCCTCAAATCACACAAAAGTCAAGAAAAGCTTAATAACACACAATAGTTGCTTAGGGTTTAGAGAGTGGTATGTGGAGGTGATGGTGGCTGGGGTGGATCCCTGTTATGTTGCTTAAATAGGGTGCAAACCCCACAGATTAGGGTTTCCTCCTGATGGACCTACTCGCCGATTCCAGGCATGGACTCGTCGAGTCGACCATTTAAATCCCGCGACCAAGCTGGCACCTACTCGACGAGTTAAGGCTACCAACTCGCCGAGTAGCTCTCGAAAAATGAACATTTTAAGAATTTAAATACGTACCAGGAACCAGGCATTACACTAACAAATGGTGTGTGTGCACTGCACTCATCCGGAGCTCTTCCCCTTGCTACCGGAAGTACCTGAAACCAAAACTGAAAACTGTAAGCACGAAGCTTAGTGAGTCTCCCCAAACTACCACAAACCATACATATAATCACATAATAACATACATCGGGCCTTGCCCGCTACCTCGAGCCCCGCCCGGCATCAGACGAATCCGGCATCGGGCCCCGCCCGACATCGGACTGAAGTCCGGCATCGGGCCCCGCCCGGCATTGGACCGAAGTCTGGTATACATATAACATATCAACAAACATATAAAATAAACACATAACATAAACATATAAACATTCCTCGGGCTTGCCCCGACATCAGACTGAAGCCCGGAACATATAAACATAACATATAAGCTAAACATTCCTCGAGCTTGCCCCGACATTGGACCGAAGCCCGGAACATATACACATAACATATAAGCTAAACATTCCTCGGGCTTGCCCAGACATCGGACCGAAGCCCGGAACACATAAACAAACACATGCAAGAATCACGAAGACATCAAGCATACAAACATTCCTCGGGCTTTCCCCGACATCAGACCAAAGTCCAGAAACATATAACCTACATCGGTCTAACCCCGACATCGAACCGAAGCTTGGCATACGCTAACATACATAAACGGGTCGGCATTGGTGCCTTCGACCCATTCCTGCTAGAGGAAAACTCACCTCAAATGTCGAGTGAAATAGCTGAACGTCTCTGCTCCTGCAACCGGCTCTACTCACGCCCAATACAAAACAACCCCTTAGATACCATTCCTTACATCAAGACCCCTTCACAGGTCAACCTTGGTCAAAGTCAAAGTCAACAATCCGAGTTGACTCAACTCGTCGAGTCATCCTCCTGACTCGCCGAGTTCCCTTGCTACTCATAGTCGTGATAAAACGAGTCAACTCGTCGAGTCCCTTCACAGACTCGTCGAGTTCTACCTCGTACAGAATCGGGACAAATCGACTCAACTCGTCAGTCCCTCTCTGGACTTGGTGAGAACCTCAGTCTGTTTGGGCCATCTTAATGGATTAAGCCCCTACTCTTCGGATCTAAGCTTCATACTTCTCATATACCCTGAAAATGTCCATTTAAGGGTAAAGTTTCCAACTTTACCTGTTAATACCTTTTCTTAATGTGTTTAGCTCAAACCCTAACTCCTTAGGACCTAGATCTTGGTCCACAGGCGATCCATACTCCAAACTAAAGCTTAAAAACAGAGATCTAGACCCTAAACACTACATGGACACGTAAAGCTTCCACCTTTCACTCCATGCATGGCCTTTTAGAGCTTAAAAGGCCAAAATGACATCCTATGGCTTGCATGGGGCCTCAATGGCCATAAAATTTGCACCTTTATGCCATGAAAGCCCTCCATAATTCCAGATCTGAAGGTATGCTCACTTGGGACGTCCATATCCCAAAGATCAAGCTTCTTGGACCAAAAACCCAATAAAGTGAAATAAAGAGATCTAAGAAACTACTAAGCAAGTTTGAGACTTGATTACCAGAAAATGATGAGAATGAAAGGAAGTCTCTGGATCTACTATCTTCTCCTTGAATCCTTAAGCTTCTCCTCTCTTCACAAGCTTCAAAACACACAAAGTTCACTCAAAAATGGCTCACAAGCTCACAAATGCATTAGGGTTTTTGAAACTAGGGTTTGGGACTTGGATGCTGGAAATGAGGCCAGCAAGTGGGGATTAGGATGCTTAAATAGGGTGCAAAACCCTGAAATTAGGGTTTCATCCTGGTATCCCTACTTGTCGAGTTGAGGGCTCTCAACTCGTCGAGTAAGTTACTTAAAATCTCGCGTCCATTCAAGTTTCTACTCGACGAGTTTGGGGCTCCCAACTCGTCGAGTTGTTCTACAAAAGTGAATAAATTATGATTAAATGTGTACCAGGAACCAGGCATTACAGCTAGATAGTGGTGTTAAAGTTGATTTAGTTAGTTGTTGTTATGGTTCATACATGTCTAGAATAATTATTTCATTTCATGCTTTATTTAGACAAGGATATCACTTTTCATTTGATAATGACAATGGTTCAATTTTGGTTTATAAGAATGGTGTTTTTATATTCAACGCTTTTCCTTGTAATAACGTGTATGAAACTATTGTGTGTGTTGATAACTTAGACAATGGTGTGTTCAATATTGACTCGCCTAATGGTGTAGACAAAGCATGCTTATGGAATTATCATCTTGGTCATATAAATGAGAAACGTATCTCCCAACTCCAAAAGGATGGAGTGTTGGAATCATTTGACTTAAGGTCAGATGATGAATGCGAATCTTGTCTATTAGGTAAGATGAAAAAACCACCTGTCACTGGAACATGTGAAAGAGGTGAAGGACTATTAGATTTGATCCATACAGATGTATGTGGACCATTTAGATCTGGCACAAGGGATGCTAATCGATACTACGTGACATTTACTGATGATTATAGCGGATATGGGTATATTTACTTAATCAAACATAAATCAGAAACTTTTGAAAGGTTCAAAGAGTTTAAGCACTAAGTTGAGAATCAATTAGGTAAGAAGATAAAGATGCTCTGATCTGATAGAGGTGGATAATATATTAGTATCGAGTTCAACGACTATCTTAAGGAATGTGAAATTTTTCACAATTAATACCTCCTAGAAACCACAACTTAATGGTGTAGCTAAGAGGCGCAATCGAATCTTGTTGGGCATGGTTCGTTCCATGATGAGTCAAGCTACTCTTCCTATATACTTCTGGGGGTATGCCTTAGAGACAGCCGCCCATATCCTAAATGTTATTCCTACAAAGAAGGTTGCCAAAACGCCTCATGATATGTAGACAGGGAAAGCTCCCTCGCTCGCACATATCAAGGTTTGGGGTTGTGAGGTTATCGTAAGACGAAAAAATCATGACAAACTTGAACCCAGAGCCGAGAAGTGTATTTTCATTGGTTACCCACATAAATCCTTTGGATACTTATTCTACATACCTAGTGAGAACGTGGTCTTCGTAGCTCGAAGGGGAGTATTTTGTGAGAGAGAGCTCATATTCAAAGAGGATAGTAGGAGTGCCACTGAACTGGAAGAAATTACAGAGTCATCCAATGAAGAAACCTTAGATGACACTAGCACTTAACCAGAAGAAGAAATTCTAGTTAAACCCATTTATAATTCGTTACCTCTCTGTCATTCCCAAAGGTTTATCGTATGTTACACCCCCGACCGGCGACAGAAATGTCAGGTTGTGCGACGTAGGGATATTGGATCACAGTCATTGAACAATACAAAACAATATAAACATAAATGTCCCTTTTATTGATAGATAGAAGATTACATTGGATGATTAGATATCATAATACAAAGGTGCCTTAACAGGCAGACATAACGATAAACGATAGAAGACTTGCAGTTGCTTCATCGATCAACTGCTACTTCCGGGAGTGTAGACTTCAGTCTCACGGTTTCCTAGGAATACATGTGGTTTTGAAAACCCTTTCGTTTTAAATCCATTGGATAACAGATCTTGTTTCCACATCTTATGCATTTCATTCGTTTATGACTTTTATTCTTAGAGTGTTTTAACATGATAATACCTATGAGGTGTATCGGTCAAAATGATTTTTGTAAGGTTTAAAATTATGATAAATAAATTATATGTAGTAAATATAAATCCCTAAAGCTATTCTCATCTACAACTCATATTCTATTAAAAAACTAATTTATCTCTTTTCCACATCCATAACAAGTAAACCCAATTATTTACTTCCATTAGCAATCCAACCCCAACCCAATTTCATATTAAAAAAATTATATTGATATTGGTATCATTTTGTAGAGAAAGATTAATCACATATTTTGATATATTTTATTTGTTTATTTACTTAGAATAAAAAAAACAGTTATTAACAAAATCATATTTAATTATAAAAGTTAATTTACCTTCACTAGTAAATGGTGGACATGTGTGGGTTAGTTAATACTAAAAGGAGGCGAGGGTTGGTGAACTTAAGTTGTGACTCGGCCGCAGGTCACCAAATTATTTATAGTTATCTTTTTTTTTTAATTTAATAACGGTGAGCGGCGCACCCAATTCACCCCATGGGGGTAGTCTAATAGTCTAAGTTTTCAACAAATCACTTAAGAAAACATGTTAAAATAGTTTAAAATAAATGGGGACATAAGATATTTGGTACCAAATTTTCAACTATGTTCAAATTTAATCACAAGTTTTTTCCATGCTTGATTTACATATGAATTATTTGAAATTATTCATATTTATTCTTATGTCAGTCATAAGAGTAAAATTTGAACAATTTCAAATATATATATATATATATATATATATATATATATATATATATATATATATAAGTCAAAAACAAATATAAATTAACAAAATTAAAAGTTCGCTACCCATTAAATAACTATCCAAAAAAATTCTAAATAATTATCGGAAAAAAAGTTTGCTCTCTCAAATTAAAATTTTGCTACCCATTAAATAACTATCCAAAAAACAAATCGGATAAAACAAAAATAAATTAACAAAATTAAAAGTTCGCTACCCATTGAATGACTTACTAGGGTAATCATCTTTTTTTCTTTGTTCACATTTAGGCAACTTTTTATACACATTTGACCATTTAACTTGTTAAATGTGTTCACGTATTACCATTGTCACCGGCTATCTCACGTAACAATGGTAACATGTGAACACATATAACAAGTTAAGCTTTGTGCTTACAGTTGTGGATTATATATTTTGAATGTACTTTTGGATTGCAAAGACGTGACTGTACATACACATCAACAACTTTATGATTCGAGATACCACACTGTCTTCATTATAACTTTGATTTCAGAATAATGGTTTATGAACAAATGGTTTATCCTGAATGTAACTTTACTAAAAATGGATGTTATATTATTTTAAAAATGAAAAATTAGCCAGAGTTTTTGGGATGTTAAACATTATGATCATTTTTGGTCCCTTTTATCATGTTTTATATGAAGTTTAGAAAACTCCAGGTCCAAATGTTGTTTGATATAGTTTTCTGGACCTTATAGGGTGAAAGGAGTACATGCTCAATCTCTCCTTGAGCCATGCATCAAAGTCTTGTCATTTTAGCCTTCATTAGATCTAAGGTTTGGTGTAATGCTTGTTTTGGGCTTGCACGGGGATAAATTTGGATAAAGACATCATTTGAAGGTTTCTACAAAGTTATAACTCTTTTCTTAAAGGATTAAGGGCTTAATAAGAAGAAATAAGTATGCATAGAAAATGCGACACGACCAAGGAATGGTTGCGCCGAGAAGAAGGGTTTGGATCGCGACTATCTTGTTTCCTAGTGACCACGACGTGACCAAGAGTCGGGTCGTGACACTTGACCGTTGACTTTGACTTTGACCGTTGATGTCGGAATGACATGATTTGTTTTTTCAATACTGAGTTACAATATATCTTATTTTTAAACATGCATAACTCCTTCATTTGATGTTAGAATGTCATGATTGTTTTTCAACATGTAGTTTAGTGTTTGTACTTCTTTTTAGATTATACAGACACCTTTTGGTCACATGTTGATTGAGTTACAAGCCTCAAAACATTGGATATCAAAGTTGATTTTTTTGTTCCAACACTGAATTATGATATGCCTAGTTTTTGAACTCGCATAACTCATTTATTTGAAGTCGGTATGACATGATTTTTTTCAACATGTAGTTTACTATTTGTACTTCATTTTAGAATATATAAACACCAAATTGGTCATATATTGATCAAGTTACAGTCCCATTATAGGGTGTCAAAGATGAACATATCAGATCATGGCTTTATTGAGTTATACCTACTACATAACAACTTGTACCAGTTCCTATCGAGTAAATAATCAGAAAACCAACACCGACACTAGTGTAGGCTAATTGATCTATTTTTTGGTTTATTCGATTCAACTAAACAGTTTCAATTCCAAACTGGTTCCAAGCCGATTAGGTCAGATGCTCACCCCTAATTGTGTGTGTGTTAGAGCTTCTCCAAACAAACCTGCAAATCATATATTTTCCCAGTCGCCATTATTAACATAAATCATATTTTATTGTTGGATTAATGTCTAAGTCCATAACTATATTTGGTATGTACTTGACCCGACCCGACATGGTCCATTTGGGTTGCACTTCACCGGCACAATTTATATGGATAGTCTTTTGAGAATAGTATATTTATGATTTATATTAATATATTATAAGTTCTAATATATTAATATGGAATCATATTATTTAATTAGTATTGATCAAGAATTAATTTAGAATTAATTAAGTGATAAAAAAGAACTAATTAAATATGGACTCTTATATATATGGAATGGGCCAAGTTCATTTAGGTTGGGCTAAGCTTTCATGGATGGTCCATGGAGCTTTTAACCCATGGATCCTATGTAAATGAAAGGTCATGGGTATTAGGGTTTACATGGATGTAACCCTAATCCTCCATAATATATAAAGGGGTCCTGGGCTCACAAAATTGGCACAAGTGTGTGAAAATAAGAGTGGGCCGATTTTAGTGTGCATACATATTCTCTCAAGTTCTTCCAAGGTGTTTTGGTGATTTGTGATTCCATTTGAGGCTTCCACACTATTGGGGCTAAGCTCTTAAAGCTTGAAGACATCAAGCTACATCAAAAGGTATGTCATCTAACTAGAACTTTGTAGTATAGGTGCTTCATAATATGCTAGTTAGGATGAAACCTTGGAATAGTTAATATTTGCATGTATAATAGAGAAAACATAGATCCAAGGTTTATAGGGTTGCATGTACACCATAGGAGTGTTAGAATGCTCAAAACCCAACAGTGGTATCAGAGCCATGGGTTGTTTTCTGTTATATTGATGCAAATGTTTTATTTTCAAGTTGGAAAAAAAAGGAAAAAAAACATGACGTTTGTCAAATTTTAAGATAATTACTTGTTTTGTGAAAAACAAATTATTTGTAAAATTTGAATCATTTGTTATATGAGTTGAATTAGGTCAAATTTAGTAAAAGATAAAATGATATGATTATTTTATTAGTTTTAAAAGTTTGATCTAAATGTTTTAAGGAGTTACATATTTTGTCATAAAATTTTGGAGCTCAAAAGTTTTTTTTAAAGTTGTGATCTTAAGGGTTTTTGAAACTTCCATAAGTTATGGATATGAAAGTTTTTTTTTAAAAAAAAAATTTTGATTCAAAGTTTTATGGAGTTACAAAATTTGGTGTTAATGTTTTAAAGAATTCCATAACTTGTTCTTAAGTTATGGAACATGGAAAGTTTCATCATAAAACACCATTAATTCCATAAGTTATGGAATCCAAAGGTTTTCAAGAATTACAAAACTTGCCCTCAAGTTTTGGAATTTGAGAAAAAAAAATTTATGAAAAAAAGAATTGAATTCTAAAACTCTTGGGTTCATAACTTAAACAATTAATTAAATGGTTTTAATTTTGAGTTTAATAATTGGAATTATGATGTTTTGTTGAATAGTTCAAATTAACTCTTATGGACTTTATTAATAGTTAATTAAAGCGTTTAATTAAAAGAGTATTATTAATCCATAAATATATGGTTTGAGTTTAATTAAATTAAAAGTCTAGTTTAATTAATAGATTAAACCACCAAGTATTTTAAATGTCTAAAATACACCCTTATACTATTATAATATTAAAAGTTTAATATATTATATGTATAAGAGCAAGTCGTCTTACCATTAGTAGGCCTCATTCACGAAGCCGGTCTATAAGGGGGTATAAGGTTACTGCCTATAAAATGGCAGTTTAATGGGTGTCCACTCTCACTCACCGCTTCCTTGACCGGTGCAGGGTCGTTAGCCGAACAGGTAGGACAAGGACTATAATTCTCCCTTCATTAAAAGTATTAATGATAAATACTAAGTACCTAAACCTTTTATAAATTCCCAATCTTAGTTACTTAGGAAAATGTGAATAAGGTGCTAATCCATGAAATTACACTTTGCACTTTGTTTAAGCTGTTAGTGGAGCGTGTGTGGTTAACCGGCACACTAACCTGGACTTAACAAGGTAGGCAAAGGGTAACTTAATGTTTATCATAGTATCGTTGGAGCGTGTGTGGTTAACCGGCACATCGATTGAGGGGTAAATATTAAGGGTACCAAGTATATTTGCATGGTTACTTCACACCTTGTTTTGTGATCCTCGGCATCCCAGTCACAAAACCTGAAGGGCACACTCGAGATTGAAACATGTCATTGAAAAGTTCAATGAATCTCAAAAGAATCTAGGAGTTTCAAAACCAATTAAAACCTAATAATACATTTTGTTTATCTTGGTGGAAATTGGTGAATCGTCATTCACCTACCTTCAAATATTTTATAGCTTGGATTACGACATCCCTCTTCCAAGTTATAAAATAGTTTGTTGGGTCCTAGCCTTAATATATCATATTGGGTGTTATATTAAGGACTTAAATCAACTTTACGTGAATTTCTCCCATTGTTGATGTCTGGTTTAGACAACAATGATCTTCCCAAACCAAGCTTTCCTAATGAATATGACTTCCCGAGTTTGGCTCATGGAAGTCATACTTCTCTTCCTCCACCTCCTCCAATTATTCTCCCTAACCCACAAGTTCAAGGTCACTCAAGCCCTAATGGCAAGCAAGGTCTATGTGTGATCACATCTTAGAGATGAAGTCACGTATTGACAAGCCGGGAGAGTTGGGTGTCAAAGTCTTGAGAAAGTTGGATGTTCAATCACTTTCTAAGTCAAATAGTGAGTTCCTTTGGGACTACTATGAAACAGACTATGACATGAACCTTAATGATCATATCTATTTGCTTGGTGCTGCTGAATCAGCAATGATTTGGAACGATAGTAAAGCAAATTTGATTAGAAGATCAACTTCCAAAAAACTTTATAGACAGTGACAATGGTGACACTGGAAATCCAGAAAAAGCATTCTCTTCCCAATGGAAAGGGATTGGCCATAGTTAACCCGGTTGACCAAATGGTAAAGAGAAAGGCTAAGTCTGAGATAGTCCCATTACCAAAGGGTCCATATGTTTATTTTGCCAAAGGAGGGGGCGTTGATTGCAAAGCTGCCAAATTTACCTAAGGATGTTAAAATCAATAAGTTTGACTATACATCACGTAGAGCCCATTATCTAACTCTGTTAAGTTCTATTCTGAGATCCTCATTACATGATGTGACTGGGTCACATGTTGATGTTTTAAGAATAAAAGAATAGAGAGAAATCTTAAAGGAAGTATATGCTGATTCTGATCGCGAAGGTGGATTTCGATCGCATCAGAATTTTGAGCAGTTGCTTAAGAAGTTATGATATATTGCTAAGGAATAGATAACAACAATTTTCCATGTGGATTGTAAGGATAAGTTTTTCCGCAAAGTTTTAAAATAAAAGAAAATTGTTTAATTTTATTTATTTGAAGTATCCTTACAATGGCATTTGTGGAAAATTGTTGCTTATATGATTCCACTGACAGCAATATTGGAAAATGGATTTGATTCTTTCATTTGCGGTAGTGTCTAAATTTACCAAATCAGGAAAGTTCCTCATCCCCCAAGTTTCAAATGGACCGAAACTTGGAATCATGCAAGTTGAATAGTATGATGAATGAGAACTTTCAAGCATTGGAAAATCAAGACTAATTACTTGTTCACATGGATGTGTGAGTCAAGTGAAGGACTAGAGGGATCGAGTACACATTCTTGTGCACTGGTCATGTCCACCACAAAGCTCGTTAAGACTATTTGATTTACTAAAGTTTAGTAAATATGGTTATACTTACAAGTTTAAGTATAATTCTGAAACATTGGAAAAGTCTCAATGTATGGCAGAACGAATGGGAATAATCAAATTAGGCAGAAAGATAAAAGTTTCTCAAATCTGAAAAGATGGGAGAGTACTTTAGTATCATGTTTGTGATCATCTTAATGATTTAGAAATCATATCACAATTAGTCCTCTAAAGGTCATCTTAGTGCATTCTTATGACTAAGAAGAGGAGTCATGAATTGTTGAAATGGTTAGATCAGGAAGATGAGTCATACTTCGTTCCAAAACAATTCTTAGAGTCATACTCCAAGATTGTAACTTGAGTGACATATCTTAAAGAAAGGTTTAAAACACTTGTCAAATGTAAGAGTAAAAGTGTCCTACTCTTGTACATTTGAAATTGGTAAGTTGTGATGTTTTGGATAAAACAAAGACCAACTAAGGCCAATTGTGTGAAGTGTTTGTCTTGATAAAGAATCCGCACTATCTCTTGAATATTTGGCAAGATAGTCTTATATGTTAAGAGGATAGTGGGAGTCTTAAAGATCCTAAAAAGAATTTCAAGAACTAATCAAGAATAAAACCTGAGGTTTTTCACTAGCACACGACTTAAGGTTTATAACCTATCGTGTTGACATATTCTGTGCCCATTCCAGTTAAAGTTGGCTTTTCATAGGAGTTCTGAAAGTTCTCAATTGGTTGCATAACAACTTGGAAGCAATGGCAGGCCCTGTACTGCCAGGTGGCAAGAAGTTAAGATTGCATAAGTTCAGTCCATATGAGTTTGGATTTGTCATTATCCTTGTCTTGTGACTATGGTTTTGACGATTCACATGGATAAGAACACATACACCATAAAATCTAAGGGTCATAAGGTTTCTCTCCGATTCATGAAAATGATGGTGAGGAAACACTTCCACCAAGTAGATTTGAAGCAGATGGCAAAAGGTCTAAACAATTAAGACTATGATTACGGCATCCCTTTTCATAGTTCTGAAATTGTTTAGACACACATGCATGCTATCTAAGGAAAGGTGTATGATTTTGATAAAGTTTATCAAAGCATCTCGTATCAGAAATCTGAACTTTGGTAAGAAAGTCAATAAAGTATTGATTTCTAGAAGTCCAGCTGATTTCTGAGTACATGTCAAAGCTAGTGGGAGCATAAGTGTTATGCTAATAATCATCATGTTAGTGGGAGCATGATAATTATTGTTAGTGTTGCAAGTTAGCAATGTTAATTATAGAAAACAAAAGTTTCAATTCGTGAGGCTGCAGGGATTGAAAAAGTTGTTTTGCTATAATTAAGGGAGAGGATATACTTCATTTCAGTTCTAAAGGCTTAGATTGAGACCTTAATCATCTTTAGTCAAGAATATATATATGAATTTCATGTTGGATTGGTTCAACTTAAGGAAATTCTATATATTGCGTTCTCAAAATTCGATTATGATTACGGCATCCCTCTTCATAGTCAAATTTTGAAAACATGGCAAATAAAAATATTGTAGCAAAAGACTGGTCTAGAATCATGTCTTTATGTGAGACATCATGAATCGTGTACCATTTGCTTTGGGTACAGGATCGATTGCATGTGCTATAATATTTGTCATTTCTAAATTTTTCCAAATGCCCAGAGGCATTAAGAAGGGAAAAGGTCTAGAATTGGATATGACTAAAATGATTAAGCAATTGTCGAGGACAATCTGAGGTTTACCAAAGATTGGTTGCTCAAGGACAGTTGGAAGTATAGTGCTAATTTTGGAAGGACCATATTGACATATTCTGAAAAGAGGCATCTCTTGTTCAGAAGTGATAGTCAAAATGAGAATATGGAGTTGTCTCCATAGGTGGAAGTTATCTGTGTAAGATTAGAAAACTTAATGCAAGAAGCATGTCCAAAGCAATGTACTTTGAATATGAGACTTAGTTTCCATGGAGTTGATCTCCATTGGAATACCTTATAATGATTGTTGACAAGTCTTTGTGACTTTGTACATATTCATTACAGGAGGGTCAGTGCATATAAGTTTAAAATCTAAACAGATTTCGATAAATGATAGGAATTTGAAATTCTCACATTTTTCGATAAGGATTTGGGAGTGTGAAATTAGAATCATTGAAATTATGTTCAATTGGTTTATTTCACAAAGTAAGGATCATAGACAAACATAGAGTGCATACTTGGTGTATGGCAAAGCTATTGTTTAAGAAAAACATAGTGTACATGCTTGGAGCATGGGACAACTAGTGTTTTTAATTCAAGTATAAAGTTGATAAAACTGAAACAATGAATAATGAGTAATCAGTATGGTGATAAATAAAAGTGTTTATTTATATTCATAGGGTTTGATACCATATTTGATTCATTTATTCTTGTGTTTCACTTTGCATGTTTTGACTTCCAGAATAACTAAGTCGCTCTTCCTGAATGATTAAGTTATTCAAACCATCCACAGTCGGTCATATGTTGGAAGTAGATATGAATCAAGACTGTCATGGGTTGGTTTGTAGAGGTCCAAGTTGGTGGACAAAGTGGTGCTACAACACTCATGAGTGCTCATAAGTTCTGAGTATTGGATTCAACCCGCGCTCATTTGAATCACTTCATGGATTTTATCACGAGTGATCATGAGACGATAATATCTTATATTCTTCAAACCTAGAGATATGAGTTGTTACTATGAGTTGGTTATACATTGATTGCACGAAAACCCATTGGTAACTCGATGTTATAAAACGTGCCTTTGTGTATGATTCAACAAGTAGTAGAACAAGCCATATGAGTCGACGTTTATCCATTCCTTTTACCTTCGGGATAAAAGCGATATATATGGGGCCCTCGATGATTTAGCGATGACACATGTGAGTGCTTGGCCAAGCCAGGACTGATTTGATTTGTTCAATCAGTCAGTCATCATAAATCGAAAATCGGGAAACAACAAATGGACAGAGAGAATGATTATAATCCATGTCTCAGTCCATATGATATCTAGAATGGAGGAATATATGATCCCTTATCTAATGGACAAGTCAATGACAAGGTCAGAGTTCGACAACGGCTTTAAGAGCTACGATTGCCAGTTAGGTTTTGAAGTCATACTCAATAATAGTTTTAGACTTATCCAAGTGGGAGACTGTTGGATTAATGTCTAAGTCCATAACTATATTTGGTATGTACTTGACCCGACCCGGCATGGTCCATTTGGGTTGCACTTCACCGGCATAATTTATATGGATAGTCTTTTGAGAATAGTATATTTATGATTTATATTAATATATTATAAGTTCTAATATATTAATATGGAATCATATTATTTAATTAGTATTGATCAAGAATTAATTTAGAATTAATTAAGTGATCAAAAAGAACTAATTAAATATGGACTCTTATATATATGGAATGGGTCAAGTTCATTTAGGTTGGGCTAAGCTTTCATGGATGGTCCATGGAACTTTTAACCCATGGATCCTATGTAAATGAAAGGTCATGGGTATTAGGGTTTACATGGATGTAACCCTAATCCTCCATAATATATAAAGGGGTCCTTGGCTCACAAAATTGGCACAAGTGTGTGAAAATAAGAGTGGGCCGATTTTAGTGTGCATACATATTCTCTCAAGTTCTTCCAAGGTGTTTTGGTGATTTGTGATTCCATTTGAGGCTTCCACACTATTGGGGCTAAGCTCTTAAAGCTTGAAGACATCAAGCTACATCAAAAGGTATGTCATCTAACTAGAACTTTGTAGTATAGGTGCTTCATAATATGCTAGTTAGGATGAAACCTTGGAATAGTTAATATTTGCATTTATAATAGAGAAAACATAGATCCAAGGTTTATAGGGTTGCATGTACACCATAGGAGTGTTAGAATGCTCAAAACCCAACATTTATAACCTACAAATCTCCAATGAGTGGATCTAAGGTTGATGATCAATGTAATTTGTGGATTTGTTGGAGTTAGGATCATCAAATATTAATTTTAGTTTGAAGACGCTTTCGTTTGGGCCGATAATAAATGAAATTTGATTTTATAGGTTCAAGAAAATCAAGATAAGGTTGATCATCATCAATTTCGTTTATGTGTTGAATCGAATTAGAGTTAACCAACACACTGTTGGATTAGGTGTCTAAGCCCATAACTATAATTGGTATAAACTTGAATTGATAGCAGCACAGTCCTTTTGGTTTGCCCTCAAACCTTGCAATTTGACAGGATGTTTTTTTTAGAGAGAGGTTGATTTATTATTTGATTAATAAATTGAAATAAATAGTTTATTAATATATTATGTAAATAATATATTAATTATAAGTAGTATTATTTCATTAATAATTAATTAGAAATTAATTAGAATTAATTTCGGGATTAATGGAATTAATTAAAAGTACAGGGACTAAAGTGCAATTATTAAATAGTTGAACAAAACGCTACAGAACCTTCCACCAAGGTGATGGACGGTTTTAGAGGTCCTTTTGGAGCTCTAGAATTATCCTTAGAGGATAACTAGGAAGCTGGATAAATACCAAAAATAAGATAATGTTATTTTATTGGTTTGGAGCTTATCTAGGGTTTCCTTGTTGCAATATATAAAGATCCTAAGACCTTCATATTTTTGGCACTAAACCCTTAGAGAGCATAGGCCAAAAATTACTTCCTTCCTCCTCTCTTCTCAACACCTTTCTTGCTAGCTTGGGTGTGAACCATTAGAGGCATGATATTTGTGGTGCTTGCTTCCAAAGGATCAAAATGTATGTTTTCTTTCTTTCTAAATTTCAAAAATACCTAGGTATCCTTAGGGTTTTTATTTGACGTTCACAGTTGTAAATTCAATTAGAGAAAACATAGATCTTTATTAGGGTTGCATGCACACTTAAGAGTTTATTTGTTTTGCATAAAACTCATCAGTGGTATCAGATCATTGGCTTGTTTTCTATTGAATTGTTATAATAGTTAAACTCATCAAATTAGGGTTTATGGCAATTAAACTCTCTTGGATAAGGATTTCGAAATTAGGGTTTCTTAGGCCCTAACTTTCAAAATTTTGGTAAGGGTTGAAAGCCTTACCTTGCCCTCCAAGTTTTCGATTTGGAGAGGGGTTCCTTGCCCCTCAAGATTTCGAAAATAAGGTCAGGATTGTGTAACATCCCAAAAATACAACCCAAAAATTTTTGTTTGAAAACTTTACTAAACCATAATATCAAATATTAAAAGATAAAACCATGAATCATGTATCTCAAAATGTCATAATAAATTTACCAAATCGAAACTAGTGTCAAGATCATATCAAAATATCAGAGTCTAACTCCCATGCTAAAACTGTGGTGTGTGCCATGCCATCATCCCGAGCCCTTCCCTGTGCTAGCTGAAGTACCTGAAACCAAAACTGAAACTGTAAGCACGAAGCTTAGTGAGCTCCCCCAAACTACCACATACCATACGATAACATATAAAGCACATACTAGACCTCGCCCACTACATCGGACCGAAGTCCGGAACTGACTAGGGCCTTGCCCACTGCATCGAACCGAAGTCCAGAACTGACTAGGGCCTTGCCCACTGCATCGGACCAAAATCCGGAACTACTAGGGCCTTGCCCACTGCATCGGACCGAAGTCCGGAACTACTAGGGCATTTCCCACTGCATCAGACCGAAGTTCGGAACTGCATCGGACCGAAGTCCGGAACTGACTGAACATAGCATAACATAATCATAGCATATAATATGAACACATATACTGCATACTGCATCGGACCATAGTCCGGAACACATAACACATACCATGCCTATATCACAAAGACACCAAGCATACTGAACTACTACATCAGACTGTAGTCCGGAACTACTGCTAACTAAACGGGTCGGCATTGTGGCCGTAGACTCGTTCCTACTGGAAGGAAACTCACCTCCTAAAGCTGGCTAATGAAATGCTGCTCGGGAACTGTCTGACTGCTGCTCTGGTAACTCCCTGGCTACAATTCCCAAAAGACACTTAATCAGACACCGATAACTAATCTTAGGGTAAAATGACTATTTTACCCCTGGTCAAAGTCAACAATCCGTTGACCTGACTCGCCGAGTTGGGCCGCCAACTCGTCGAGTCCCTATCTTTCCTTCTACTCCCATTCCCGACTCTACTCGTCGAGTTTAGCGAAGACTCAACGAGTTCTCCTTCTATAATAACATCAAGTCAACCTTTATCTGACTCGCCGAGTTGTATGAACAACTCGTCGAGTCCTCCTTCATCATATGAACACGTCCAGTCTGTGACTCGCCGAGTTGTATGAACAACTCGTCGAGTCTGTTCTTACGGGTAAGGAGATTGTCTTGGACTCGCCGAGTCAGGGCGTAGACTCGTCGAGTCCCTCTACACTCAGATCCATCTCTTAACTCACTGAGTCTTTACTCCACTCACTAACGGACTCGCTACTACTGAACAGGGAATCTAAGACTCGCGATCGGACTCGCCGAGTCCTTTGCATGCAGTTTCTATTCAGCCGATTCTAATCAGTTTCAGTGCATCCAATTCATAGATCTGGGTTTCTGGGACAATCTGAACACGTAAAGTTGCTAACTTTACGTGTATCTATGATGCAATGAAGCAATAACACTCAAACTTGGCTATAATGGGGGTTACTTGTCTAGAACAAGGCCATGGCTGCCAAAAGGTGGCCTTCTTGAGCTCCTGGAACTCAAGAGAGGCTAGATCCGAGATATGGCTTGATTGCAAAGCTTCATCACTAGGGATTTGGGGTTTTTGAGCTCAAAACCATCAATTTGGGGACAAACTAGATCTAGCAATACAATAACCAAGATGAAAGCTTTATTACCAGAAAGGATGTCCAAAGAGGAGTATAATCTAGATCTACTTCATCTTCCTTGAGTTCTTCTACCTTCTCTTTCTTCTTCTTGCTCAACAATGCACCAAGATTCCTTCACAAGGGCAAAATCACTCACACACACTTTAAGGAGGCTAGGGTTTCGGGAATAAGTCTCTGAGAGGTGAAGGAGGCTGGTTTGGGGCTATAATGGTGTTTAAATAGGGTACACTCCTTAAAATTAGGGCTTCATCCAGACTGGCGGACTTGCCGAGTCCGGAATATGGACTCGTCGAGTCGCCACGCCTACTCCACGTGCTAACTCGCTGCTACTCGACGAGTTAGGGCCACTGACTCGTCGAGTAGCTTCTAAAATAAAAAGAAAAATAATGTTTTAAATGCATATCAGGAATGGAGCGTTACAACTCTCCCCCACTTATCTTAGACTTCGTCCTCGAAGTCTGCTGCAACTGAATCTGAAAATAACTCCGGATAATGCTTCCTCATCTCCTCCTCGGTCTCCTATGTCCATTCCGAACCCTTCCGGTGCTGCCACTGCACCTTCACTAGCTGAACCACCTTGTTCCTCAAGGTCTTTGTCTTCCGATCCAAGATCGCAACTGGTATCTCGATGTAATTCAGGCTGCTGTCAACATGAATACCCTCCAATGGTACAACTGCTGACTCATCCACGAAACACTTCCGTAACTAAGACACATGGAAAGTGTTGTGGATCTGGCTAAGCTCTGCTAGAAGATCTAACCGATAAGCAACCCGACCCACCCGGGCCAAAAACCTAAAGGGACCAATGAATCTGGGGCCCAGCTTGCCCCTCTTCCGGAACCTGATGACACCCTTCCGGGGTGACACTTTCAGGAGGACCATATCGCCTACCTGGAACTCCAAATCAGAACGCCTCCTATCGGCGTAACTCTTCTGCCGACTCTGAGCAGTCTGGAGCCGGCTACGGACCTTCTGTATCAACTCTGTGGTCTTAAGCACCACCTCAGTGCTCCCCATGACTCTCTGACCGACCTCGCCCCAACAGATTGGGGTCCTACACTTCCTCCCGTAGAGCATCTCAAAGGGAGGCCGGTCTATACTGGAGTGGTAACTATTGTTATACGAAAATTCCGCTAATGGAAGGTACGTATCCCAACTGCCACCGAAATCTAGCACACATGCCCGAAGCATGTCCTCGAGAGTCTGAATCGTCCTCTCGCTCTGTCCATCCGTCTGAGGGTGGAAAGCGGTGCTGAAATGGAGACGAGTACCCATCTCGTCATGAAACCGCTTCCAAAATCTGGAAGTAAACCGGACATCTCGATCTGATACTACTGAAACAGGCACTCCATGACGTGCCACAACCTCTCGCACGTAAATATCGGCTAACTTCTCGGCCGATATGCTCTCCTGGATCGGTACGAAATACGCACTCTTGGTCAACCGATCCACTATGACCCAAATCGAATCAACTCCACATGTAGTCCTGGGAAGCTTAGTAACAAAATCCATAGTGATATCCTCCCATTTCCACACGGGAATGTCTAATGGCTGCATCTTGTCGTGGGGTCTTTGGTGCTCTGCCTTGACCTTCCTGCAGGTCAGGCATGTACCAAGCTACATCCCGCTTCATGCAGGGCCACCAATAATCGGGTTGAAGATCTCTGTACATCTTCGTCGCCCCTGGGTGGATGGAGAACCGAGACTTGTGGGCCTCATCCATCAACACCTGCCGTACTCCTCCCCAGTACGACGCCCAAACTCTCCCATGAAGGGTCAACAATCCTCAACTGTCATAATCGAAAGAAGCTACCCGGCCCACGATCCTCTCATACTTCTGTCTCTCCTCCTTTAGGCCCTCAACCTGTGCCTCTCTAATCTGCTCCAACAATGGAGTAATCACTGTCATCCTCAGACATATATCCCTAATCGGGGCCGACATTGCCTTGGGGCTCAGGGCGTCAGCCACTATGTTGGCCTTGCCTGGATGATAAAGGATCTCACAATCGTAGTCCTTTACCACATCTAACCACCGACGCTGCCTCATGTTTAGATTCGGCTGATCCATGAGGTACCTCAGGCTCTTGTGATCCGTGTAAATGGTACAACGGACCCCATAGAGGTAATGTCTCCAAATCTTGAGGGCGAACACTACTGCCCCCAGCTCTAAATCGTGCGTCGGATAGTTAGCCTCGTGAGGCTTCAACTGTCTAGAGGCATAAGCTATCACATGCCCTCGCTGCATCAACACTGCTCCCATACCTATGATCGAAGCATCACAGTAGACTATGAAGTCATCCACTTCCTCTGGCAGGGTAAGAACCGGCGCCTCGCATAGTCGCTGCCTGAGCGTCTCAAAGGCTGTCTGCTGCTCAGGTCCCCAGCGAAACACTACTGACTTCTTGGTCAGTCGGGTCAATGATACTGCTATCTTGGAGAAATCTTGGATGAATCTCCTGTAGTACCCTGCCAAACCCAGGAAGCTCCGAATCTCAGATGGAGACCTCGGGACCTCCCACTGCATCACGGCCTCTATCTTGGCCGGATCTACTAGTATACCCTTCTAGTTGACGAGGTGTCCAAGGAACTGCACCTCGCGCAACTAGAACTCACACTTGGAGAACTTCGCGAAAAGTTTCTCCCTCTTCAGTGTCTCTAGCACCTCCCTCAGGTGCTCCTCGTGCTGCTCCTGAGTCTTGGAATAGACCAAGATGTCGTCGATGAACACTATCACAGATCGATCTAACATCGGTCTGCATACACGGTTCATGAGATCCATGAACGCGACTGGAGCATTGGTGAGCCCAAACGGCATCACCACAAACTTATAATGACCGTAGCGGGTCCTAAAAGCGGTCTTCTGCATATCATCATCTCTGACCCGCATCTGATGATAACCGGAGCGCAAATCAATCTTGGAGAACCAAGATGCTCCCTGAAGCTGATCGAACAAGTCATCTATCCTCGGGAGTGGGTAACGGTTCTTCACCGTTACCTTATTCAGCTCCTGGTAGTCTATACACATCCGGTGTGTCCCGTCCTTCTTCTTCACAAACAGGATCGGGGCTCCCCATGGCGAACTGCTCGGTCTGATAAAACCCTTGTCTAGCAACTCCTGCAGCTGCGTAGACAACTCCTGCATCTCAGGAGGAGTCAATCCTGAACTCAACCTGTCTCTCAGGAGGTATCCCAGGCAAATCCTCTGTAAATACATCCGGGTACTCGCGTACTACCGGTACATCGTCAACTGTTGCCTTGCCCTTCTCTCGGGCATCTAAAACATAGGCGACGTACCCCGCGCAACCCTGCTGAAAGTAGCGCCTCGCTCTCGCTGCTGAACACAGAATCGGTCCGCGCTGTGGCCTCTCGCCCTGAATCACTAACTCTCCCCCACTAGGAGTGCGAACCCTCACTAACTGCAGTTCACAATCAATCACTGCCCCATTGGGGCTCAACCAATCCATACCCACTATGACCTTATTCCCTCGCAGGGGAATAGGAACCAGATCTACTGAAAACTGCTCATCAAATAAGCGCAACGAACACTCCCTATGTACCCTCGCGACCCTGACGGTCCTATCATCAGCTATATCAACCTCAAGTGGACGGTCCAACTCCCCCGGAGCTCTGCTAAACCGCTTGCTAAGTGCAAGCGAGACAAACGATCGGGTGGCCCCCGAATCAAACAATACTATAGCTGAAATGTCGTTCACTAAGAACGACCCTGAATACAAACACATAATCATGAGAAATAATCAATATTAAATATAGAGATAAGAGGAAAATACATATCTGTCACCATATCAGGAGTCGCCCGTGCCTCCTCTGCTGTCATTTGGAAAGCTCTACTCTTCGCCACTGGCGCCTCAGTCCGACCCTGACAGCCGTTTGTAATCCTCAAAGTAGCAGGGGCAGGTGCTGCCACCTTCCCTGCTGCTGCTAAACTCGGGCACTGGGACTTTTTATGTCCCCTCTGATTGCAATGGAAGCAAATCAGATCAGCTGATGTGGTGGTGGTGGTGGCTGTACAATCTCTACTCATATGCTCGGTCCGACCGCACTTGTAGCAGCCGGAGATCCCTGCCTTGCACGCCCCATCGTGCAATCTCCCACACTTGCCACACCTACTGTGGCTCTGCTGTCCTCTGGATCTGTGATCTGATACCTTGGGCTTTTTGCCCGAACTCCCTGTGCCAGATGTCGCCTCTGGCTTCCTCTTCTTCATCTTCTCCATCTCCAAATCTATCTCTCTCTCACGATCCCTCGTAATCATGTCATCCAGCGTTTTACAGCTGGACCAGTTCACAAACTGTCTGATTTCACTCCTCAACATCTCATGATAACGAGCCTTCTTCATCTCCTCATCAGCCGCATACTGAGGAACGAGAAGAGCCCTCTCCCTGAACTTGGCGGTAATCTCCGCCACAGTCTCAGTAGTCTGAGTAAGATCCTGAAACTCCCTCGCTAACTGCTGCACCTCGATAACCGGTGCAAACTCGGCTCTGAACCTGGTAGTGAAATCGGTCCAGGTCATCGCATCGAGAGCTGCGTCATCTCCCATGACATGTCCGATCTCCTCCCACCAATCTCGTGCCCTGTCCTTCAGGAGACAGGATGCTAGTCTGACCTTGTCCCCCTCGGGACATCTGCTGGTGCGGAATGCATTGGCGACATCCGCCAACCACCTGGTACTCGCAATGGGATCCCGCGCCCCATGGTAGTCAGGAGCTCCACATGCTCTGAACTCCCTGAAGGTGAGGGTGCGCGACCCCATCATGGCCGCCACCTCAGCACGGAATGTGCTCAACTTCTCGTCCATCAGCTCCAAAATACCCTCCTTGATCGAACCGAAGATCACAGGAGTCTGCTCGAGTATGATGCAAGTAACCTTTGAGGAGAGAAACTCCCTAGTCTGCTCATCCACATGCTCGGCCCCCGAGCCTGATCTCGATCCCTCACCGGCACCTGAACTGCCGACTGCTGGTCTAGGGCGTAAAACCACCATTCTGAAAACACATAATGACAATGTCAAGAATACAGATATATCTCGAGGGATCGCTACTACTACAAGTTTCCTGGTCTCACCTCAGCCTTCCTTGATTCGAGTACGGATCCTCTGCTTTCAGTAGTACGGGCCCATACTACCTTCCACATCTATTCGTACTTTCCTCAAGAACTGCCTTGGCCCCACCAAGTCCCTTTTACTACCACTGCTCTCTGCTACACTCATCCTAGGCTTACCCTAGGGTAATCACCAACCCACTCTCCGCTATCAGTTGCACAAGAAGTCCCGGCTACCTCCCCCTAACTAGCTTGTGAATACTATTACATATCACTAAGACTAGATAATTCTTCGAATGAGAGATCCTACCCTACAACGGTTGGACTCAGACAAGAGCTGCGCAATAGAGCTAGACCTAACCTTCTGAAATTATTTAATCCTCACAATATGTAACGTAACATATTCATTTACTAGTTAGTGAAAGATAACTAAGACTCCTAAAAGCACAAAGCAAGCAGCATTCGAGCATCGAGTACACATAATCAAGCATATACTACTCTGGCTATCATACTGACAATTTTGTACTAGCATGCAGTTTTCATAGAGCTGAAACACATATAACAGGCACATAAGGCATCCTTCCTAGATCATTGGTCCTAATCTAGCATGCTGTTCTAATAAAGCTGATAATCATAACATAGCATACACTCGTATGGATAATTTGGGAGTACTTACTTGAGCTCGGCTGATTGCATGCACCACACCCTTTTTCTTTTCAAAGTTCTTTTCTTTCTAAAAATTCTTTTTACTTTTCTAAAACTCTTTTCTTTTGAAAACTTTATACCACTTCCTTAGTTTGAGTTCAGACACACCCGAAAGTGTGCCCGAATCCCTCAGACCAAGGCTCTGATACCAACTTGTAACATCCCAAAAATACAACCCAAAAATTTTTGTTTGAAAACTTTACTAAACCATAATATCAAATATTAAAAGATAAAACCATGAATCATGTATCTCAAAATGTCATAATAAATTTACCAAATCGAAACTAGTGTCAAGATCATATCAAAATATCAGAGTCTAACTCCCAGGCTAAAACTGTGGTGTGTGCCATGCCATCATCCTGAGCCCTTCCCTTTGCTAGCTGAAGTACCTGAAACCAAAACTGAAACTGTAAGCACGAAGCTTAGTGAGCTCCCCCAAACTACCACATACCATACAATAACATATAAAGCACATACTGGGCCTCGCCCACTGCATCGAACCGAAGTCCATAACTGACTAGGGCCTTGCCCACTGCATCGGACCGAAGTCCGGAACTGACTAGGGCCTTGCCTACTGCATCGGACCGAAATCTGGAACTGACTAGGGCCTTACCCACTGCATCGGACCGAAGTTCGGAACTGACTGAACATAGCATAACATAATCATAGCATATAATATGAACACATATACTGCATACTGCATCGGACCATAGTCCGGAACACATAACACATACCATGCCTGTATCACAAAGACACCAAGCATACTGAACTACTGCATCGGACTGTAGTCCGGAACTACTGCTAACTAAACGGGCCGACATTGTGGCCGTAGACCCGTTCCTACTGGAAGGAAACTCACCTCCTAAGATTGGTTGCTGAAATGCTGCTCGGGAACTGTCTGACTGCTACTCCGGTAACTCCCCGGCTACAATTCCCAAAAGACACTTAATCAGACACTGATAACTAATCTTAGGGTAAGATGACTATTTTACCTCCTGGTCAAAGTCAACAATCCGTTGACCTGACTCGCCGAGTTGGGCCTCCAACTCGTCGAGTCCCTATCTTTCCTTCTACTCCCATTCCCGACTCTACTCGTCGAGTTTAGCGAAGACTCGACGAGTTCTCCTTCTATAATAACATCAAGTCAACCATTATCTGACTCGCCGAGTTGTATGAACAACTCGTCGAGTCCTCCTTCATCATATGAACACGTCCAGTCTGTGACTCGCCGAGTTGTATGAACAACTCGTCGAGTCTGTTCTTACGAGTAAGGAGATTGCCTTGGACTCGCCGAGTCAGGGCGTAGACTCGCCGAGTCCCTCTACACTCAGATCCATGTCTTAACTCACTGAGTCTTTACTCCACTCACTAACGGACTCGCTACTACTGAACAGGGAATCTAAGACTCGCGACCGGACTAGCCGAGTCCTTTGCATGCAGTTTCTATTCAGCCGATTCTAATCAGTTTCAGTGCATCCAATTCATAGATCTGGGTTCCTGGGACAATCTGAACACGTAAAGTTGATGACTTTACATGTATCTATGATGCAATGAAGCAATAACACTCAAACTTGGCTATAATGGGGGTTACTTGTCTAGAACAAGGCCATGGCTGCCAAAAGGTGGCCTTCTTGAGCTCCTGGAACTCAAGAGAGGCTAGATTCGAGATATGGCTTGATTGCAAAGCTTCATCACTAGGGATTTGGGGTTTTTGAGCTCAAAACCATCCATTTGGGGACAAACTAGATCTAGCAATACAATAACCAAGATGAAAGCTTTATTACCAGAAAGGATGTCCAAAGAGGAGTATAATCTGGATCTACTTCTTCTTCCTTGAGTTCTTCTACCTTCTCCTTCTTCTTCTTGCTCAACAATGCACCAAGATTCCTTCACAAGGGCAAAATCACTCACACACACTTTAAGGAGGCTAGGGTTTCGGGAATAAGTCTCTGAGAGGTGAAGGAGGCTGGTTTGGGGCTATAATGGTGTTTAAATAGGGTACACTCCCTAAAATTAGGGCTTCATCCAGACTGGCGGACTCGCCGAGTCCGGAATATGGACTCGTCGAGTCGCCACGCTTACTCCACGTGCTAACTCGCTGCTACTCGACGAGTTAGGGCCACTGACTCGTCGAGTAGCTTCTAAAATAAAAAGAAAAATAATGTTTTAAATGCATACCAGGAACGGGGCGTTACAGATTGAAATCCATATCTTCCTCCCGAAGTCACTAATTTCGAAAATGGTATCCCACGGATAGGGTTTTCTTATTTTTAGTAATTGTTAGTTTCACTGATTAAATATGATAATTATAAAATTGGAATATCCCTGCCCATTTTTCGAAAAATTAGGAGGAAAGATTAGGATTAAATTATTTTTATTTAATTGGATAATCATCAATTGATTTAATATAATTAATTAAATGTTTAACTAATAGATAATTATTAAATCATTTTGTTTAATTTTAAATTTAAATTAGTTTTTTTTATTTACGAAATTTAATATTTAAACCTAGTATTTTGAAAAATTTTAAAATACACCTTATATTATATGTAAAATTAAAAGTTTAATAATTACTATATGTATAAGATTAAGTCAGTCAAGTTGCTACTACGCCTCATTCACAAATATAGTCTATAAGGGGGGTATAAGGAAACTGCCTATAATATGGTAGTTGAATGGGTGTCTACTCTCACCCACCGCTTCCTTGATTAGTGGAGGGTCGCTAGTCGAACGGGTTTGATAGGAAAAATTAATTTTGCATTAATAAGTATAATTAGTTAAAAAATAACTAAACGTTTTATTAAAATTTCCAATCTTAGTTACTTTAGGAAAAATGTGAATTTATATGCTAACCCTTGAAATTGCACATTGTACTTTATAATTCGTCAGTGGAATGTGTGTAGTTAACCGACACACTAATAGGGACTAATAAAGAGTGACAATGGGTGTCTCGAAAATTATCATTGATTAATGGAGCGTGTGTGGTTAACCGACACATTAAAATAAGATGATAAATGACATCGAGAGTACCAAGCTAATTTGCATGGTTATTCACATCTTGTTCGTGATCTTCGGTATCCCAATCACAAATGGAAGAGCATAATCGAGATTAAACATGTCATTGAAGAGTTTCAATGAATCTCAAAAGATTTAAGAGTTTCATTAAAACTTAATTCGTCCAAATTTCATTTTCTTGTGGTGGAATTGGTAAATCGTCATTTACATACCTTTACATAATTACAATTAGATTACGACATCCCTTTTCTAAGTTGTGAATTATTTAGTTGGATCCTAGCCTTAATATTTCATTTGGGGTGTTATATTGAGGATTATTCTTATCTAACCAAAAACTATCTTTCTTTTATAGATGTCTACTCCAACTGATGCTTCTGGTTCCTCCTCCTCCTCCAACAACAACAACTTCTCCTTATTGAACATCTGCTCCAAGGTGCAATTGGATGACACCAACTATAATGACTAGATGCGCAACATAAAAATGGACCTTTCTTTTGAGGACAATGAGTATGTCCTTGAGAAACCATTAGAAGATATAAACGAAGAAAAGGCCACTCCTGAAGAACTAGTTGAATTCAAAAAACACTACAATTATGCAAAAAAAGTTGCTTGCATCATGGTGGCCACAATGACTCCTGAATTGCAGAGACACTATGAGGATTACTAGTCGTACGAGATAAACAAGGACCTTAAGGAAAAGTACCATAAGTGAGCTCGTCAAGAAAATTACGAGGTGGTAAAGTCCATCATAACAAGCAAGATGAAATATGGGGAGTCTGTTAGGAGTCACGTGCAAAGGATGCAACGATATGTGGATCGTTTGGTTAAGCTCAATGTGAAATTTGATGAGCGATTGGCTATTGATAGTCTTGCACTCACTACCTAGTTGTTATGATCAATTCATCTTGACCTATCATTCAAACAACAATGAGACAATTTTGTCTCAATTGCAAAACCTCTTGCGAACAGCTGAAGCAGGAATGAAGGGAAAAGGTATTGCCTCCACTCTTACTGCTACTCCAGTTCTGGCCATAGGTCCAGGGAAAGGGAAAAAGAGGAAAGGTACTCCTAAGCAAAACTGGAAAGGAAAGTCCCAAACTGGGTCATCAAGAAGTGGACCCAAAGGAAAATCCAGTTCTGATGCTCCCCATGTCTCTGATCCTAAAGAGTCCACTTGCTTCTACTGCAACGACAAAGGGCAATGGAAACAAAGCTGCCCAAAATACTTGCAAGATATCAAAGATGGCAAGGTGAAGCCAACTTCGACATGTATATACACTATCTTATCTAATAACTCATCATGTTCTCGTTCTTGGGTCCTTGATATAGGATGTTGATTTCACATTTGTTCTGATTTGCAGGGGCTAAAAAAAAGTGAGGGTGTGGAGCACGAAAGGATGAACTTGATCATGGGGAATAGGCGATCTTCACCTATCACCAGGATTGTAGTTTATGGCTTAGTGTTTAGTAACAGGTTAGGATTAGATTTAATAAATTGTTGCTAGTCGTTAGAAATGACACAAAACATTATTTCCTTCCATGCATTCTTTAAACAAGGTTTTATATATTCTTTTAATGATGAGAATGGCTCTATTTCTGCTTGTAAGAATGGTGTTTTTTTATTTTGAATCTTTACCTTGTGATGGTGTGTATGAAACTGTAATGATTGTAGACAATTACATAGGTAATAGTGTTTTTCAAATTGATTCGTCTAATGGTTTAGACAAAGCGTACTTATGACATTGTCGTCTTGGACACGTTAACAAGAAACGCATTGCCCAACTCCAAAAGGATGGAGTGTTGGAATCATTTGACTTAAGGTCAGATGATACATGCAAATCTTGTCTATTGGGTAAGATGACAAAATCACCTTTCACTAGTTCTTGTGAAAGAGGTGAAGGTTTGGTGGACCTCATACACACGGATGTGTGTGGGCCCTTCAGATCATCCACAAGGGATGCTAATTGATTCTACGTGACTTTTACTGATGATTATAGCAGATATGCCTATATCTACTTAAGCAAGCATAAGTCAGAAACTTTTGAAAAGTTTAAAGAGTTTACGCAAGAAGTCGAGAATCAATTGGGCAGGAAGATAAAGATGCTTAGATCCGATAGAGGCGGTGAGTATCTTAGTATCGAGTTCCACGATTACCTCAAGGAATGTGGAATAGCTTCACAACTGACACCTCCTAGGACACCACAACTTAATGGTGTGGCTGAGAGGCGCAATCGAACCTTGTTGGACATGGTTCGTTCCATGATGAGTCGAGCTTCTCTTCCAATCTCATTATGGGGGTATGCCTTAGAGATTGTCGCCCACATTCTTAATCTCGTCCCAACTAAAAAGGTTGCCAAAACACCTCACGAAATTTGGACAGGGAAGATTCCCTCGTTAGCACATATCAAGGTTTGGGGTTGTGAAGCTTTCGTTAGACGTGAGACTCACGACAAGCTTGAACCTCGAAGTGAGATGTATTTTCATTGGGTATCCACAAAAGTCCTTTGGATATTTGTTCTACAGACCTAGTGAGAACGTGGTTTTTGTAGCACGGAGGGGATTCTTTCGCGAGAGAGAACTCATATGCAAAGAGGACAGTGTGAGTGCCATTGATCTTGAAGAAATTCAAGAGTCAAACGATGAAGGAACCTCTAAAGATGCTAGGGCTCAACCCGGGAAAAAAATTCCAATTGAACCGATTGACGAATCATTACCTCTTAGGCGTTCCAGTAGATTTAGAATGCCACTTGAGTTCTATGGTTTCCATATTACTACAGATGGTGATACGTTTATCAGTGATAGTACAAATGGTATATCTGGATGAACCTTCTAACTATAAGGAAGCAATGGCAGGCCCTGAGTCATCCAAATAGAAAGAGGCAATAGACAGCGAGGACAAGTCCATGTATGACAATCAAGTTTGGAACTTGGTTGACAATGTACCAGGTCGTAAGACAATTGGATGCAAATGGATCTTCAAGAAGAAGACTGACATGGATGGAAAGGTACACACTTTCAAGGCTCGACTGGTTGCGAAGGCCTTTACTCAAACCTGGGGGTTGACTATGATGAGACCTTCTCACGAGTGCCCACGATAAAATCTGTTAGGGTAATGATAGCCATAGCTGCCTTTCATGACTATGAAATTTGGCAGATGGATGTCAAAACCACTTTCCTTAATGGGAAACTGGCTGAAGATGTTTACATGAGTCAACTAGAAGGTTTTGTAGATGCAAAGTATTCAAATAGAGTGTGTAAGCTTGAGAAATCAATCTATGGATTGAAACAAGCTTCTCGCAGATGGAATCTTTGTTTTGACGAGATGGTCAAAGATTTTGGCTTCTCTAGAAGTGAGGATGAGCCCTGTGTATATGTCAAAGCTAGTGGGAGTATAGTAACCTTCATGGTATTGTATGTTTATGACATACTTCTTATAGGAAACGACATTCCAACTTTGCAAGAAGTTAAGTCTTGGCTTGGAAAGTGTTTCGCTATGAAGGATCTAGGAGAGGCTGCCTATATTCTAGGGATAAGGATTCTGAGAGACAGGAGTAAAATGCTAATCGGACTTAGTCAAAGTACATACTTGGAAAAGGTACTAAAATGTTTTAGTATGGAAAATTCCAAGAAAGGAGAACTGTCTATACATAGTAATACAAAACTGAGTAAGACTCAGAGCCCGAGTACCGATGTAGAAATAGCAGAAATGAGTAGAGTTCCATATGCTTTTGCCGTTGGATCTATCATGTATGCTATGACATGTACTCGCCCTGATGTGGCTTTTTCTTTGAGCATTGTCAGTCGTTATCAAGGAAATCCAGGTAGAGCTCATTGGATAGCAGTTAAGAATATTCTCAAGTATCTGCGAAGAACTAAGGATTGGGTCCTAGTGCTTGGTGGCAGTGATACATTGAGAGTAACTGGGTATAGTGATGCCAACTTTCAAACAAACAAAGACAACTTTCATTCTCAATCTGGCTGGGTGTTTACCTTGAATGGAGGAGCGGTAACCTGGAAAAGTCGAAACAGGAGACGGTGGCTGATTCTACCTGTGAATCAGAGTACATAGCAGCGAGCGAAGCATCAAAGGAGGAGATTTGCTTGAATAACTTCATCAGAGACCTTGGAGTTGTTCGAGCCACAATGGAGATTTTTTGTGATAATAAAGGGGCGGTTGCCTTAACAAAGGAACCAAGAGATCATCGCAGATTAAGGGGCTGTTTGGTAGGATCTGAATTATTAAGATCTGAATTTTTAAGAGGTCTGAATTTCTAAGAGGGTCTGAATTTTTAAGATCTGAATTTGTATCATATTGTTTGGTTGGAACATCTGAATTGTTGTCTGAATTATAAAAAGGACCATTTTACCCTTCTGTATTTTTTTTTTCCAAATTCAATGTTTATGTATAAAATAACCGGACCACTTCTTGAGTAATTATAAAAATATACATATAAACACTATACAAAATCCAACATAAACAAAAATCAAAATCATACATAAACAAATGTGACTTTTACACCATTATTGACTAATCGTTACATAAGCTACATCATTGGGATTACATGACCTTGTGTTGCATAAGGTATAAGTAGTGCATGTGGCTTTCCCATCTCTAATTTTTTACATATGTTAACCAATTTGCTTTCCCCACTAATAATCAAAACATTTTCAAATCATTTGTTTTATATTAAGTCACTAGGTAACTATACCTGATACCATCAACATATACAAAACATGAAACCAGAAAACATGAAAACGCAGCATAGAGGAAAGAAGAAAAAAACGCAAATAACATGAAAAAAATCATTTTCTTTGATTGAAAACATGAAAAAAAACGCAAAGGAAAAAGCAATACAGGGGAAAAAAGGAAAACAAACTCATCCTTGTTCTTGTTCTAGTAAGAAATCAGCAAACATTTGGAGAATTACTGATTTTATTCTTCCTGTATATTTGTATTTTCGGATGATATCTACTATGTTTGGGAGGTGATTTAAACTTGAGCAGGATGGATCATTAATCAAATTACCTTGCACCTTTCAAGCAAAATAAAAGAAAAAACTTAGGGCAAAGCATATGATTGTAGATCGGAGGCGATTTCAAGCAAACCTGGAGGGCTTCGCTGTTGGCGGCGATGATGTTGGTGTCAGATGCGACGTCGCTGGCAGAGTCGGAGGTAGAGGCGGTGGTTAGCTGGTGGCGGATGGGCTGGCCGGTTTATAGATCGGAGATGCAATGGGGATGGAGCGTCATGTGTTGTGAAAGAGAAAAGGGAAAGTGGGGATGTAAGGGCAAGCGTGTCTTTTTTTTTTCAGATTTGGTTTCATATCTGAAAAAATAAGAGGCGTATGATAAATTAAGAGGTAAAAATTCAGATGTTACCAAACGCTCTTAATCTGAAAAGTTAAGAGGTTGCCTCTTAATTTGTCAATTAAGAGGCTACCAAACAACCCCTAAGACATATCGACAAAAAATACCATTTCATCAGACATAGAGTAGAAGAAGGTCACCTCGTTGTAAAGAGGGTGTCATCTGAAGAAAATCCTGTAGATCCCCTCACAAAGGGTCTGAGTAGGGTCAAGCACGTTCAGCATGCAAGGAGCATTGGTCTGAAAGATGATATTAGTTTTAGTAGTTAGATAGTTAGTTTGAAACTTGTAAAAAAGTAAATGTAATTGATTTTTGGTGATTAAATAATAGAGATTTATTTATGAGTTTGTTTACTACCTTTTGTCAATTGTTTATTATTGTGTTTCATTTTGCATGTTTTACTTCCCGAATAATTCGATTATTCATAAGTCCACAATCGATCATACTTTTGGAAGTAAGTAGTGGATTGAGACTGTCATGAATTGAATTGTAGATTGTCTAAAGAGTTTTAGACATAACAATGATATTGATGCAATGTTCATGAGTACTTAGAAATGGAGATTTAAGTATTGGATTAACCCACACTCAGATAATTACTTCATGGAATTTATCACGAGTAATTATGAGACGATAATATCTTATAATCTTAAAACGAAGATATATATGAGCTGTGGTTTACAAATCAGTCGTGCATTGATAATATGTAAACACATCAGTAACTTGAAGTTATAAAACGTATTGTTGTGCATGATTTTATAAGTAAATAGTGCAAGCATATAAGTCAAAGTTTATCTGTTCCTTTTTCCCTAACGGGAAAACCAATATCTTTGGGCCCCTCGATGATTTGGTGTTGACTTATAGTGTCGGGCCTGGCCTGGACTAAATTTATGTGTTCGATTAGTAGTTCTTTGTCATTACAAATCAGAAATCAGGAAACAAAATATTGGACAATGAGATTGATTATATTCCATGTATCATGTCCGAATGATATCTTGCTGAACGGAGGATTATATGATCACTTATCTTAGGACGTATAATTGACTGGTCAGAGTTCGACAACGACTTTTGGAAGCTACGATTTGCTGATCAGTTTAGAAGTTATACTAGCAATTATAGTTACAGACTTATCAAAATGGGAGACTGTTGGATTAGGTGTCTAAGCCCATAACTATAATTGGTATAAACTTGAATTGATAGCAACACAATCCTTTTGGGTTGCCCTCAAACCTAGCAATTGGACAAGATGTTTTTTTAGAGAGAGGTTGATTTATTATTTGATTAATAAATTGAAATAAATAGTTTATTAATATATTATGTAAATAATATATTAATTATAAATAGTATTATTTAATTAATAATTAATTAGAATTAATTTCAGGATTAATGAAATTAATTAAAAGTAAAGTGACTAAAGTGTAATTATTAAATAGTTGAGCAAAATGCTCCATAACCTTGCGCCAAGGTGGTGGACGGTTTTAGAGGTCCTTTTGGAGCTCTAGAATTATCCTTAGAGGATAACTAGGAAGCTGGATAAATACCAAAAATAAGATAATGTTATTTTATTGGGTTGGGGCTTATCTAGGGTTTCCTTGTTGCACTATATAAAGACTCTAAGGCCTTTATATTTTAGGCACTAAACCCTTAGAGAGCATAGGTTGAAAATTCCCTCCTCCCTCCTCTCTTTTCAACATCCTTCTTGCTAGCTTGGGTGTGAACCATTAGAGGCACGCCATTTGTGGTGCTTGTTTCCAAAGGATCAAAAGGTATGTGTATTCTTTCTTTCTAAATTTCGAAAAATACCTAGGTATCCTTAGGGCTCTTATTTGATGTTCATAGTTGTAAATATAATTAAAGAAAACATAGATCTTTATTAGGGTTGCATGCACACTCAAGAGTTTATTTGTTTTGCATAAAACCCATCACACACATATATACCGAGCATTTCATGTTACAATTTTTTTTTAAATTCAAAAAAGATAAAGAGTGATCTATGTGATTTTGGTTTGTCGATATTTTCTTAATAAAGGACGGGAGACCGAATTAAAAGGGGGGGGGGGGGGGGTATATGTGCACCAACCTTTGTTCACCATCTTCTACTAGCCAAACCACCACCCGCTTTAAGGCATCTATACCCACCACCTTCTCATCCCTATTCCATCACAATTGATCAACACCAACATCATCGCCATCGCCAACGTCAACGACAAATACATTAAGAAGCCATATTATCATTTTCTTTTACATGCAGACCTACAAAAACCAAATTCAAACTTATGTATTTTTTTTGTTGTTCCTATTATCTCTCATTTTATGGCTGCGACTCGGTTAAGAATAAGATTTTACTTTGACTTTGATTATACAAAATGGAGCATCTAAAGTCTAAACAAGTCCAACTCAACTTACACAAGCCACATTAGCACGTGATAATCGACCTAGAACGAGTTACCTGCGAAATGTCATTTATAATATATATATATATATATATATATATATATATATATATATATATATATATATATATTATATTTTTGACAAATTTCAGGTTGCTACATAGAAAAAATGATTTAAAATAAAACATTAGGGTAAAACGATTAATTTTTTCTTTTTGATAAAGTTATTATTATTATTATTATTATTATTTAGTTTTTATTTTTTATTTTTTATTTTTTGAGATGAAATGAAGGTTACTTTCCCTGTATAAAACTGAAAAATAGATTGTTATTTACTGCATTTGCTATTATCGTCAAAATTACGTCTATAAACGAAATTCTATTTTCAACAGAAAATATATATTATTTATTGGGCAATAATTCAGTTTTTACTTTTTTGGTTATTTCTTTTGTCCATCTCCTAAGAGAAATCGTTGGAGCAGACTGGATCCGAAGACTGGTTTATTGCATTGTGAATCACAATTCGATTCGCTCTCTCAAATCGGAGACAACAACCCTTCCACAACTCGAGCAACTCAGTCATCATCGCCGGTTTTTCCATCGATTACACGAACCAGCAAAACCCTCTTGTTTCAGATCCTGATTCGATAGCAGATCTTGTTTCCACATCTTATGCATTTCATTCGTTTATGACTTTTATTCTTATCTTCTGTCCTGGATCTTCGAATTTGATTACAGTAATTCGTTGATTATAAACTCTTATATTGGTCGAAGATATGGCCGGTGGGGTAGCGAATACAGATCAATTCGAGTCGTACTTCAAAAGAGCAGATTTAGATCAAGATGGACGCGTTAGTGGCGCCGAAGCTGTTTCCTTCTTTCAAGCCTCTGGTTTACCTAAATCGGTTCTCGCTCAGGTAACTAGTATTGAGTAATTCTACTTCACTATTAGAATTTTGCATTTTTGTGAAGTTAATCTCAATTTTGATTTCTAATTCAGTCGTTTAACTTTGTTTAATACATACTATGATAATTTTGCGAGAGCATAAATCTGGTACTAGCAGCAGGTCAGATTTGGTTTGATATATCAGCCACGAATCTGTATTGAGTTACTATAGCTAGATTCTGTCGCCTTTTGTTATGCACAACTATATATGATTCACATCATCGTTTTACAAGAAGCAATATGTATCTTGTAATGTAGCATAGAGATAACTTGGATATTTGGCAGTACTATGATTATGTTCATGGATGTATGTATGTTGCTATCTGGAGGTCATATATCATTGGTCATGTGTATACATATTGGTAAGGGCTGCATTATCCACTATTCTTTTCATTTGTGGTATATACACACACTCAAAACCTCTGATTTTAAAGGTAGAATGTCATTATAACCATTCATTACGCTAGTATTTAGTAGTGGGTAAGAATGACTTGATTTCTGATATCAAGGATTTTACTCTACTCTCTGGAAGTAGGTTACATTACTCCCCCTCTTTTGGTATAAATAGCTTGTACTACATCTTCTGACATGTCCTCTAGGCACCTTTGGAATGCAAGGAATATGACAACATATATGTTTGACTTTTAATCTCTACCCACTAGAACACCTTTTCTTTGGTTGTACAGTTTGGTGGCTTGAAATTGACAGTCATCTAAATTTTGAATTTTGATATTACTAGTGTGAGATGACAATCTTTGTGGTTTTTGTATTGGTTTTGTGAGCAAAATTTATTACTTTGTGGTATAATTTAGTGGCCTTGCTTTCCAAAACCTTTAAAGGAGAAATGGTTCTACTTGATCCTACTACCTTGCTTTTGTGTTCCCTATGCATTTATTATCCTTCTTGTTACTTGATAGAAAACACAACCTTGTTAATATGAAAGCTGAGCACGTACATATAAACTGGAAAACATTCTTTAGTTTACTTCACAATATATAATAGCAAAAACACTTTAGAAATTATATCTAACAACACAACTGATGGAGTGCAATGGAAACTTGAAAGACCTTAAATATTGCTGTAAAATCATTCTTTTCAAGCTCAACGATTGTATACTTTTACAAATAAATTTGAATTTTATATTCTACTGCATCTTATCTAGAATCCTTTCTTGCTAACAAATTGCAACTCATTATACAGATATGGACAATTGCTGATCAAAATCGAACAGGTTACCTTGGTAGACAAGAGTTCTTCAATTATCTAAAACTTGTAACTGTTGCACAAAGCAAACGAGACCTTACACCAGATATTGTAAAAGCAGCATTATACGGGCCCGCTTCATCTAAAATCCCTGCACCCCAAATTAACCTCAGCGCCTTACCCGCGGGCCCACCGCCACCTCAGATGGGCAACACTCCTATAAGAGCTCCATCTCCACAGGGTTATCCACCTCAGCAAAGTCAAACCATGAGACCACCTCAGTCAACACTTCCTACCACCACATTTCCATCACAACATGGAGGCATGATGTTGGCTCCATCAGGGTCAAGTCTCTCTGCACCACCTAGACCACAGGGACCCGGGCCCACTAACTTATTGCAAAATCCTGCACCTAAACCAAATGGTACTAATTTGTCAGCAAGTGGAAATGGATTTGTATCCAGCTCAGCATTTGGCCCTCCATCTCAGGCAAAGAACAGTTCTGTGGTTACTGTGTCACCTCCTAATATTCCTGTATCTGGTGGGACCCAATTGCCCAATAAGCCAACTCAATTGCTTCAAGGAAATGTTGCTAATCAAAATCATCAAATGCAACCAAGTTTTAGACCTAATCAACAAGTTCCAGTTCAGAATTCCTCTACTTTTTCTAATCAGCCCTCACAACCTTGGCCAAAGATGTCACAGTCTAGTGTCCAAAAATATACCAAAGTTTTTATGGAAGTAGATACAGACAGAGATGGAAAAATTAGTGGTGATCAAGCACGCAATCTGTTCTTGAGTTGGAAGTTGCCAAGAGGTAGGTGAAGTTTCATTTTCATTTGTTTTATTGAGTTTTATATTTAGTAATTTAAATGCACACCATCTAAACTTGAATATCAATATCCTTAAATTCTTGTTGTTTCAGAGATCTTGAAGCAAGTGTGGGACTTATCTGATCAAGATGATGATAGCATGCTTTCTCTCAAGGAATTCTGCATTGCTCTCTACCTTATGGAGAGATTCAGGGAAGGTCGCCCTCTTCCAAAGGTGCTTCCACCCACTATTTTTGAGGGGTCAACATTGCCGCCATCCGGTCAACCACAACCACCTGGCGCCACATATGGTGCTCCATTATGGAGACCTCCACCTGGTAAGCCCTAAACCATAAACTAGGTTATTAATAACTTTAAAAAAAAAAACCAAATCTTGAATTTTTTTTTGAAGGTGTTCAACAAGCACATGGGATGGTGGGCCCACGCCAGGTCACTGGGGGTGCACCAAGACCACCGCGTCCAGTTCCGGTTCCTGTGACTGAGAATGATGAAGATATGCAGCCTAGACAGCGCAAGCCTACGGTTCCTATACTGGAGAAGCATCTAGTGGATCAACTTAGTACAGAGGAGCAAAAATCATTGAATTCTAAGTTCCAGGAGGCAACAGAGGCAGATAAAAAGGTAAAAAATGTGTAATTCAAGTTGACGTTAATTATATTATTGTATTGTATGATTAATCTCAACTAGAGGTTAAAGGAATTAGAACTAGTTATATTTTTTTTTATTTTTGTAATTAAATATTTTTGTATTGATTGTAGTTGTGTATAGAGTATAGTTAGTTAAATTTTTATTTATTCTTACCCAGGTTGGTGAACTTGAGAAAGAGATATTGGAAGCTAAACAAAAGATTGAGTTCTACAGAAACAAGATGCAGGAAATTGTGAGTTCTCTTTTCTCTTTTTACAACTTTTATAACTAAAACAAGTAGATGATATATTACTTGAGTCAGCAGTAGTATTCTACAACTAGTTCTAATGCACAGTTGATGTTAGAAGTTCATATCCAGTAAATAATGTTTTTAAATAATTTATTACAATCACTAGCTCAGTAGCTCTAAATGTTTTTCTTTCAATCTCAGGTTTTGTACAAGAGCAGATGTGACTCTAGACTAAATGAGATCACAGAAAGGGTTTCCAGTGATAAGAAAGAGGTATGCCCTTTGAATAAAACTCACATTTTCTCATATAATTTCTGTTTTGTAAATTAGTGTGAGCAACTTGTGTTCTAGGTTGAATCACTATCAAAGAAATATGAAGACAAATACAAGCAGTCAGGAGATGTAGCTTCTAAGTTGAGCATTGAGGAGGCCACTTTTCGTGATATCCAGGTTCACTAATAATAATATAAAATACTTTTAATTGTTAAATAAAAAATAGTTCTTTTTTAATCTTATAAGAAAGTACATTTCTCCAAAATTATATCTGATATTTGAATAATTATAACAGGAAAAAAAGATGGAGCTTTACCGAGCAATTGTGAAGCTAGACCAGGATGGAAAACCTGATGAAATTCAGGTATTTTGTATTCTTCCCCTAACTATAAATCCATTAAATGAGAGGCATAGTGAGTGGCATTTTGGTAATTTGAGGGGGTTCTTTTTGTTTAAAATATATGTAGGCTCGTGCTGATCGCATTCAAGCGGATTTGGAGGAGCAAGTAAAAATGTTAAATGAGCGCTGTAAAATGTATGGATTACGTGGGAAACCTACATCACTGGTTGAGCTGCCATTCGGTAAATCCACCTCTTCTGTATAATATTCACAATTTATAAAAAAAAAGGTTAAATACAAGAAATAGCAACATACTTGCGTTGACTTGTCTATTATAGCATCCTACTTTCATTTTAATTTATTATAACATTGTATTTTTAGAAGACAAAAAAAAATACCTTTTTCATTGTGAATGTAATGTGTTTAGGTTGGCAACCTGGTTTCCAAGAAGGAGCTGCTGATTGGGATGAAAGCTGGGATAAATTTGAAGAGGAAGGTAAATAAAATAACACCTACAAAATTAAGTTAAAATTGACCATAGTTTTGCTTCTCTGACAGATTATATATACTGCATTAAATTAATGGAAACTTGCAGGGTTTACATTTGTGAAAGAGCTAACACTGGATGTGGAAAATGTTATTGCACCTCCAAAGCCAAAATCCTTACCAGTCCAAAACAAATCTACTTTCCAATTCCAAGACAACAACAACACTTCATCTTCAGCTTCAGAGGCCAATCATAAGCCCGAGAAATTGACAGTGTCTGTGGAGGACAATAACAATGAATCAAATGAGCAAAAGGAAAAGGAAAAGGAAAAGAAAGACACCTCCTCACCCGAAACCCCAAAAAGCCCGCCTAAGATATTCCACGATGGAAAGACTACCAGTGAAGACGGTTCACCACATGCTGTCAAAACCCACAGGTACTTCAAATGCAAGAAATAGCAACACACTTTCACTTTCCTTCATTTCTTTATTATAATATAATATTTACTTTTGTTTTGTTACTTTTGCAGTGAAAATTTGGATACACAGTCGGTTGTTTCTAGTGAAAAAGGCTTTGATGAGCCAGGATCAGGATGGGGATTTGACACTCATTATGATTCAGATGCATCAGCAGCTTGGGATCTCAATGCTACTACAAAACCTAATAAGGTAAAACATCTTCCTATTTGACTATTTTCTATGTCGAGTCTTTTTCTACACATATTCCTTAAATTCTTTTTTTTTGCAGGATACGGATCAAGGGAGCAAATACGAAAATTCCTTCTTTGATTCCGATTCATGGGGCGGCCTAAACCCTATAAGAACCGAGATTCCAAAAAAGAGCACATTCACATTCGATTCCGTTCCAGGAACGCCCGCGTACAGCTACGCCGGATCCCCACCCGCAGACAATCTATTCCAAAACCGGGCCCCGTTCTCGTCCTCCTTCCCCGATTCTGTCCCTGGAACCCCGGCTTACAGTTTCGCCGGTTCTCCTCGAAGCCATTCCAATTCCAATTCCAATTCCAACCAACCATTCGCTTCGGTATTCGCTGATTCCGTTCCGAGCACTCCAATGTACACAAACTCACCTCGAAGATACTCCGACGGGCCCGAAGATAACTCCTTCAGCAACAATTTCTCACGGTTCGATTCGTTCTCCAGCAACGCGCCTCACGACCCGTTTTCGAGATTCGATTCGTTCCGAAGCACCGCCCAGGATTCGGAGTACGACCAAGGGTTTAATGAACGGCAAACGACGCTTTCGAGATTTGATTCGATGAGGAGTTCGGCGGATTCCGATTTCGGGCATTCGTTGTTTCAGACTCGGGAATCGGAATCGTTCTCGAGGTTTGATTCCATGCAGAGTAGGAATGGGAATGTGAATGGGAATGAGTCGTCGGATTTCGGTCATGGGTTTCCGGCTTTTGACGATGGGGATCCGTTTGGGTCGGGTGACCCGTTTAGATCGCATCATGATCCGTTTAAGAGTGAAACTCCGAGGAGAGATTCGGTAGATGGTTGGAAGGCGTTTTGATGAGATTGCAGTAGTATCGGTGAATTGTCTTGATGATGATGTAGGTATATATAGAAAGAATGTTTAAAAATATCTGGCTTGTTTGATTGTTTGTTTGTTTGATTTGGGAATTGGGTGTCGTACTCTTTTAGAAATATGATTCTTTTTCTTTTAATTTTTGTTGTTAAAATGGATTTATTTCCTCTTTTCATATTGTAAACTTGGTCTCATGTTTGAAAGGTATCATTTTTGCAAGTTTTTTTTAGGGACCAATGGTTATTGTTTTTCATTATCTTCAGCGAAAAAAAGAAAAAATATTTGCTTAAGTGATTACATTATCAAAGCTGAAAATATGAGACATTAATTACATTAATACAGGTTCATCCAAGAGTTCTTGTATAAATTGAATTTATAAAGTGAACGAGAGAACTGTAGAACTGTTAGATCAATGGTGATATTAAACTGACCATAAACATTTTATTTATACTATAAAACACAATTACTAAACTTCCCAAAATAGAACTCTAAAATGATAATGTATAAATTTTAAAGAAAATGACCATAATAATCATGTTTTCTAAGTTTTTCCACAAAATAACCAAAAATCATAAAAATGATCATAGTAACCCTCTGCGAAAATCTAGGTGACTGTAGTTTTTTTTTTTTTTTTTTTTTTTTGATTTCGCAAGTCACTATCCGTAAGATTCTAGGAGGCTTGTGATTTTTTAATTTTTTTTTTGGAAAGACATCGTTACAAAGAACACAATAAAAATTATTCAACAAAATCGAATGTCGTATATGAACGTTATGAATGATCAAAGTTGTTTTTTTTCCTCATATTTTACACCAAGTAGCTGATTTTGAGCTAAAAGAATATGATTTCTCGACACCTAGATTTGAAGTTTAATACGTCCATGGAAAACCCTTGTTACAAAGTAGGGGTGAGCATTTGAACATGTGAACTGCACAGGGGCGGACGCAAGAATTCATAGTAGGGGTTTCACGGGAAATTTTAGTAGTTGCATGATAGTAGAAAAAAAAATTTGAAATTTTTTGCATTGCGTCCGGAAAAACCAGGGGTTGTTTGTGCCACTATGTGCCCTATACTAAAACCGTCCCTGGGACCAGACCTGGTGTAACATCCTGATGTTGAAGTATTTCCAAAATTTAACCGTAAGTATAAAGATTATTGCATTTTAGCCCTTGTGTATGAGAAATGTTGCAAAATGGCCCATAGTGTCACTTTTGTAAATAATGGGCGTGGGGCACGTACATGGGTATACTCATATCGTATGCTGGGCATACGTGGCAGGATCCCAAACCTAAATTTTTAGGGTTTGGAACCTATTTAAACACATTTATGGCCTCCAACACTTTTCTCTCATCAACCTCTATCACTCCATTCGACCATAGCAAACCCTAATTCCTTGTTTGAGCATTCTTGACCTTTTGAGTGCATTTTGGTAACCTTAAAGGAGAAGGAAGGAAGTTGATTCATCTTGGAAGCTTGAAGAAGATTTGGATATGGAACTCTCATCTATCTAGCAACCTCCAGGAGGTATAAAGTTTTGATATCGGCTTGCATTTCCTTAGATCTTGTTAGCTCTTGAGTTTTGAAGCATTTTGGTCCCAAATCTTGACAATTATGAGTATGGCATACTCTAGCCCATATAAGTTGTCCTTCCAGACGTTTTGAGATGTCTTGATGCATAAAAATATGATCTTGGTTCTTATTTCTTCCCCATGCATGTGCTAGGATGTCCTAATGGATTAAGAGGTTAGGGTTTGTTGGTATTAAACACTTCTAGCCATGCAAAGTCATAAAGTTGGAAACTTTATGACTTATAATGATATTTTGAGCCTAGATCTCGATTTGGACGTAAGGACTTGATGGATTAATCTCTTAATATGAAGTTGAGGTGGCCAGGTGCGTATTTAATAGGTTGTGGTGTATTTAATAGGTGACAAGTAGAGCCAAGATTCGGAGCAGAGATTTATTCAGCTATCGTTTAGACTGTGAGGTGAGTTTTCCTCACTGTACTTGTGGGTCGAAGGCACCAAGGCCGACCCATTGGATTGATATTTTGTTATATACCGATTGATGATATGTTGAGTATGCTATAGATCTATATGATTATATGATAGTTATTGATATGCGTTAGACTGGTAGATTTGTAGGACTACTTGTGATTACTTGTTGTATGATTATCTGTCTGCTGGATATGCTTGTTATCTGTTATATGTCGACATTTTATGTTTATGTTGAGACTGTACTGCTTTGTGCTGTCAATCAACAGACCGGGGCAATCCAACCGGGAGGTTGTGGGCCAGGGCAATCCAATCGGGATGTTGTAGGCCAGGGTAATCCAACTGGGAGGTTGTGGACCCAGTATGCGAGGTAATCCAACCGGGAGGTTGTGGACCCAGTACATGATATGCAGGGCATTCCAACTGGGAGGTTGTGAGCCAGGGTAATCCAATCGGGAGGTTGTGGACCCAGTACATGATATGTAGGGCATTCCAACTGGGAGGTTGTGGGCCAGGGTAATCCAATCAGGAGGTTGTGGACCCAACATGCTGAATTGTATATGTTTTGTGTGGTGTGGGGGTACTTTGGGGGAACTCACTAAGCTTTGGCATACAATTTCAGTTTATTGTTTCAGGTACTTCTGTTGATTGCAGGAAAGCAAAGCCATGATCTTGCACATCTTCCTGTTTTTATGATATTGGATCTTGGGAAAAACTCTGATTATGTTTATACTTTTCAAACAATGGTTTTGTAAACACTTTATGGATGAAATGGGTTATTTTAGAAAATTTTAAATTTTTATGATTTTTAGGATGTTACACCTGGACCTGGACCCTTTTTTGGACCCATGGGCTGGTTCTCGGTTCTAGGAATTGATCAAAACCGGTCCGGTTTTTTTACTAGTTTGGTTTTTGGATCGGACTATTTAAAAAAAACTTTAAACAAGCATATCTCATTTGTTTCAAGTCGGATTGACATGCAGTTTTTTCTAACGTGTAATTTAGAGTTTTTACATGATTTTAGACAATAATTTTGTTGTTGTTGGTGTTATATTTAATGAATTACAATCATTCAAAGCTAAAATATTTCAGTTTTTCAGCTATAATTTTAAACTTTTGTATTATGTGAAAATCTTTAAACAAACATATCTCATTCATTTTAAGTCGGATTGGCATGCGGTTTTCTCCAACGTGTAATTTAGAGTTTGTACATGATTTTAGACTATAATTTTGCTGTTCTTGGTTTTATATTTAATGAATTACAATCCTTCAAATTTGGGATATCAAAGCTTAAATATTTTAGCTTTATAGCTATAATTTTAAACTTTAGTATTCTGTGAAAATCTTTAAACAAACATATCTCATTCGTTTTAAGTCGGATTGACATGCAATTTTTTTGTTCAACTTGTAATTTAGAGTTTGTACATGATTTTAGACTATAATTTTGTCAGTTTTGGTGTTATATTCAATGAATTACAATTCTTCAAAGTTGGGATATCAAAGCCGAAATATTTCAACTTTTCAGCTATAATTTTAAACTTTTGTATTCTGTGAAAATATTTAAACACACATATCTCATTCGTTTTAAGTTGAATTAACATGAGTTTTTTTTTCCAACGTGTAATTTAGAGTTTGTACATAATTTTAGACTTTGATTTTTCATTTTTGGTGTAACGTCTCAAAACTCATAATAAATTTTTTTGATTTCCAAAACCATTCTCATAAAAACTTCAAGTCAATAAAACATTGTTTTCCAAAACATCAAACAAATTAGAGTATCAATACATCTCTCAAATATCAAACCCATAAAATGATGTGCATGATCACACCTCTGCTTTCCCCTAATCCCCTGAAGTACCTGAAACATTGAAATTCACAACTGTAAGCCAACGCTTAGTGAGTTCCCCAAAATACCACACACACCAAATACAAATACAATGCATGCAAGCATGAGCCTTAAGTCTGTATGGACCACCTCACAAGACATACAGGATGCCTGGACCACTCTACCGAGTCTATAATCTACTGGCCTGCCTCGGAAGGCCTATAGTAGCTGGACCGGTCACTTTGGGCCTGCAATATCAACTGGACTGCACAAACCTCTTGTCCTTCAGCACACAGTTGACCCGCCTCAACCCAACTACAACATGTCGACATATACAAATAAAAAATTTTAACCAAACACAGGTAATCATAACAAATCTACCTGCCTATCATACCGCTATAACATAGCAACATCCTATACTTAAGGATAATATAATCAAGTGGGTCAGCCTTGGTGCCTTAGACCCAGAGGCATAGTAAGAAAACTCACCTCGAAATCAAGCAGATAATACAATAAATCCCTACCGAGATCAAAACTGACAACACGAGTCACCTATAAGACAGTAGGAACTCAACCTCAGTTTAAAACCCAAACTCACAAGCTGACTAAAAGTAAACTAAGTCAGAAAGTCAACAAGTCAACCCCCAAGGTCAACGGTCAAGTCAACAGCCCCAAAACCCAAATCAACGAGTCGCCACGTCGTGGCCATCCATTGGCCATGTCGTGGCAACGTAAAGACAAAACAGACGGGTCCTTATCCAGTCGCCACGTCGTGGCAACCTAAGGCCACGCCGTGGGGACTGGTCTAAACAACTTAACATATTAAGTTGTTTTTCCAACGATTCCAAGAGCTCTAAAGCTCAGATTTGGTCCTTCCCACGGTTTTGATGGATAATGTTTCCAACTTTATCCATTAAGACATCTCAATAAGTCAAGATCTTAAACCCCAAGTCCTTAAAGGCAACTCAAGTCATGCAAATACCCATTAAGCAGTTAATCATTAGAGTTACTTCTCCAAAGTTTCTAGAAGGATTTCCTACACCTAATGGACCATAAAAATCATAGCTTTATGGACATGTCTGTCCAATGCATGTCTTTTCTATTTTAGGTCAAAAGCATGGAAAATATGTGCTCAAAGCTTGTACATGGGGCCAAAACTCCAAGGATCCTCAGATCTGGAACATATAACACTAAGATGACCACATGGATCCATAAAGTTTCCAACTTTAAATCCAACCTTCCAAACCTTAAAATCAAGAAGATTCAAGGACAAAAGGCCAAGATCTAGAAGCAAAGTGACAAAAGATTGGATCTTGGACACTTACAAGGGTCATGGAAAGATGATGAGACTTGCTGTTGGATAAGGTGTCTAAGTCCATAACTATTTCTGGTATGTACTTGACCCGGTTTGGCATGGTCCATTTGGGTTGCATGGCATCATGCATTTGGATAGACTAAAATGAGAGAAATAACACTTATGGTTTATTAATATATTATAAGTTCTAATATATTAATAATATTATTTAATTATTATTGATCAAGAATTAATTTGGAATTAATTAAAGTGATCAAAAGAAGACTAATTAAATATATGGATTGATTGTGTAAATCACTCATACTTGTATAGTGGGCTAATGCTCCATGGATTATCAAGTTGGGCTAAAAACCCATAGGATGCTCCATGGTGGTTATAGAACCCATGGGTCATGAAAATGAAAGGTCATGACAATTAGGGTTTACATGGTGTAACCCTAATTGTAACACACTATATAAGGACCCCTATGTTCACCAAAATCGGCACTTAAGCAAGAAAGAAGAGGGCTAGCCGATTTCAAGTAGTGTGACATTTCTCTCAAGTTTATTCCAAGTGCATTTGGTGTTGTGTGAGACATTTGAGGCATCACACTTGAGGTGCTAGGCTCACAAGGTTTTCAAGGAATCCAAACTACTACAAGGTATGTAATCTAGCTAACTTTTATGTTTAAAAGTTCCCCATGTATAGTAGATAGGATTATGAACCTTGGAAAAATCATTTTGCATGTATCTTAGTCAAACATAGATCCAAGGTTTCTAGGGTTGCATGTACACCTTATGAGTGTTAGAATGCTCAAAACCCTTCAGTGGTATCAGAGCCTAGGCTTGTTTGTTTGATACTTGATGCAAAATAGCTGAAAAAGTCAAAATTCTAGCTGTCTGCACAGGGGACTCGCCGAGTTCATGGGGGAAGTCGACGAGTCCAAGTGTATCTTCAACCAACTCGGCGAGTCAGCTCTTGCACTCGACGAGTTGGCCATGCAAAGTGCAGATTTTTGATTTTTGCTGCTGGAAATGAACTAGAAACATTACCCTAAACTGTTTTGGTGTTTTAAAACTTGTTTTAGATGGAGTAATGGTTGTTCTAATCCATTTACAATGGCTAATATCAAAATTCCATGTTTATATGTGTTCATATGTTCTTGAAATTTTGATATGAATATTCATGTTCTTATGAGTTCTTGCAAGGTCATAGGAATTATGTACTATTGATTGATAGTTAATTCATGATCATGATGTGTTTTAATGGAGTTCATAACTTGTTCTCAAGTTATGGATAACCAAAAGTCACTTTGTAATAAATCCATTAAAAGAACACATAAGTTACAAAAATGAAGAGTCTTCATTTTTAATAAACAATAACTCATAAGTTATGAATTGAAAAGTTTTGTAAAGTTACAAAACTTGCCCTCAAGTTTTGGAACATGTAAAGTCATCTAGTAAACTTTAGTTCCAACCCCTAGAATTTTAAAAGTTAAAATTCAACCCTTATACTTTATAATATTATAAGTTTAATAATAATTATATATGTATAAGAACAAAGTCGTTTTACCGTTAGTAGGCCTCATTCACGAAGCCAGTCTATAAGGGGGGTATAAGGTTGTTGTCTATAAAATGACAGCTTAATGGGTGTCCATTCTCACCCACCGCTTCCTTGACTGGTGGAGGGTCGTTAGCCGAATGGGTAAGACAAGGACCTTAAATTCTCATTAAAAGTATGATGAAAAATAAAGTAACTAAATGTTTTTATAAATTCTAAATCTTAGTTACTTTAGGAAAATGTGAATAAGGTGCTAACCCATGAAATTACACTTTGCACTTTGATTAAGTCGTTAGTGGAGCGTGTGTGGTTAACCGGCACACTAACCTGGAGTTAACAAGGTAGGTAAAGGGTAACTTAATATTTATCATAGTATTGATGGAGCGCGTGTGGTTAATCGGCACATCGATTGAGGGGTAAATATTAAGGGTACCAAGTAATTTGCATTGTTACTTCACACCTTGTTTTGTGATCCTCGGCATCCCAGTCACAAAACCTAAAGGGCACACTCGAGATTGAAACATGCCATTGAAAAGTTCAATGAATCTCAAAAGAATCTAGGAGTTTCTAAAAACCAATTAACACCTAATAATTTCGTTTTTCATGGTGGAAATTGGTGAATCGTCATTCACCTACCTTTCAAATCTGTTATAGCTTAGATTACGACATCCCTCTTCTAAGTTATAATATATTGTGATTGGATCCTAGCCTTAATAATACATTTGGGTGTTTTATTAAGGATTATTTTTATATCTAATCTAAACTTGTCTTTCTTCTTTTTCAGATGTCTTCCAACAATGCTGCTTCTGGCTCAAACCCTACCAACTCCTTCTCTCTCATGAATCTTTGTGGGAGAGTCATCTTTGATGGATCCAACTTTATGGATTGGATCAGGAACATCAGGATGGTCACACGCTATGAGGACAAGGAATATGTACTCGACAAGGAGCTTAAAGAACTCGAGCCGATTGCTACTCCTGAGGAGGTCGCTGAATATCAGGCCCATGAAAGAGATGCTAGCAAAGTGGCGTGCATCATGTTGGCCACTATGACAGTCGAGCTCCAAAAGTCCTATGAGGACTACTATCATTTTGAGATGCACCAGGATTTGATGGACTGCTACCATAAGAGTGCTCATCAAGAGCGATATGGAATCATCTCCTCCATGATAACGACCAGGATGAAGGATGGTGAACCCATCACGGGCCACATGCAGAAAATGCAAAGGTATGTGGACCGTTTGCTGAAACTAAATGTGAACTTCCCATAGGAGTTGGCAATAGATATCATTTTGCACTCCTTGCCTTCGTGTTATGATCAATTCCACATGACATACCACATGAACAAGGAGGAAGTTACACTCAGCAAAATTCAAGGACTTCTGAAGACCGCGGAAAGTGGTCTTAAAGGTAAGTCGGTTGTTACCATTCCTACTCCTACTCCAAACTCCGCCCCTGTCCTGGCAATCGGGAAAGGTAGAGGGAAAAAGAGGAAGAACCCTTCGAAGGGTACCAAGGGTAAGACCCTTGATGGCTCCTCTTCAAGTGGAACCAAGAAAGGTTTCGTCACTCCTTCTTCTGACCCAAAAGAGGCTGAATGCTTCTATTGCCATGAAAAGTCGCACTGGAAGCGAAACTGCCCAAAGTACCAGCAAGATCTCAAGGATGGGAAAGTGAAACCCACCCATGCAGGTATTTACACAATATTGTCTAATAACTCACCCTATTATAACTCTTGGGTCCTTGATACCGGTTGTGGTATTCATATTTGTTCTGATTTGCAGGGACTAAGAAGAAGTGAGAATGTGGAGCATGGAAAGATAAACTTGATCATGGGGAATAGGAAAGCTTCACCTGTCACCAAGATTGGAGTTTATTCTTTGTTGCTAAGTAATGGGTTTACATTAGATTTGAATAAATGTTGTTACTCGCCTGAAATGGAAAGAAATATTATTTCCTTTTATGCTTTGTACAAACAAGGTTTTACCTTTTCATTTGATAATGATAGTGGTGGTATTTATGCTTTCTTTAATAATGTTCTTTATTTTAAAGCATTACCTTGTGATGGTGTGTATGAAGCTGTGTCTGTTGTAGATAACCTAGGAAATAATGTGTTGTGTATTGATTCTTCTAATAATAATAACTTGGATAAAGCATCATTATGGCATTGTCGTCTTGGACATGTAAGCAAGAAACGCATAGGCCAACTCCAAAAGGATGGAGTCTTGGAGTCATTTGATCTAAAGTCAGATGATAGTTGTGAATCATGCTTACTTGGGAAAATGACAAAGTCACCCTTCACTGGTACATGTGCTAGTGGTGAAGGTTTGTTGGATCTTGTACACACTGATGTGTGTGGACCCTTCAAAACTGCCACAAGGGATGCTAATCGTTATTATGTGACTTTTACTGATGATTATAGTAGATATGGTTATGTCTAGTTAATAAAGCATAAGTCAGAGACTTTTGAAAGGTTTAAAGAGTTTAAACAGGAAGTAGAGAATCAATTGGGCAGGAACATTAAGATGCTTCGATCCGATCGAGGTGGTGATTATCTTAGTACAGAGTTCCTTGAATATCTTAAGGAATGTGGGATTATCTCACAATTGACACCTCCCAGGACACCACAGTTGAATGGTGTGTCTGAGAGGCGCAATCGGACCTTGTTGGATATGGTTCGTTCCATGATGAGTCGAGCTTCACTATCAATCTCATTCTGGGGGTATGCCTTAGAGACTGCCGCCCATATCCTTAATCCAGTCCCTACAAAGAAGGTTGCCAAAACACCTCATGAGATGTGGACCGGAAAAGTTCCCAATCTGGACCACATCAAGATTTGGGGCTGCGAGGCTTTTGTGAGACGCGAGTTCCCAAAACACCTCATGAGATGTGGACCGGAAAAGTTCCCAATCTGGACCACATCAAGATTTGGGGTTGAGAGGTGTATTTCATCAGCTACCCACAGAGATCCTTTGGTTACCTTTTCTATAGACCCAGTGATAATGTGGTCTTTGTAGCAAGGAGAGGAGTCTTTCGCGAGAGAGAATTTATAAGCCAAGGAAACAGTGGGAGGCAAATTGACCTTGAAGAAATTCAAGAGTCAAGTGGTGAAGGAACCTCAAACCCTAGCAATCAACCTGAGGAAGAAACTCCTGTTGATCCGACAGAAGAGTCTGTACCTCTGAGGCGTTCCACGAGAGTTAGGAATGCACCTGAGCATTACTATGGTTTCCATATTACTGCGGAAGGTGATACTCTTATTAGTGATATCATACTGGTAAGTCTGGATGAACCTAATAGCTACATGGAAGCCATGGTAGGCCCTGAGGCTGCTAAATGGAAAGAGGCTATGGACAGCGAGATACAGTCCATGTATGACAATCAAGTTTGGAACTTGGTTGACAATGTACCAGGTCGCAAGACAGTCGGGTGCAAGTGGATCTTCAAGAAGAAGACCGACATGGATGGTAATGTACACACTTATAAGGTGCGACTGGTCGCAAAGGGCTTTTCTCAAACTCCAAGAGTTGATTATGATGAGACTTTTTCACCAGTAGCGAAGATTAAGTCTATTAGGGTTATGCTAGCCATTGCTGCATTTCATGACTATGAAATATGGTAAATGGATGTCAAAACCGCCTTCCTTAATGGAAAGTTGGCTGAGGATGTTTACATGAGTCAGCCAGAGGGTTTTGTCAGTACAGAGTACCCTAATAGAGTGTGTAAGCTTGAGAAATCCATCTATGGATTGAAACAAGCACCTCGCAGATGGAATCTTTGTTTCGATGAGAAAGTCAAAGAGTTTGGATTTTTGAGGAGTGAAGATGAGTCCTGTGTATATGTCAAGGCTAGTGGGAGTATAGTTAGCTTTTTGGTATTTTATGTGGATGACATACTACTCATAGGAAATGACATCCCAACTCTGCAGGAAGTGAAGTCCTGGCTTGGGAAGTGTTTCGCTATGAAGGACCTTGGAGAAACTGCCTATATTCTAGGGATAAGGATTCTGAGAGACCGGAGTAAAAGACTAATTAGACTTAGTCAGAGTACCTACTTGGATAAGGTGGTGAATAGGTTCAGCATGCAGAATTCCAAGAAAGGAGAGTTACCGATCCAGAGTAACGCCAGACTGAGTAAGACTCAGAGCCCGAGTACATAGGCTGAGATAGCTGAGATGAGTCGAGTACCTTATGCTTCCGTTGTAGGCTCGATCATGTATCTATGACTTATACTCGTCCTGATGTTGCCTTTGCATTGAGTATGGTCAGTAGATATCAGGGGAACCCTGGCAAGGCTCACTGGACTGCGGTAAAAACATTCTTAAGTACCTGCGGAGGACTAAGGACTGGGTCCTTACCCTTGGTGGGAGTGATGACTTGAGAGTAGAAGGGTATAGTGATGCTAGCTTTCAGACTGATAGGGATAATTTCCGCTCTCAGTCAGGCTGGGTCTTTACCTTAAACGGAGGAGCAATTTCTTGGAAAAGTTCCAAGCAGGAGACAGTAGCCGATTCAACTTGCGAATCAGAGTATATAGCGGCAAGCGAGCAACAAAGGAGGCTTCATTGGAGACCTTGGAGTTGTACCTGCTATAAAGGAGCCTATAGAGATTTTCCGTGATAGTGAAAGCGCAGTTGCCTTAGCAAAGGAACCAAGGGATCACGGGATATCCCGACACATCGACAGAAAATACCATTTCATCAGACATCGAATAGAAAAAGGACTCCTCGTGGCAAAGAGGGTATCATCGGATGAAAACCCTGCAGATCCCCTCACGAAGGGACTGGGTAGGGTTAAGCATCTCCAGCATGCAAGGTGCATAGGGCTGAAGGATGATATTAGTTTTAGTAGTTAGATAGCTTTGAAATGTGTAAAGTGTAATTGACATTTGATGATGAAGAAAAGTTGTGTTTATTTATGAGTAAAGTGTTGCTATCTTTTGTCAATCGTTTACTATTATTTCATTTTGCATGTTTTGACTTCCAGAATAATTGTGTTTGGTATATCATATTATTCGAATTCTCCACAGTCGGTCATATGTTGGAAGTAGGTATGAATCAAGACTGTCATGAGTTGGTTGTAGAGGTCTAAGATGTTGGACATGGCTACAACACTCATGAGTACTCATAAGTTCTGAGTATTGGATTCAACCCACGCTTGCTGGTATCACTTTATGGAATTTATCTCGAGTGATCGCGAGACGGTAATATCATATAAGTCTTCAAACCTAGAGATATGACTTGTTGCCTATGAGTTGGTTATGCATTGATTGTACGAAAATGCATTGGTAACTCGATGTTATAAAACTTGCTTTTGTGTATAATTCAACAAGTAGTAGAACAAGCATATGAGTCGAAGTTTATCTGTTCCTTCTTGGATTAGAAGCGATATCTGGGCTCCTCGATGATTTTGTGTTGACCCATGTATCGGGCACGGTCAGAACTAAGTTGATGTGTTCAATTAAGTTCTATGTCAAACAAATCGGAAATCGAGAAACAAACTGCTAGACAATAAGTAAGACATTGTTCCATGTATTTGTCCGGCTGATATCTAGAACATATGATTATATGATCACTTATCTTAAATGGCGTATCATCATCATCTCAGTTCCGAGAGACCTTGAAAGAGCTACGATTGCTAATCGGTTCCTGAAGTCATACTTGCAGTTATAGTTATTAGACTTATCCAAGTGGGAGACTGTTGGATAAGGTGTCTAAGTCCATAACTATTTCTGGTATGTACTTGACCCGGTTTGGCATGGTCCATTTGGGTTGCATGGCATCATGCATTTGGATAGACTAAAATGAGAGAAATAACACTTATGGTTTATTAATATATTATAAGTTCTAATATATTAATACTATTATTTAACTAGTATTGATCAAGAATTAATTTGGAATTAATTAAAGTGATCAAAAGAAGACTAATTAAATATATTGGTTGATTGTGTAAATCACTCATACTTGTATAGTGGGCTAATGCTCTATGGATTATCAAGTTGGGCTAAAAACCCATAGGATGCTCCATGGTGGTAATAGAACCCATGGGTCATGGAAATGAAAGGTCATGACAATTAGGGTTTACATGGTGTAACCCTAATTGTAACACACTATATAAGGACCCTTATGTTCACCAAAATCGGCACTTAAGCAAGAAAGAAGAGGGCTAGCCGATTTCAAGTAGTGTGACATTTCTCTCAAGTTTATTCCAAGTGCATTTGGTGTTGTGTGAGACATTTGAGGCATCACACTTGAGGTGCTAGGCTCACAAGGTTTTCAAGGAATCCAAACTACTACAAGGTATGTTTTCTAGCTAACTTTTATGTTTAAAAGTTCCCCATGTATACTAGATAGGATTATGAACCTTGGAAAAATCATTTTGCATGTATCTTAGTCAAACATAGATCCAAGGTTTCTAGGGTTGCATGTACACCTTAGGAGTGTTAGAATGCTCAAAACGATTCACTTGCTTGCTGAATCATATTCTAAAGCACCTTCTTTTCCTTCTCCAAGCTACCAAGAGTACTAAAAGGACCAAGAATCACCAAGAGAGGATAAGGTTAGGTTTTTTGCGTCTAGAGAGTGATGGAGGCTGGGGATGAGCAAACCCTAGCCTTCACTTTCCTTTAAATATGACTCAAACCTGAAAAATTAGGGTTTTGGACATCAAGCGGTCGCCACGCCGTGGCCAAAATACAGCCACGTTGTGGCAACCAAAACCGGATACGCGTTGAATAACGCTTGGCCACGTTGTGGTGATGCCTTAACCACGTCATGGCAACCCCAAAAATCATAATTTACTTAACTAAAATGTACCTCACGGTCCAAATGTTACATTTGGTATTATATTCAATGAATTATAATCCTTCAAAGTTGGGATATCAAATATTTCAACTTTTCAGCTTTCAACTTTTGTATTTTGTGAAAATCGTTAAACAAGCATATATCATTCGTTTTATGTCGGATTGGCATGCAGTTTTTTCCAACGTGTAATTTAGAGTTTATACATAATTTTAGACAATAATTTTGTCTTTTTGGTGTTATATTCAATGAATTACAATCCTTCAAAGTTGGGATATCAAAACTGACAATTTTCAACTATTTTTTAGATTATAATTCTGAATTTTATGTATCTTTGATAGATAAATCACATGAAAGGGATCTTGGTTGAGTACCGAAAAATTCTTACTTCGTAATGGTAACGAATATGGTGTTGTTCTTTGAAAATCTCAAGACAAAAACAAAGATTGTTTCAGCTACATCAAAACCTTTGATAAAATTCAAGACATACATCTAACAAATTGGTCAACCAAACCAATGTTTTTTCGAAATGGTAAAGGACATGAAGACAAAATACTATAAGTATTGGGGTGCCTGCAACAAGATGAACAGTTTTATGTACTTTGCGGTTTTACAATCTTTGTTCTATTTTGATACAGTTATTACTTCTTATTAAATACTAACAAAATTATCATTTTGTGTTTATATATAGATTGTACAAGCTTTAAAATGTTAGATTTATATGAAAAAAATATGGGGAAAAGGCCAATGGAAGATTAGATTAAGACGTTTATTAGTTGGATTGATTTTAAAGTTTAAACTATGTTTTTTTGTATTACAATCATTACTTTTGTATGTTTGTGTTAAGATTGTTAACTTTTGTTGGTAACCTTGATTTATATATTAGTTGCTTTTATTTAGGAAAATTAATTTTGCAATTTATAGTATTATAGATAATGTCATTAATTAATTTGATTCAAAGTTCAAACAAATGGTATATGTAATTTTTTTTTAAATCTAAAACGAACATTCAAACAAACAATTATATTTTACCGAGTTATACCGTATCAAACCCAAAAACATATTCGTTAACGAGTTGTAGCGTATGCACCTAAAGTTCTACCGGTTCAAGGGATACAAGAACTAGAAAAAGCGGATCTGGACCCGAACCTAGAAACGGACCGGCCTCATACCGGTCCGGTCCGGTCCAAATGCTCACCCCTATTACAAAGAAGACAATGAAAAAAAAAAACAGCTCAAACAGAGTTCAGAGTTCGTACGAAAGAATTAGTAGGTTTAAAGTTGTCAAAAAATTGAGATTTTTGCATGTCACCACCTGCAGAAATCTTAAGACTATTTGTGACAATCATGACTATTTTGATCGTTTTTCGAATTTTTGGCTATTATGGTCATAAAAAAAAGGTTTAATAAAAACAAAAAAGAAAAGAAAGTAAACATTTCCAGCCCCGAGATAAATCCAACCATGACATTTTGTAGCATTGGTGCATTGGATGTTCATATTAATATAGAAAATTAAATACAATGTGTAGAGATAGAACAAAAATTAGGTTGTTGACATTGAGATGTTGACTTTAAACATTGTTTGGATGTAATTCTTAGAGTATATGAATATTTAGTTTGATTCATATAAAGACTTTCTAGTTCCTCACCTCTATCCAACAATCGTATCATTATTTCAACCATGTTAAAATTAACGCATACATTCATTTTAATGATGATGATCTAAAACCCTCAACACAAATAACCATAAATAATCAACAAATAACTCAAATCTTTTTGTCACAATCACATTTTTATTAAATGAAAATGAATCGACACATGATAAATTAATCCAACTCTTTACCAACCTTAATCCCCATAGAATTAGCCGTACCTATAATCGATTTTGAAATAGCCTCTAACGACATATACTGACAATAAGGATCCGACTGCTTCACCTTCGCGATCTCATATATATGTTTTAGGGTTAGGCTCGATGCGACAACGTGGCCTGGCATCCGGCTGCCGGAGGTGATTCCAGCAGCCTGTTTCAAGTACCATGTGACGGAAGGTGATCGGATGGTAAGCTCAAAAGTATGATCTTTGAATACCTTGACAGTGGCAGCAACTGGGGTGTCGGGTTTGTATTTTTGTGTTCTGGCGTTGAAATCTTTGCAGAATGCCATTATGTTTAGCCTGTATTGACCTATCGCCGGGCCAACTGGTGGTCCTGGTCTGGCAGCTCCGGCGGGGATGGTAAGCCGGATGGTTGCCGCCACCGGCTGCCTCTTTAGGATCTCCTTCAACGACGCCATCTTTAGATCAGCTGTGTGTGTGTATGTGTGTGCATGTGTGAGAGTGGTAGTGTTCTTCCATGGGATAATTAGAATCGGTGTTGGAATGTAACAATAACAACAGATTTGGTGCCTTCATTGAAGGAAAAATATTTAATTAGTTTTTTGTAACACGTTGAATAAGACTTAATTAAGTAGGTAGTTTAAAATTTAAACTCAATATCTTAAATTTATCTTTTAAAATTTCTATTTGTGTTTTAATTTAATTATTTGTTACTCCCTCGTCCAGAAATATACCCATCCAACAACGATCAAATTAATTAAAGATGTGTATATTTCTTAAATTATTAGTTTATCATTCATTTCAATCAAGGTTGTCAAGATCGGAATCTTTCGTAGAATTGTTTTTGGGTTTACAAGATCGAGATCGTAAGATCGGGATCGGGATCCTAAGATCTTACAAGAAAAACACAATTTTAACTTGTAATTTTAAAACATGAAAAATATCTCAAACATTTAGTTTTTTCCGTTCAAAATCTATAACATCTTCAAAACATTAGTCACAATCACAACACAAAATGATAAATGATAAATGGTAAATGGTAAAAGACATAAAATGGTAAATTCATTTTTTTTCATCTGCAAAAAAAGAAAAAAAAATAAGGAAAGGTAGGATCGGATCGAATCCCGATATTCAACTTATATATTACTTTTATTTTTATTAATTAAAGATGTTTGTTATCGACATTACATACACCAACATTATAACTTACAAGAACTTATATAAGGCTCTACGATTAGAGCGAGTTAAAACTATATAATTGATAATGTGATTACTAAATGAGAGATCATACAAGCATTAACCATATGTTAGTGGGATAGAATGATGTTATTACTAAATGAGAGATTATTGAAGCGTTCATAACATGTTAAAGCTTCTACAATTGTGAGTTCAGTGAGAGTTGAATGAGTTCAGTGAGAGTTGAATGAGGTGATAGATCTATTTGTCATTCAATGGATTACATTCTACCATAGTGAGATGCTACCTTGACATTCAATGGATTTGGAGTTCAATGGTCATTGAACTCTTCAATGGGAAAAAGGAAAATTTTTAATTCTTAAATATATACTATAAATTAGCTTTTGTAATTTTCTATTGGACTTTGAAGATTTCAGCGTATTGTAGAAAAAAATTGATAGAGTTGTATAGAATATAAAATAAATGATGTGGCAATCCATTGAACTTTATGGAATTCAATGCAATGTGGATGCCCTTAGTGAGAGAGGAGGGAGATAGGGATATGAAGATAGAGAAATTAATTATAAAGAATAAAAGATAGTTGAGATTTTGTGAAAACACACATTTCTTCTCTAGAAGCTCACTATGGGGCTCTTTGGTAATGCTCTTAATGGTTCTATTAAGTGGCCGACTCTAAATCAGTCGGATTTAGAGTGATTGGTTTGTTACTTTTATGCTTCTAAATGGAACAACAAGGCTCCGACTAGACCTAGGAGAGGTGTTGAATGAAAAAATAGATTGTGTTTGCCATATACCATAATTAGGCAACATCCATCTTCTTCCTTCCCATACGTATTAAGGAAACATGCACTCATTTATCAATTTAAATAATTTAGTCTATATTATTGTCAAAGGTTGTTATAACTTTCCATACATTGTACCTTAATTTCCTCTGTAATTATAATAGGTTGTGTATATATCTTTTAGGCATCTCAATGATAAAATTCAGTTCATGTAACACCCGTATTCCACATCGGACCAGTTAAAGACTAAAAGGAGTCAAAGGTGTGGTTTTGGGGAAAATCACATACCACAACGTGGTGGGATAATGATCACGACGTGGCATGATGTTTAAGTGATCGTGTATCCGGGTGGAGGCCACGACGTGACAAGTAGGATGCCACGAAGTGGCAAGTGGTTCAGCCTAAGCCCATGATTTTTAGGGTTTCTCCCATATTTAAGCATTCTAACTCTTGGATTAGGGCATCTCCTTTAGCCTCCATCTCCCCATGTCGAAACCCTAGCCCCATTTCTTGTTTGTGAGCTTGTTTGATTAATTAGAAGCCTTGTTCTTGGTTTTGGTGAAACTTGAAGAAGAAGGAAGTTCATTATGGTTCAAGGAAACAAGGAGCTAGCTTGGATCCATCATTCTCTATAGATTTCTAAGTTATTGGTGGTCTAAAGTTCACATCTTGACCTTTTTTCTTCATGTTTCAAGTTTGAGCTTCTTTTAGATGATTTTGGTCCCTACCATGAATGTTATTGGAGTTTGAGGAACTCCGGAGCTTGTTGTGACTATCAAATGATCCATAAGTTTATGAGAATAGAAAAAGAGTCATGTTTGAAGCTATTTTGGGTCCATGAGCAAGTTAGGGTCATATTGAGGACTCAATGGACTTAGGGCTTAAGATCTTGTCATATGGTGAGGTCTTAATGGATAAAGTTGGAAACTTTATCCATTAAGTCATTAGGAAGGATTAGATCTGAAGTTTTGGACCTTGATTTGTATGAATTAAGTTCTTAATAAAGTTTTGGGACAAACTGCCAGTTCCCACAATATGGCCTAGGAGGGCTCACGACGTGGCGAGGCCCAAATTCGCTATTGTTCTGGCCATGACATGCCTACGACGTGGCCAAGGAGGGACCACATCGTGGTGATATCAGACATGTAGATTGTTTTTTATGGACATGCCCATGATGTGGCCAAGAGCTCCCCACGTCTTGGAGGCCGTTGACTTGGTCGACCGTTAACCATTGGCATTTGACCAGTTTGACTCTGGGTCAAACTTGGAGGTTTTCGGTTGCTGATGGAGTTATCTCTTTTAGTGTTAGACGGTTTGCGGAATTGAGTTGTGCAAGGTGTAAGAGTGTGGCTGTTGTAACACCCACAAATACGGGCTAGCCAATTAAGATCTATTAAGCATTAAAAATAACTTTTTGATAGAAGATTATTTACGATAAATAATCTTAACAAAAGTTATACTATATGTGACAAGGATTCCGTGCATATAAAGAACACTGAAATTCGACTTCGTATGAAGAAGTTATGATTTTTCGAAGTTTCAGCGTAGCAGTATACGACTCAGAAACCGAAATTGAAATCGGTCGATTGTTAGGAAAAACAATCTAAACGAGAGTTGAAGATCTCTTCCATACTTATCCGTCGATATAAAGACAATCGAGAATGAATATCGTATGAGAAAGTTGTGATTTTTATAAAGACTTTTACAGTCTAAGCATGTTAAAAACATAACTTTAAAAATAAAGTCAAAATTAGACAATGGAGTCTAAATGAAAGCTGTAGATATCATCAATAGCTAACCATGGATATAAAGAACGTTAAAACCTGAGTTCGTATGAAGAAGACACGGATTTTTGAAGTTTTATAAGAATTGCACGCGCAAGCACGCACCGACAAGGTGCGCGGCGCGCCCGACATAGCCACGCAACCCCACCAGATTTGTGTCATGTGTCAGCGTACGAAAGGAGCCATGCCAACGCCCCCGACCAAGCGCACGACGCGCCCAGTCAAGCTGTGCGACACGCCTCCCCAATTGCCTATAAATAGATTAGTTTCTAGCCCCTTTTCTCACACACATCACCCACATTCTCTCTGGAGATCTCTCGAAATCTTTAGCCCCATTTCTCCCTTAAAGTTCCCGATCCCTTCGGCGAAGCCCTGCGATGTCAGATAGCCAACGAATAGAAGCTTCTAGATCAGAGTTATGCCCACATAATTCCCATATTTTCGCTAAAACCTCTGTTAGTTAAGCTACACTTTTTTTTTTCAGTGTAACTTATATTTATAGCCATAAGTCGTTACTATGAACCTATAAATAATTTTTATTAGTGATTCTAAGTCATAATACTGATTGATCTACTTACGGGAGAGGTGTATAGAATGGTCACATTGTCTTGGTTGTTGGATTTCAGAAAAGCTATTGTGTCGAAATGATCCTATCTCCCAACTGTCATGCATGGTTGATCCTTACTTGATAGATCTTGATGTAGACATTGAGATTAGTGAGGAATCTAGACTATCATTAATCGCCAGGAATATAAATCTAAGACTTAGTAATGTTCGTACTTAGATCATGTCAAAAGGAAAAAAACTATAGGTGTTAGGCGAAGTTCTGTCGAGATCACCAATCATTCACCTAAGTTAGGTGAGTGCATAGTTACTTTCAGCTTACACATAGATATTAAGTATCTATTAAATGCTATATGTGCATGCTATCTGCGATATTTGTGCTATAACATGATTTACTTATTTAAATTACTTTATCATATTCGTATTGAGTAGTAAGCATTTTTGGGAAAATAAAATAATGGCGAGAGGTCATACATTGTATTACGGGGACTAGTCATCTAACAGAGTATATGTGACGACCACTTGTATACTACCTGGTAAGTTTTATCCTACCGTGTTTCCTTCTGATCGAATTCGGCTTCATGTGATCTTTCCGTTTTTCTTTCTTTCCCTGTTCATGAACCTTGCTGCCGATTTTCTTTTGATTCAATCAAATGGATTCCTAAACCGCAATTGTTTGCGGAGTACAAGTAAAAATCGAAGTGATGCTAAACCTTGGTTCTTGTTATGCATGCAACCCTTTAAACCCGTGATACCGTGTTTTTTTTTTTTTTTTGCTACCTTGATAATTGCTGGAATTAACGAACAAACACGCTTCTATAGGTTCCATGCAAGTTATTAGGAATACAAGTGATATATAAGCTCATATGTGCATATTTGTTTTATATACGAATGTCAGAAACAAAAGGACATAGCCACCCTTACAACATATGTAAAGCCATGCCTATACTTTTGCATGTTCGTGTTTTTTGCTAAGAGATTTAATTGACAATTAAAATTTATTTACTTAATTTCCAATTTAAGCCTAGATTAATACAAATATTATATTGTTAACATGTAATAACCTACGAAGCTTAAGAAGTAGCCTTAATGTGCTAATTCATAATGTGGTTAAAAGGTTCTGGTGATATTATATCTTGCATATTAAATGTTTAAATATAGGTTTAGGTGTATTTTATTACAATAAATCTTATGAAACAGTTGATTGGGTACTTCTGAGAGTTGCTAATGTACAGTAGGAGTCATAGGTTATTTTACTACATATATTTGCATTTTTCATTCTTATGTTATTGAATACTTAAAGATTAAAGCTTAGATTAAATATAAATTTATATGTTATGTTTTAGATATTTAACAAACTAAGAGGCTTATAAGAATTATATATATATCTCTTAATGGAATTAAATTACGGTTAGGGCAATATCTAATCTGCAAATTCCAAAGTGAGGCGATAGACTTTTCATAAACCTTGTACATAGTCGAAAACTTCTTTTTGGAAACGGCTCGATTAGTCAAATAAAGATATTATTAATTGTTGATTATGCCAATATGGGCAATATGAGATATGTTATTGTTTTGCCTTCTGTGACATTTGTATGCTTAATAAATTTGGTTGATATACCTACCTTAGTACTTGATACAATTTATTGCAACTATGATATGATATATGAATTGTTTGATATTTGATTATGATCTTGATGAGTATCTTTTACGGTATACATGTTATGAATCTTGATTACGATTATATAAATATTGCATGCTTGTACTCGATTTACGATTGATTATCCGGGGTTACGCGTAGAGGGGAAATGGTAGAACCTAACACTTAGCTTGAAACTCTATCCGGATACCTTCGAGCCTGATTGGTTGCAATATACCTTCTAGGAAAAGAGCTTAAGCCAATTAAAGAGTTGCTTGGTCTTTCTAGATGCCCGTGCGACACATGGTACGCGTACATTTCGGTGTTCGTGGACTGGGGAGATGTTGGCCATTCGATCGAGGCCGAATCAAGCATTATGTGGGATTCGAGAGGTGTATCGTGAAATTGGAACCGTTTGGACCGATCCTGAACGACGCCGCACGTCCTTGTGCCTAGCAGGTCGAAGTAGCGAAAGTGGAAGTCTTGGGTTTAATGTTTTGGGTGGAAGTCATGAGCCACTTATGCCACATCCCAAAACCGGAACGGCGGAAACGTTCGGGGGTGGAGGACGTCATATTTAGTATCACAAGACATGCATTATAGTAATCAAAGTAATAAACAACCATTTCATTAGAAAGAAAGTGTTTACAAAGTATGTGGTTCACATAACATAGACTACAAAGTAAATAACAAAAAAAGACATGAAGCTATTATGCTCCATCTTCTGAATCCCAGTGCGCGTACCTGTCTACTAGTCTCCTGAGAATACAAGTTATTTTGAAAGAGTAGATCAGCATTTAAGCTGGTGAGTTCATAAGATTTTAGTGATGTAAGTAAGTTGCAAGTTCTTTTAGAAAAGTTCGCCTATTCCTCCAGAAAATCCTATATTTCCTGCTTTGATGAAAGATAAGTAAAAATGACTCTACAATCCTTTTCCATGAGTACTAAGTGGATACAAGTTATATAAAACCCAGAGTAAACAAACAATCGGTTGTGTGTATCTGCCCTAAGCCCACAACCAAACAAGGAACAGGGAATGAGGCGGAAGGCACACATCCCATTGTTTGTTAGATCATCGTTGTATATAACCCTGGTGTAATCACTTGGTACTCACGGAGTTAACTGTAATAGTTCCTTTATAATTTGATGAAAAGATTCTTTAAGAAAAGCCTTATTTCTTTTAGTAAAAATGGTAACCACAATAGTTACTTCTATAATCACTTAGTTTATACTAGCTATATATAATCTAATATCGAACAGATAGTTAGTTGTGTGAATCTGACCTAAGCCCACAACCAAACAAGGAACAAGAAGTAAGGCGGAAAGCACACATCCAACTACCTATCGGGTATTAATTATATATAACCCTGATGTATAAACTAAGGTATTATAGAATTAACCACCTAAGGTCCTTTAAGTTATACTGGTTTTATAAAATGGATTAAACCTTTACTGGTAAGTTTCTAGTTCTGTCTACAAAATGTTCTATTTGAAAAGTATGTTTTGTACTAGAAAACGGTGTATTGAATTAGTATACTATGACCTGGCCCATACCTGGTACTCCTTATGATTACTTGGTGTATACGGAATATATATATAGCTAAGATCGGATAGATAGTAGGTTGGGTGAATCTGCTCTAAGCCCACAACCAAACAAGGAACAGGAAATGAAGCGGAAAACACACATCCTACTACCTGTCGGATCCTATTAATATATATCCCTGATGTATAAACTAAGGAATCATAAAGTTAGCATTATAGGCCCCTTCCTACTGAATGTACTAGACTCGACTGTTCTGTTTGTCGCTTGTAATGATGTAAGTTCTCCTTAGTTTATAAATATCTTAGCTCGAAAATAGTTTGCATTAACTTTCAAGTGGAACTGTCACAATATGAAAGTAATGGGAAAAATGAAAGTATACAATTGTCTTTTAAATTGACATACTGAAGTACTTGTTCATGTTACTAGTATGTTATGAAGCGTTATTATATTGTTTAGACAATTACTAGGAGTAATGAATCCTATACTCTTAACGCTTTTATCAATACTGTTGTGAGTTTTGTATATATTTCAGTGTTTTATTTATTAATGTCCGGTACTTTGTAGATGTACCCCTTTATAAATAACTCAGGTACTTTGTAGATGTACCCCATATATAACGTCGGTACTTTGTTGATGTACCTCATATATATAACTCCGGTACTTTGTAGATGTACCCCATATATATAAATCATGGCATATTGTAGATGCACCATATATATATATATATATATATATATATATATATATATATATATATATATATATATATATATATATATATATATATATCCTTTATACTACTTTTATTATCACCTTTTGTTTAGAACAATGAGTTAGTGATACGTTCCCTTCCTAGGTTACTAGGAATCATTAGTATAATTATGTAAATCATGATTTGTTCTTCTGTTATAGTATATAGTATGTTCTTTCTGTTATCGTGTATTGTATCTTCCTCGCTGTTTCTCTTTATAGTATGTTCTCTATGTTATCGTGTATTGTATCTACCTCCCTGTTTCTCTTTATAGTATGTTCTCTCTGTTATAGTGTCTAGTATGTTCTCTCTGTTCTAGTGTAAACTGAACCCCTAAACTATACCTATTATAGTTTACTAGTATGTTTACTTGAACTGTTACTGACTTGAAGAAAAGACTCATTTTATCTACTAAGTTATGATTATACTTTAAAAACGGAGTTTTATAAACTATAAAGTAACATAACTTTAAAAGAGTTTTTTGGAATGTTTTGATCACCATAAGAAATCCTTTAAAAGATGTTTATAACAAAACATTTACACAATTATCATTGTGTTCAACTTGTATTCCCCCCCCCCCCCCCTTAAAAGCATTTAAAACAGTTAAAAGATGATTATAGGGGTATGAACTCACCTATGTGGGTGATTCAATCGAATATGCGCGTAAGGATGAGAAGTTCCACGAATGAAGTCCTGAGACACAAACGAGTCCTAAATGACATATATGGCATATATTGGCATGAATTTAGTGTTTAAAAGCAACTAACATGCGAGGAAATACCCTTAGGGACTAGGAAACACTTGGACTAAGTGTTAGAATCACATGTGATTCATCAAAGAGGTGTATACGGCCATAGAGTGTACGGCCGTACACTCATGGTCAAACATGCATAAGAGGGTGTTTGAACAATGGGGAAACTAGTGGGTCTCATGCTCAACAAGAATATGAACTAAGTTGGCATTTTGGAGGCCCTTTTGGGGTGTTTCGAGGTGTGTACGGCCATACAAGGGTGTACGGCCGTACACTCCTTTTGTTCCAGCCAAATGGTCGATTCCAAGGTGTTTAACAAGAGATCCTAATGTGTACTAAGCATAGGGAAAGGATACTTACAATTTGGAGGCTCAAAAGGGTGTTCACGTCCACCAAGAACAAGTGTGTGTTCTTGGTGAAATATGAAGATCTTGAAGATCTACCCAGAAAGATGATTTTCATGGATGAAATCAAAGGGTGATACATGATTAAGAAGGATAACACCAACTAGAGGGAAGAAACACTTACGTTTTTTAATATCAAAGTGAAGAACTCGATGATAGTTGAGAGAGAAATCGATTTTCTAGACTTGGAAGTGTGAGGAATGGCTAGAAATGAAGGGGATGCCCTACATATGGGGGTGGTGTACGGCCAACATGGGTGTACGGCCGTACACTCCCTTTGATGAAGTGTTCGGCTCGATTTCAACGCGAAGAACTTTAGCTGAGACTTCCCTAAACCCATAGCTTGATTGTACTGAGCTTAGAACCCTTAAACAGACTCTAAACAATGCTAAAAGATAGCAGAAACGGGTCTGACACACGGTTGAATTGAATGGCTGTACTTACAAGGCAAAAATTTTCGGGTTGTCACATCATCCCCCCGTTAGATGGAATTTCGTCCCGAAATTAGCTTTCTTAGCAGTACTACTAGGGTTGTGCTCCTCTGATTGGCAGAATACCCACTCGTAGACCTGGGCAACTTTGCCCTAATGTCCATGATAGGATTCAGACATGGTCCATCTATCATTACCTCGTGTATACAAGTCGTATATAATTAGGATTAGTAAGACGGTCGGATGTGCGACTCTGCCCCAGGTCCATAACCAAACAAGGAACAGGAGATAGGTTGGAAGCACACATACTAAATCTGCGTAATCATAATCATGTACCACCCTCGCGTATACACTTATTATTGATAGGTGGGCTGTATTTGTCCTTAGCCTCTGTGCTTGAACTTGATCTGCTGAACGAGTGGTATTCCGGGAAGGTCTGCTGAACATACTGCGACAAGGCTTCGGAGGGCAAAGTACTCTTCGCATGAGTACTTCGGGGTTTAGAATACGAGGTAGACGATTCCAAAGTCTGGGTCGGACTGTCGTTACGAATGACGAAAGTTTCGTGAATTTGACGGTCAAGGCGATATATGACAACCATCAAATTCAAGTCAAAGTTAAAGTCAACAAGTTAAAGTCAAAGTCAACAAGTCAAAACGGTCAAACTTAACCACTACTTGTATGTGAAAAGTTATTCTATAAAAATGTGTATTGGTATGCCAAGAATTCAAGTGTTTCAGATATTCTCTGTGTTTAGCAATGTAAAACCCTAAAAAGGGAGTTAAACGCTTCAAAACACGACTAAGGACCCTTTCGGGGACTTAAAACAATCATAAACGAAGCATAACGAGGTTCACAAACCTTGCATTACGAGATTATACGATAATAATGGCTAAAAGTAAATCTCTCCCAAATCTCTCCAAGTATGTAAAATCTCTCCCAAATCTCTCCAAGTATGTGAAATCTCTCCCAAATCTCTCCAAGTATGTGAAATCTCTCCCAAATCTCTTGTGAAATCTCTCCCAAATCTCTCCAAGTATGTGAAATCTCTCCCAAATCTCTCTAAACTTTTTATAGTCATCCAGGTTATCCCGACCCTTAAATTGGCCAAAAACCGCTCAAAACAGGAAGTTATATTGAAAAACAGCTAAATAGGACCGAAACCCTCTTAGGAACCGAACCCTTCTATTAGAGCCGAAGCCCCTCAGAACCGAAGTTGTCAGAAGCGAAGTTGTCAGAAGCGAACCAGCACCTTGGACCGAATCTGCATGCAACCAAACTAGACCAAGCCCTCGGTCTATTTCGCTTCCCTCACCACTTCGGACCGAGACCCCCACCTTCGGTCTCTTCTCCCTTCTCTCGGTTCCTTCCCTACCTTCGGTCCTCAGCACCCCCAAGAGCCGAACCTCGCAGGTTCGCTCCTTAAGACCGGTTTTCGACTACTTTCGCTTCCTAAGCCTGTTTTTGGCGTTTTTGACGGGGATTTTTCACCAAATTCATATTTTTACTATTTTAAACCCCCAAAACTCATATTTTATTAATTTCTCAAGGATTTATTAATTAAATGCCTCCCATGTGTCATCTTCTCATTAGCCCACTTGCCTCCCATGTATCATCTTCTCATTAGCCCAACCCTATCCACATCACACAAACCAAGGAAAACATCCTTTCAACATTGCCACTTGCTCCAACAACATCTATATAAAGAAATCCCTGGAGGATTTCTTTGTGCACTTTGATCAAATCCTTCACTTACACACTTCTCAAACCTTCAAGAGAGCCTCTTTTTCTCTCTACTTCCAGCCACTTTTTAGAAGTGTTCTTGAGCTATTAACTCACTTTTTGGTAAGTATTCCACCTAAACTCAAGTGTTATTCCATGTTTTCATAACATCCTTGAATCATCTACACACATTTAACACCAAAAATCGTTCTTAGGATCATCCAACACTTCACGTGTACATCAAGTATTCTTGATACTCCCCGACTTCAACTTTTCACTCTCCAAGAAATCACTCAAGGTGAGTTCATACCCCTACATTTTCTAGTTTTCTTCAGTTTTCAGGGGGGGGGGGGGATACAAGTTAAAACACCAAAACGTATTCAAAACTTAACTTGACAGCTTACAAAAGAAAAGTTGTGACCTGTTCATGAACTGTTTTACCCAACTTAAACTTAATATTTTTCAAAACTGTTTAATATGAAAAGCGTTCAGGTTTATACCTTTAAAATGACTACTTGCACATCTCCATACGACTTTTCTACAATTTATGGTGATTTTTACAAAACTGCCTATCGCTGCAGCATCAAAGTCGGACCAGGTTGTGAAGATGAACAATTTCACACTGGTTTGAGACCACCAAAAATTATAGGAAAATTTATGGATACAGTAGACTCTTTTTCCAAACACTCAAAGTTTACGGATGCAGTTTTTGACTTACGATGATTTTTCTATAAATACTCTAAAACAGCGACAGTCAAGGATAAAACTGTCAAAACAAACTTAAAGGGGTATTCACACCTTGTAACATGCTGAGCAAGGTGTGTAAGCTTTACACTTAGTATTTTCAATGTCATATTATTGAAATACATAGACGTGCATAACAAAGTTTCATACAATCATACAATACTTTTGATAACTATAATAGGTATAGTTTTGAACACTTCATTTAACAAGAAAACAGTAACACAATCGATTTACCAAAATGAGTATTTCATTACACACTATGTGAACTTGTTAATGAATAAATTTGTGAGACATTCTCCTTCGGGGTACTCCTAAGTACCACAGTAAAGTCCTGTAGTTATAATCAGAATCTCTTGGAGGGAGAGCGTGATAGTTGTGTATAGATCTATAGTGGGTCTGACAAACCCGCACCTAAGCTGCTTGCAACAGCTAGACCGGCAGGTCTGGGGTGACAAGTGTCATAACATTCCGACGCCTGAAGAACATCGCATACCAAGCCTTCTAGTCTTCAGTATGGTTATAACATCTCACATGGGGTATTAACAAAACATACAGTTCACGGAAATTCTAAGATTCTTCACAAAGGAGTTTTATCTAAGTATAAAACCACACACATAAGTATGACGATTTACTTACACATACTAAGTCTTGTTTCAGTTAAGACTACAACAAACTTTTTAGAAAATATTGGATTTTCTGGAAACAAACTTGTAACAAACTCTAAGGATACAACATTCATTTTTCATAAAATGCTTATGAACTCACCAGCTTTATGCTGATACTCTTTCAAAACAACTTGTATTCTCAGGTAATCAGTAATACAGGTAACCACAAGATTTTTGAAGTCAGGACGCTAAGGGGTAGATTCTTTTGCTATATTTTGACATCATATGTAATTTATTTGGAAACATGCATTTGAAATGATGTAACCTTTTATATTATATTCATGATGGTTGTGTTTTCTTTTTCACTATGGTTATGATACTGAGCATGACGTCCTCCGCCCCCGAACGTTTCCGTCGTTCTGGTTTGGGGGTGTGACGGATTGGTATCAGAGATTTGTTTATAGTGAACTAAGTATATCGAACCACGTAAGATATACAAACTATAAACACAACGGGACAAAAATTCTCTGACGTAACTTTTCAAAAGTACTTTTAAAAAAAAATTCTATTTTTATAGAAAGTACACATACAATCGCACTCGTTAATTCAGTATCATAAAGGCAATAACATAAAAGTATTGAGACAAGTTGGATATCATGATCCAGCTTCGGGGTATGTAATCAGATCTTGGATGAATATAGCCTGATCAACTACATTTAGCCAAGGTGTGACCAATGTATGCCGAAGAAGGATCATGATGAGCAACAAGTCTGCAACTAACCAAAAATTTCGAGAATCAAACATAAAAATACTATGGGAGTATTTTAACACAAAAAGCCGTAATAATCACATCATAATTGCAATAACTAACTTCTTATTCCCACAATTTCTCGCAATATCCTTCTTATCTCTATTCTCGTACAGGCGCAATGGCAGGATTTCACTTGTCGGGTGATCCCTATTTCCCCAACCAAGGGAATGCCGACTGGATTGAGGAAGACCCAGAGGAAGATTCTGAAGAGGAACCCATCGAGGATGAAGAACCCATGGAGGAGGAAGAATCAGTAGACGTCGAAGAGGAAGAAGACTCAGATGGAACCGACTCCGAACCCGAAGTTTACAATCCACACCCTGCCCCGATCCCTCCGCCACCCTTCCAGGACCCAACGCCCCAATGGGTCGAAACTATACATCGATGGAACCGAGAGCAAGGTCAACGACCTCCCTATGGCATGGAATGAAGTTTCTATGACCTCAGCAGAGGAGGGTCAGCCGACCGAGCCCTTCCTGTCATGGTTCGCCGTGTCGCACACCACGAAGAGCAAACAAGGGTAAACACCGACCACCTCATGGAAATTGGGGCAACCAACCAAGTCAACTCCGTTCGCATTCGCCGGTTGATGATGACCACGATCGAACTCGAGACCGCACCGAGCTTCTTCGACGGGAAATGGCTGCAACCCGAGTTGAAGTGCAAGAACTCCGAGAACACCGAGCCACTCTAGAATGACGTCTGGCAGAAGCAGAGCGCAAAGCGGCAGAATCCAGAGCCGGAATGAGGAACTTCGTGTCTTCACTTCGTGATCCTCAGATCTTCAACCACCGCAAGTAGTGTTTACACTACTCGCTTCAGTTTAACCTAGTTTTGTGGATAAATACTACTATTATTTTCTAGTATTTTATGTCCGATCTCGCGATTTAAGTGTATACACTTCCGGGATCAGTTAGGCGGTCAAAAATTTTCCATGCATTGATGTAGCATAGACCCCTAGTCAGGTCAAAATTTCCCCAAGTATTGTATACTAAAGTTATATCAATGAAATTGACACGCTATTTGCTTTACTACATCAAGTTCATAGCAAGGATTGTTTTCAGATTAAATTTACTGGTGTCCGATTTATGATTGTTTGGTGTATAAATCAAAGTTCTATATAATTAAGACCATGTCGACCCAGAAATGGTGGTTCTGCCTTGGATCCTGTTCCTTGTTTGGTTGTGGACCCAGGGCAGACCCATTAGATTCGAAAGTTTATTTAATCTTAATTATATATAAATATTATACCTCAAACAATCGATGAATGGGCCCAGTATGGATTCTATTACAGACATTTCATGCGAATCAAAACTATCAGCATTCATAAAGTCTATATTTCATTATCTATAGACCTCTAGTATCAATGGATTCATACAAAATCTTTACAAGTCGGAATTATGATGCATATAAAGAAAACTAATAATGTTTAGTTTTAACTCTCGACTTGTGAGTATTATCAAAGACTTATTGTCTTTTCATTCTTGATATGGCAGAAAATGCCACCTCGTAGAAGTCCTATACGCGGCGGCGCCGCAGGAGCTGCAACGCCACCACCACCTCCACCGCCCCCTCAGTTCGACCCCGCAATGTTCCAGGCTGCTGTGACGGCCGTAGTGGCAGCTGCGATAACCAAAATCAACACCAGTAATTCAGGAGGTGCGGGTAGTGGTGCCTCAAACTCTAATAACGGGGATGGCCAGGGACGTTCGAGGGAGTGTACCTACAAAGACTTTACTAACGGCAAGCCCAAAACCTTCAATGGAAGCGGAGGTGTCATAGCATTACTATAATGGTTCGAGAAAACCGAGACTATTTTCGAAATATGTGCATGCCCTGAAGCAAGCAAGGTCAAATTTGCTGCATGCACATTCTCCGAAAGAGCCCTCACCTGGTGGAAGGGCCACGTCAAGGCACTAACACTCCCGGTGGCTAATGCAATAACATGGGAAGATCTGAAAACCATGTTAATGAAGGAGTACTGCCACATGGGCGAGATACAAAAGCTGGAAGAAGAATTTTGGGGTCTCAAAATGACAGGCTCTGACATCCTGTCGTACACCTCAAGGTTCAGCGATCTAGGCATGTTGTGTCCCGGGATGGTTCCTACTGAAAGCAAGAAGGTGGAAAGGTACATATGGGGACTATCTCCCCAAGTCCAAGGAAACGTGTTGGCCTCAAAGCCAATTACCTTTGACAGTGCCAAGGAACTGGCACAACAACTCATTGACCATAAAGCCAGCCATGGCACTATGACAACCACCCCCGAACAAGCAAAAGGGGGAAACAACAAAAGGAAATTCTAGGACAAGAAGAAAGGCCAACCTGCTTAAGACCCTGCCAAGAAACAACAAGTGGTTGTTGTGCACGCTGCCACAACCAACCTGCTTAAGACCCTGCCAAGAAACAACAAGTGGTTGTTGTGCACGCTGCCACAACCACTGCCAACCCAACTCCGATAAGGCAATACGCTGGGAACCTACCCAAGTGCAACAAGTGCAACTATCACCATAACGGTGCATGCCGTGAAATGCATTGCACCAACTGTAACAAAAAGGGGCACACCGCCCGAATTTGCAGAGCTCCAGTCCAACAAAACGCACAAGCTGCCAACGCCGGAGCAAGTCGAACCTGCTATGGTTGTGGAGAGGCAGGACACTTTAAACGAAACTGCCCAAAAGCAAGAAACCCCAACCCGGGCGAAGTGGCCAGAGTTCTGGCGGTAGGTCATGAGGAAGCCGTCACAGATCCAACTGTGGTCACCGGTACGTTTCTCCTCAACGATACATACGCATGCATTCTTTTCGATAGTGGTGCGGAGAAAAGCTTCGTGAGCCACAAATTTAAACATTTGCTTAATCAAACACCACAAACACTAAAAGACACATTCACCGTAGAAATGGCTAACGGAAAAACAGAGAACACTAACGACATTTACACCGGGTGTACCCTCACCTTAAACAATCATTCCTTCCAAATCGACCTTATGTCGGTCACCATAAAAAGTTTTGATGTTATCATTGGCATGGATTGGTTATGCCCTCACCATGATAAAATCCTATGTCACAAAAAGGTCGTTCGCCTTAATCTGCCAAGTGGCGAAACACTCGTCGTTTATGGCGACAAACCTAGCTCAAGCTTTCAGATCATCTCTTGTGTCAAGGCTCAAAAGTATCTCCGCAAGGAGTACCACGCCTTCCTAGCCCACGTCGTAGACAAGAGACAAGAAGTAAAAGACATCAAGGACATTTCGGAGGTCTGTGATTTCCCTGATGTATTCCCAGAAGACCTTCCAGGAGTGCCCTCTGCGCGACAAGTCGAATTCGGAATCGACTTAATTCCTGGAGCTACCCCCGTAGCCAAGTCGCCATATCGCCTTGCCCCAGCCGAAATGCAGGAACTGTCCAGTCAACTGGACGAACTGCTGAGAAAAGGCTTCATTAGACCAAGCTTCTCTCCTTGGGGAGCACCGGTTTTGTTCGTCAAGAAAAAGGACGGATCGTTCCGCATGTGCATTGACTACCATGAATTAAACAAACTCACCATTAAAAACCGATACCCTTTGCCTCGAATCGATGACCTCTTCGACCAGCTACAAGGAGCGAGTTTCTTCTCGAATATTGACCTTAGATCTGGGTACCATTAACTACGAGTTCCAGAGGAGGATATTCCCAAGACATCTTTTAGAACGCGCTATGGTCACTACGAATTTGTAGTGATGCCTTTCGGCTTAACAAATGCACCCGCAGCGTTTATGGACCTGATGAATCGGGTGTGTCGACCTTACTTAGACAAGTTCGTGATTTTTTTCATCGATGATATACTAGTCTACTCCCGGAGTAAGGAAGAACATAGCCAGCATTTACGTCAAGTCCTGGAGACGCTGAGGGCGGAGAAATTGTACGCAAAATTCTCAAAGTGTGAGTTCTGGACTCGAGAGGTGAATTTCCTCGGACATGTAGTCAGCAAGGAAATAATACATGTGGACCCTTCAAAGATCAAGGCGATTGAAGGCTGGGAAGCACCAAGAACACCCACGGAAATCCGACAATTTTTAGGACTCGCCGGTTACTATCGAAGGTTCATTTAAAGCTTCTCCAAAATCGTGAAGCCCCTCACCACCTTGACTCAAAAAGGAGTGACGTTCGTCTGGGGGGATAAGCAAGAGGCTGCATTCCAAACAATAAAACAAACTCTGTGCATGGCTCCGATCTTGTCCCTACTGGATGGAACCGAAGACATTGTGGTTTATTGCGATGCATCAAACCAAGGTCTAGGGTGTGGGTTAATGCAACGAGGAAAAGTCATTGCATACGCCTTAAGACAACTGAAGACGCACGAGGTAAACTACACGACACACGACCTCGAATTAGGAGCAGTAGTTTTCGCCCTAAAAATCTAGAGGCATTACCTTTACGGCACCAAGTGCACCATCTTCACCGATCACAAAAGCCTTCAGCATATCCTCAATAAAAAAGAACTCAACATGAGACAAAGGTGATGGGTGTAATTACTAAATAATTACGAATGTGAGATTCGTTATCACCCCAGAAAAGCCAACGTGTTTGCAGACGCTTTAAGCAGAAAAGAGTACTCGGGCCGTCGAGTAAAGGCGTTAACCATGACCATCCATTCCCACCTATCCGCAAAAATCAAAGAGGCACAGGAGGAAGCCTTGAAGCCAGAGAACGTGACAGGTGAAGCGTTGAGAGGAATGGACAAAAATCTTGAAGTCAGGGATGACGGAGTTCGTTGTCTCATGAACCGGATCTGGACACCAAAATTCGGTGGATTCAGAGACGTTGTCATGAACGAAGCTCATAAAACTCGCTACTCCGTGCATCCCGACTCAGACAAGATGTACTTAGATCTCAAAAAGCTGTATTGGTGGCCGAACATGAAAGCCGAAATAGCTACCTTTGTGGGCAAGTGCCTGACTTGCGCCAAGATTAAGGTAGAATATCAAAAGCCCTCGGGACTACTTCAACAGCCAGAGATACCCGAGTGGAAGTGGGAGCGGATTACAATGGATTTCATTACCAAGTTACCTAAGACCACGGGGTGGGCTTGATACCATTTGGGTAATCGTTGACAGATTAACCAAATCCGCACACTTCCTACCAATAAAAGAGACAGACAAAATGGAGAAACTGACAAGGATCTACATTAAAGAAGTAGTGCGCCTTCACGGAGTACCGATATCCATTATCTCTGATAGAGATAGTCGGTTCACGTCACGATTCTGGCAGTCACTGCAGAAAGCTATGGGAACTAGGCTGGACATGAGTACAGCCTACCACCCACAAACGGACGGGCAGAGTGAAAGAACCATTCAAACGTTAGAGGACATGCTAAGAGCTTGTGTGATAGACTTTGGTAAAGCTTGGGATACTCATTTACCTCTTATCGAATTCTCATACAATAATAGTTATCACACTAGCATCAAAGTTGCTCCATTCGAAGCCCTCTATGACCGTAAGTGCAGATCACCCCTGTGTTGGGCTGAGGTGGGTGATACGCAACTAGCAAGAGGGAAAGTCCCTAACAGCGCACTCACTGACCCGGAGATCATAAGGGAAACAACCGAAAAGATCGTCCAAATTCGAGAACGAATGAAGGCTTCGCAAGACCGACAAAAGAGCTATGCGGATAAGAGACGAAAACCTTTGGAGTTCCAAGTTGGGGATCGAGTACTTCTGAAAGTATCACCTTGGAAGGGATTAATACGTTTTGGAAAACGCGGGAAACTAAATCCAAGGTATATCGGACCATTCAAAATTCTCGCCAGGATTGGCCCGGTGGCATACAAGCTACGATTACCACAGGAACTCAACCACGTTCATCCTACCTTTCATGTGTCAAACCTGAAGAAATGTTTGTTTGATGAGACCCTCGTCATTCCTTTGGAAGAAATTCAGATCAACGAGAACCTCCACTTCGTAGAGGAACCTATTGAAATCATGGACGAGAGGTCAAATCGACGAACAAAAGTCGCATCCCCATCGTAAAGGTCCGGTGGAACGCCAAGCGAGGACCCGAATTTACTTGGGAACGTGAGGACCAAATGAAACAAAAATACCCATTTCTATTCCCCAATCCTTGAAGTCCCACTCAAAAAGCAAATTGCGGGACGAAATTCCTTCTAACGGGGGGATAATGTGACAACCGTCAAATTCAAGTCAAAGTCAAAATCAAAGTCAACAAATCAAAACGGTCAAACTTAACCAATACTTGTATGTGAAAAGTTATTCTATAAAAATGTGTATTGGTATGCCAAGAATTCAAGTGTTTCAGATATTCTATGTGTTTAGCAATGTAAAACCCTAAAAAGGGAGTTAAACGCTTCAAAACACGACTAAGGACCCTTTCGGGGACTTAAAACAATCATAAACGAAGCATAACGAGGTTCACGAACCTTGCATTACGAGATTATACGATAATAACAGCTAAAAGTAAATCTCTCCCAAATCTCTCCAAGTATGTAAAATCTCTCCCAAATCTCTCCAAGTATGTGAAATCTCTCCCAAATCTCTCAAAGTATGTGAAATCTCTCCCAAATCTCTCCAAGTATATGAAATCTCTCCAAGTATATGAAATCTCTCCAAGTATGTGAAATCTCTCCCAAATCTCTCTCAAAATCTCTCTCAACTTTTTATAGTCATCCAGGTCATCCCGACCCTTAAATTGGCCAAAAACCGCTCAAAACGGGAACTCATACTGAAAAACAGCTAAATAGGACCGAAACCCTCTTAGGAACCGAACCTCTTAGGAACCGAAACCTTCTATTAGAGCCGAAGCCCCTCAGAACCGAAGTTGTCAGAAGCGAACTAGCACCTCGGACCGAACCTGCATGCAACCGAAATAGACCAAGCCCTTGGTCTATTTCGCTTCCCTCACCACTTCGGACCGAGACCCCCACCTTCGGTCCCTTCTCCCTTCTCTCGGTTCCTTCCCTACCTTCGGTCCTCAGCACCCCCAAGAGCCGAACCTCGCAGGTTCGCTCCTTAAGCCCGGTTTTCGACTACTTTCGCTTCCTAAGCCCGTTTTTGGTGGGGATTTTTCACCAAATTCATATTTTTACTATTTTAAACCCCCAAAACTCATATTTTATTAATTTCTCAAGGATTTATTAATTAAATGTCGTTATTTTACATTAAGAGAAATATCTAAGCATGTTTACACCACAAGTGGGTCAAGTGTGCCCACTTGCCTCCCATTTGTCATCTTCTCATTAGCCCAACCCTATCCACATCACACAAACCAAGGCAAACATCCTTTCAACCATGCCACTTGCTCCAGCAACATCTATATAAAGAAATCCCTGGAGGATTTCTTTGTTTACTTTGATCAAATCCTTCACTTACACACTTCTCAAACCTTCAAGAGAGCCTCTTTTTCTCTCTACTTCCAGCCACTTTTTGGAAGTGTTCTTGAGCTATTACCTCAATTTTTGGTAAGTATTCCACCTAAACTCAAGTGTTATTCCATGTTTTCATAACATCCTTGAATCATCTACACACATTTAACACCAAAAATCGTTCTTAGGATCATCCAACACTTCACGTGTACATCAAGTATTCTTGACTTGATACTCCTCGACTTCAACTTTCCACTCTCCAAGAAATCACTCAAGGTGAGTTCATAACCTTACATTTTCTACTTTTCTTCAGTTTTCAGGGGGGGAATACAAGTTAAAACACCAAAACATATTCAAAACTTAACTTGATAGCTTACAATAGAAAAGTTGTGACCTGTTCATGAACTGTTTTACCCAACTTAAACTAAATATTTTTCAAAACTGTTTAATATGCAAACAGTTCAGGTTTATACCTTTAAAATGACTACTTGCACATCTCCATACGATGTTTCTACAATTTATGGTGCTTTTTATAAAACTGCATATCGATGCAGCATCAAAGTCGGACCAGGTTGTGAAGATGAACAATTTCACACTGGTTTGAGACCACCAAAAATTATAGGAAAATTTATGGATACAGTACACTCTTTTTACAAACACTAAAAGTTTACGGATGCAGTTTTCGACTTACGATGATTTTTCTATAAATACTCTAAAACAGTGATAGTTAAGGATAAAACTGTCAAAACAAACTTAAAGGGGTATTCACACCTTCTAACATGCTGAGCAAGGTGTGTAAGCTTTACACTTAGTATTTTCAATGTCATATTATTGAAATACATAGACATGCATAACAAAGTTTCATACAATCATACAATACTTTTGATAAACTATAATAGGTATAGTTTTGAACACTTCATTTAACAAGAAAACAGTAACACAATCGATTTACCAAAATGAGTATTTCATTACACACTATGTGAACTTGTTAATGAATAAATTTGTGAGACATTCTCCTTCGGGGTACTCTTAAGTACCACAGTAAAGTCCTGTAGTTATAATCAGAATCTCCTGGAGGGAGAGCGTGATAGTTGTGTATAGATCTATACTGGGTCTGACAAACCCGCACCTAAGCTGCTTGCAACAACTAGACCGGCAGGTCTGGGGTGACAAGTGTCATAACATTCCGACGCCTGAAGAATGTCGCATACCAGGCCTTCTAGTCTTCAGTATAGTTATAACATCTCACATGGGGTATTAACAAAACATACAGTTCACGGAAATTCTAAGATTCTTCACAAAGGAGTTTTATCTAAGTATAAAACCACACACATAAGTATGTCGATTTACTTACACATACTAAGTCTTGTTTCAGTTAAGACTACAACAAACCTTTTAGAAAATATTGTATTTTCTGGAAACAAACTTGTAACAAACTCTAAGGATACAACATTCATTTTTCATAAAATGCTTATGAACTCACCAGCTTTATGTTGGTACTCTTTCAAAACAACTTGTATTCTCAGGTAATCAGTAATACAGGTAACCACAAGATTTCTGAAGTCAGGACGCTAAGGCGTAGATTCTTTTGCTATATTTTGACATCATATGTAATTTATTTGGAAACATGTATTTTGAAACGATGTAACCTTTTAAATTATATTTATGATGGTTGTGTTTACTTTCTTCACTATGGTTATGATACTGAGCATGACGTCCTCCGCCCCCGAACGTTTCCGCCGTTCTGGTTTGGGGGTGTGACATGATAGAAACATATGAACTTAGTATGGTGAGGACCACGCCAACTCATGACGAATGATAGCAACGGTCTGTTTACTGAACAAAAGTTTGGCTGATTTGAAAGAAACGTCTGTTATACGATGATGTACCTCTAGTGTGCTCGACAATGTACTTTGTGTATACTTTCTAGTGCTTTCTGTTTTCCCCTTGATGTTAACACTTCTACGTATCGTACCGCGATGAGCGAGTACATACTGTGAAAGTGCTTTGATAACTAGTGTCGATACTTTGTACTATGATCCTCCTCGGTACCACTACGATCGCCTGAAATATACAAATTATGAATAATTAAGATGAATTAAGCAGTCGACTGAGTAACTCTGCCTCAAATCCACAACCAAACAAGGAACAGGAATTAAGGCGGAATCACTCACTCTAAGTCTGCAAAATCTTAGCTATGCACAACCCTGATGTACATACTAAGCCATCATAGCTTCTCTGAACGGATCTTTTAGTTCTGTTGAATACTGTGACTTGTTTCAATAAGTGAGTTATTATAATTACTTTTAAGTGTTTTCCCCAAGTTTTAATCTTATATAAATATAAATTAATTTTTAAAGTAATTATTATTTCGAAGACGTACCGCTGCTCGCTGGCGACTGCGGGGTAGATTCTCCTGCGGTGATCATCAGAATTCGTCCATCCGCTCCTGAGTTCTTTGTTATCGGGCAGTCCCTCCTATAGTGTCCATTCTCACCACAGCCATAGCAGGCTTGGTTTTCTTCAACTCCAAGGACTTAGGAGATCGGTTGAGCCGGTACCCTGCAGAAACGGACTGTGTGTCCCTTTCTGTGGCAGTTAAGGCATTGCATTTCCCGACATACTCCGGTGTGGTTATAGTTGCACTTTCCACACTTCGGGAGGGTTCCAGCATATCTATTGGCAGGTGCTGGAGTAGCAGGTGTTGTGGCGGCGTATATAGTACCCGTTTGTTGCTCCTGCGGGGTTTCCTGTGTTGTTCGCTTCTTCTTCCTCTTGTTCCCCGACTTCCGTTTATAGTCCTCTCCCCTTGATGGCTCGGGAACGGAGACTTCCACACCATGGCGGACTCCATGGAATGAGCCACTGAGCCAGGCGTTTGGTACTACCAAATGTGGTTGGGTTGGAAGACAGCACATCTCCTTGAATCGGGGTAGATAAACCCCAGATGTATATTTCTATCTTCTTGCTCTCCGGGGTAACCATCCCGGGGCATAGTGCTGCCAGGTCGCTAAACCTGTCAGTGTAGGCCACTATGTCTGAGCCGACCATAGTGTGCTCCCATAGTTCTTGTCCAGCTTTTGAACTTCGCCCATCGGGCAGTATTCTTCCAACATCATCTCTTTTAGGTTCTCCTAACCTATTGAGTTAGCCACTGATAGGGTCAGTGACTTAACATGGCTATTCCACCATGTTAGGGCTCTGTCTGAGAAGGTGCAGGCAGCAAACTTCACTTTGCTCCCTTCTGGGCACGAACAGATTGCGAAGACCGAATCTGTTTTCTCAAACCATCGCATCAGAGCGATGACTCCACCATTTCCATTAAAGGATTTGGGTTTGCAGCTCATGAAGTCCTTATACGAACACTCCCTTGGGTGTCCGTGAGTAACTCCTGGGTTGGTTAAGTGGGTACCGCTACCAGATCCAAAGGTATCACTTTCGCCGATGTGAGCTAGAGCAGCTGCCACTGCGGCTGATATCGCTGCTTGAAGAGCAGCATGATCGAACTGTGGAGTTTGAGCTGGGGTTATCGGAGTAGTGCGCCTGTTTGACCTACGAGCAGGCATCTTTGCTAAAAGAATACAAAGATGAGATGGAATAAGTCTATAGCAGTGGATATAAGCCAAAAGCTGAAAGACAAGGTTATCCTAGTTCTGAGTGTATCTGGTTCTGACTTTCCTAGGGTTCTAGAAACAATCATAAAGGAGTCTATAAAAAATAAACTTTATGAATTTAGGAATGGCTATCCTCGAATGAATATCTGTGACCTGAATAACTGTTACCAGTTGCATGAAAAGAAAATAATCCTAACACATAGTGTGAGCAGTGCCTCCACTAGCTCATTAAGTTAAACAAGATTATTATTTATTAGTGTGACACATAAGATGTTTTGGTTTCTTTGGCTGATCCTTCTTTAAAAACTTCTCATGAACCTGTTCTTGTTCCTCCTTGACTCTTCTGTTGACTGCTATGAGGAAGTGGTTATATCTATCTGGGTTTGTCGTGCTAGAATGGAAGTGTCTAAAGAATCTATGAGATTTAAGTGAAACATTATGGGATGATCCGTACAGAGTCCTCCTATAATTGCACAATGTATACAAGTTGTATATAATTTAATATTAAATAGACCTTCGAATAAGTGATCCTACTCCAAAACCACAACCAAACAAGGAATAGGTAGTGAAGCGTAGATCACAAATTCTAAGTCTATAAAATCTCAATTATATAAAACCTTGGAAGTATACATTGTAAGATTATAGACCTATCCGTGAGGGTCTTTTAAGTTATCACATAAGTTATTTATATAGTGCCTAAAATACTCCTATAGTATTTTTAATGTAATGTACTTGATATGTTTTAAACTTGTTGTCATGTTATAGTATCATAAAATACTCCCATAGTATCTTAACCTTATGTACTGATCTAGAAATCCCTTGACTAGCGTTAGGTAAGTTTTAAGACTGTTGCAACACCACATCACTCCCAAACACATATCGGTCACATCTCGAATGAATATAGTTGATTAGGATATATTGATCCTAGCTATGATTACATAACTGTCCATTTTTTACTGCAGTGTTCAACCTTTAAATACTTCTGTTTTGTTCTTCTTGTGATACTTGTTCTAGTATGTATTCATGTATAAGCACGTATGTATACTTTTATAAGGTATTGTTATATTTTTAAAATATATTATTATCCAGAACACTTCGGCCCCGTTGTATTTATAGTTGTATATCTTTTATCGGTTGATATACTTAGTTCACTATAAACAATGCTCTGATACCAATCTGTCACACCCCAAAACCGGAACGGCGGAAACGTTAGGGGGCGGAGGACGTCATGTTTAGTATCACAAGACATGCATCATAGTAATCAAAGTAATAAACAACCATTTCATTAGAAAGAAAGTGTTTACAAAGTATGTGGTTCACATAACATAGACTACAAAGTAAATAACAAAAAAAGACATGAAGCTATTATGCTCCATCTTCTGAATCCCAGTGCGCGTACCTGTCTACTAGTCTCCGGAGAATACAAGTTATTTTGAAAGAGTAGATCAGCATTTAAGCTGGTGAGTTCATAAGATTTTAGTGATGTAAGTAAGTTGCAAGTTCTTTTAGAAAAGTTCGCCTATTCCTCCAGAAAATCCTATATTTCCTGCTTTGATGAAAGATAAGTAAAAATGACTCTACAATCCTTTCCATGAGTACTAAGTGGATACAAGTTATATAAAACCCAGAGTAAACAAACAATCGGTTGTGTGTATCTGCCCTAAGCCCACAACTAAACAAGGAACATGGAATGAGGCAGAAGGCACACATCCCATTGTTTGTTATATCATCGTTGTATATAACTCTGACGTATTCACTTGGTACTCACGTAGTTAACTGTAATAGTTCCTTTATAATTTGATGAAAAGATTTTTTAAGAAAACCCTTATTTCTTTTAGTAAAAATGGTAACCACAATAGTTCCTTCTATAATCACTTAGTTTATACTAGCTATATTTAATCTAATATCGAACATATAGTTAGTTGTGTGAATCTGCCCTAAGCCCACAACCAAACAAGGAACAAGAAGTAAGGCGGAAAGCACACATCCAACTACCTATCGGGTATTAATTATATATAACCCTGATGTATAAACTAAGGTATTATATAATTAACCACATAAGGTCCTTTAGGTTATACTGGTTTAATAAAATGGATTAAACCTTTACTGGTAAGTTTCTAGTTCTGTCTACAAAATGTTCTATTTGAAAAGTATGTTTTGTACTAGAAAACGGTGTATTGAATTAGTATACTATGACCTTGCCCATACCTGGTACTCCTTATGATTACTTGGTGTATAAGGAATATATATAGCTAAGATCGGATAGACAGTAGGTTGGGTGAATCTTCTCTAATCCCACAACCAAACAAGGAACATGAAATGAAGCGGAAAACACACATCCTACTACCTGTCGGATCCTATTAATATATATCCCTGATGTATAAACTAAGGAATCATAAAGTTAGCATTATAGGCCCCTTCCTACTGAATGTACTAGACTCGACTGTTCTGTTTGTCGCTTGTAATGATGTAAGTTCTCCCTAGTTTATAAATATCTTAGCTCGAAAATAGTTTGCATTAACTTTCAAGTGGAACTGTCACAATATGAAAGTAATGGGAAAAATGAAAGTATACAGTTGTCTTTTAAATTGACATACTGAAGTAATTGTTCATGTTACTAGTATGTTATGAAGCGTTATTAGATTGTTTAGACAATTACTAGGAGTAATGAATCCTATACTCTTAACGCTTTTATCAATACTGTTGTGAGTTTTGTATATATTTCAGTGTTTTATTTATTAATGTCTGGTACTTTGTAGATGTACCCCTTTATAAATAACTCTGGTACTTTGTAGATGTACCCCATATATAACGCCGGTACTTTGTAGATGTACCCCATATATATAAATCATGGCATATTGTAGATGCACCATATATATATATATATATATATATATATATATATATATATATATCCTTTATACTACTTTTATTATCACCTTTTGTTTGGAACAATGAGTTAGTGATACGTTCCCTTCCTAGGTTACTGGGAATCATTAGTATAATTATGTAAATCATGATTTGTTCTTCTGTTATAGTATATAGTATGTTCTTTCTGTTATCGTGTATTGTATCTTCCTCCCTGTTTCTCTTTATAGTATGTTCTCTATGTTATCGTGTATTGTATCTACCTCCTTGTTTCTCTTTATAGTATGTTCTCTCTGTTATAGTGTCTAGTATGTTCTCTCTGTTCTAGTGTAAACTGAACCCCTAAACTATACCTATTATAGTTTACTAGTATGTTTACTTGAACTGTTACTGACTTGAAGAAAATACTCATTTTATCTACTAAGTTATGATTGTACTTTAAAAACGGAGTTTTATAAACTATAAAGTAACATAACTTTAAAAGAGTTTTTAAAATGTTTTGATCACCATAAGCAATCCTTTAAAAGATGTTTATAACAAAACATTTACACACTTATCATTGTGTTCAACTTGTATTCCCCCCCCCCTTAAAAGCATTTAAAACAGTTAAAAGATTGATTATAGGGGTATGAACTCACCTTATGTGGGTGATTCAATCGAATATGCGCGTAAGGATGAGAAGTTCCACGAATGAAGTCCCGAGACACAAACGAGTCCTAAATGACATATATGGCATATATTGGCATGAATTTAGTGTTTAAAAGCAACTAACATGCAAGGAAATACCCTTAGGGACTAGGAAACACTTGGACTAAGTGTTAGAATTACATGTGATTCATCAAAGAGGTGTATACGTCCACCAAGAACAAGTGTTAGAATTACTTGGACTAAGTGTTAGAATTACATGCAAGGAAATACCCTTAGGGACTAGGGTGTTCACGTCCACCAAGAACAAGTGTGTGTTCTTGGTGAAATATGAAGATCTACCCAAAAAGATGATTTTCATGGATGAAATCAAAGGGTGATACATGATTAAGAAGGATAACACCAACTACAGGGAAGAAACACTTACGTTTTTGAATATCAAAGTGAAGAACTCGATGATAGTTGAGAGAGAAATCGATTTTCTAGACTTGGAAGTGTGAGGAATGGCTAGAAATGAAGGGGATGCCCTACATATGGGGGGTGGTGTACGGCCAACATGGGTGTACGGCCGTACACTCCCTTTGATGGAGTGTTCGGCTCGATTTCAACGCGAAGAACTTTAGCTGACACTTCCCTAAACCCATAGCTTGATTGTACTGAGCTTAGAACCCTTAAACAGACTCTAAACAATGCTAAAAGATAGCCGAAACAGATCTGACACACGGTTGAATTGAATGGCTGTACTTATAAGGCAAAAAACTTTGGGTTGTCACAACTTACAATATTATATTGGCTGAGCACATTAGTAGCAAACAGGGTATATCTCTTTGGGTTAGGTACCACTAAGAGACAACCTAAACCTATATGATTTTGATATATAACTTTGATACGCTGATATACGATTATAGTAGGATTATGCATGAAATACGATCGATGATATACGAAGGAATGATATAAGATTGAATGAGCTATGATGAAATTATATATGAATGAAGATTGATTGATGATTGATATGCAAATTCTATTTACATGTTTATAATTTGAATAATTGACCCGTTAAGGGATTGTATGTTTTCCCTTTGATTGTGTACAAACTCCTATTGGCTCACGAAGCATTTGCTGACACTTGTTTCTTTGCTTTGTGCCTATATGATTGGTACAAGTAGCTTAGGAGCTTGGATTGGTGAGATGGGGTCACTTTTGGGTAGTTTATCCTTAGAATAAAGATGCCACTTGGATACGTTATTTACTTTTTGATAATTATGCTTCTGCTACAATTAAATACTTTTTATCTTTTGGCTTTGAATTGAACGTAATGTGGTTTGAAATGTTTTTTTTGAAATAAACAATGTGTAAAGTCTTCCGTTGCATTATCCATTAAAATATTAAAAAGAATAAATGGAAAAAAAAATATGAGTAAAATTCACGACGTTACAGACGTCATGGACCTTGTTGACTCCATGTTACATGGGAAATGAGTCACTGGTAGATTGCGACTATAGTCTATCGGCTATCGGAAGCTATGGAAGGCCCTATAAGCCAAAATTGGAGGAAGCTATGAGGAATGAGATTCAATCCATGTATGTTTGAAACACTTGGTGTTAAAACCATATAGTGTTTGTAGACCTTCAAAAGATGACAATCATGGATAGGAACACACATATATTCAAAACAAGACGGGTTGTGAACGATATGTAGGCTTGAGAATTCCATTGATGGATTCTAACAAGCATATCATGATTGGATCAATTTCTTTGATGATAAATTCAAAGGTTAAATTACAAGAAACAAAAGATAGTCCATATAAATGTCAAAGCTAGTGAGAGCAATGTTGTCCCTTGTATTAAAATATGAAACGATGTCCTAACTTTGCTAAGTGTAAAAGCTTTACGTAGCTTAGGAATCATTTCATTATGAAACACATGGGAGGAACAAGAAAGCATACTTAGAGTCTATGTAGATAGATCTAAGTAAATCGTTAATTTAAGCCAAATACTTGGAATCTTAAGGAAACTCGAGATGCAAAATTCTTAAAGAGTTTGTGCAAGTAAATCTAATGACTCGTATGCCTTGTACATGGCAAGTCGTATAAGATCATTTTGGATTTAATCAAAGAATCAAGAATCAAGAATCAAGAATATTCTTTGGAATCCTAAAAGGATGAAAGATATAATCTTGATAGTATGGAAGAAATTAATGAAAGAGTTACATTAATGGTGAGTTCCTTACTAATAGAGACATTTTCGTTCATATAGATATCTTGAAAAAACAAAGGAATATTTGATCACTTATCTAAGGGTTATATCATAACTCTATGTTGTGAGTATGGTAGGTACATTTCGTTGTATACTCTCTACTCATTACTAGTGAATATTAGACAATATAATGTTGGTAACTTTTGCAAGTGGGAGTGATGGAGAATGGTGTCCATCGTTACAACACAATTACAACAATTGGTACTATTAATAGTAGGGTCCTTTTAGGTTACACGCAAGGACATAAATAAGCAATAAATGACATGAGAAAATTATAGGGACTTGATTTGTTAATTAATTAATAGTTTTAATTAGTTAAATGAAATTTAGAAGTTCTGGAATGTTCTGGAGGATAAGATAAAATATTAAGCAGTCAGATAATTATCATTTATATGGATAATTATTAGTTGACTAGATAATTATCGTTTAGGGTTTTTATATCATTCCCTATAAATAAAGAGGCATATGGACGAATTTAGATGATGAGAAATCTCAAAACCCTAGAGAAAAATCGGTCCTAACTCTTCATTCCCGAAACCCTCAAAATCACGATGCCACGTCATGGTGGCTTCTTTGCCATGACATAGTACCTGCTGTTCTAACGGATTCAGATTTTTGGAGCTTCGTTCATGGTTTTTTGTTGCTGATCTGAGTGTCTTGGGTGTGACTACAAAAGATGAGTTCTACGTTGGACTCTTAGCTCTCATCAATCAATCAAGGATATACAGGGGTTTCTACAAACCCTAAAAGGTATGTTATCTTGCATATTAAAGTTGCATTGGATAGGTTGTTCATAGATCCAAGTTTTGGGACTATTGAGGATTAAAATTGTTGCTTCCGCTGTCCCTCTAATGTTGTTTAATGATCCTCAAAACCCATCAGAAACTGTGACGCTCAGTTTCCCGCAGATTTAACAAAAACTGAATCTTCAAGTAGGACCAAGTGAAGTGTCAAAAGTACCACTAAATCTAAGAGTAGATCTAATGTCAAAACTAGTCAAAAAAGTAGTCAACAGTATGATACTGTTGATCTAAGAAACTCGTAGTGATGTTTGTACGAAATTAGAATATTCTACAAATTGTTGTTTGGCCTGATACATATTTGTAGCTGGATTGATAGTCCGAAATTACTGAGTTCGAAATATTGTTCAGAATGTAGTCCGATATTAATGATTTAGAAATGAAGTCTGAATTGATATTTATAAAGCGACCACAATATTGGGTCGGATCGTATACTCATTACCGTTTACGCAATATGGGTCCGAAATGACCCATTTCGGACATTGTGGTCGTGGTTATTCTTTTAAAATAACATTATAAAGTTGTTAGATTACTCAGTTTTTGTGCCGAAATTTAAGAAAAGTTGATAACTTCCGGTAAAATAAACTCATGAATAGAGTTAATTTAAAAATAATAAACTTATCTTAATTTATTTATGTATTTTGTTATTTTTTTTCTATTAAATATTTTCATTCTTTAAAACTCTTTTGAGGAATGATGTTATGTTTTATCAAACTCTACCTCAGCCAATTCCTTACCATCAACCAAACCGTTCTCAATAGGAAAGACATTCAGCTTGCAGGTATCCAACAAGACATATTTTTTTGCTTTGCCGAGAAAAAAAGATAATGTACATCTTCCATATCATATTTTGAAATTGTAAGTAATCAACAAATCTTATTTTTGTAATTTTTCTGCACAAATATTATATATTAAAAAAATATATTCACCAAAACCACGTTTTATTATGTCTCAATTTTATATGAGTAGTGGAACAATTAAGAATAAAATGTAAAAGTATATTTAATTTTTCTTTTTTAATATATATTAGCAAAATGAGTAATTTTTTTTAATAAAAACATAAATTACCATCAATTTTGAACAAATAGATCTAAATTGTTTTATTTTTTCTAACAAAAAATAATATTTTTGTTTGTAAAAACAATTTAAAAAACTGTTTTTTAGTATTCGAAAATTATTTTTAGTCTCAAAAACACAATTTTTAAAATTGTTTTTTAATTCAAAAAAACAACTTTTGAAATGTTTTTGTCTAAAAAAATAGTTCGACAATCTATATATTTCAAAATTTACAGTTTTTGAAAAATTAATTGTCATTTGTAATTTTTGTTAATCCTATCATTATTGAAGAAAAAAATTTCAAAACACTTAAGAAACAAAAATAGATACTATAATCAACAAATGAAGAAAAATAACTTGTTATTTCTTGAAATTACAAGTTTTATTATCTTCTAACATCATAAAAAACGAAAACCAAAAAGGAAAACATATTAAAATCAATAAATAAAACAAAATTTTTGTACAAAATTCTACTAGAAACTCAACAAAACAAACTCAAAATCTTTTAAGTAAAAGCAAAACTCCATTTTTGCTTTTCAAACATCACCCAAAACCCCCTTTAAAACATCCAATCCCTCCGCCGATATGCTCCTCCGCCGGTGTATTTTCGGTACCTCAATCTTAGGCGGTGGATCACCGGAGAAACAAACCACCACCACCGTCAGATTATCACAACTATTCCTCTTCGAAGCCTCCTTCACCAATTCTCTCGAACACTTCTCCGGATCGTTATGTAACATAAGCTCCTTCCGTACAATCGTCACAGCGTATTGACTACTCATCACGTCCCATAAACCATCGCATCCGATTATCAAAAACTCATCTTCTTCAGACAACGTAACTTCCTCGAGCTCCGGCTCGGCGCTTAATGGTCCGTCGGAGCCTTTTGGGCCCTTCATATGCCAGTCGCCTAGGGCACGCGCAACCGAAAGCTGACCGTTGAGATACCCGTCGTAAATCACGCCTCCGAGTTTCTCGATTCGCTGTTTCTCCGATGAGCAGCTCGGTTTGTGGTCTGTTGAAAGCTCGATTGCTCTTCCTCGCTTCCCTAATACTGCTCTTGAATCTCCGGCGTTTGCAATTAACATGTTTCTGTCAATAAACAGGTAATCATAAGCTATCAATTATCTTCAATCATCATTATTACAAAAAAAATTCAGATTTGACAAGAGGTTCTTACCTTCCCAATATGAGGGCAGTTAAAGCAGTAGTTCCAGAGGAATTATCAAGAGATCGAGTATCGGCTAACGCATGATCGACTTTAGAAAAAGCATTTTTTACTGCTTTTTTCACTGCTTTTGGGAAGTTGGAATCCTCTAGAATGAACTCAAGAATGTTTCGTTTAGTAAATGATGCAGCATCAACTCCACCATGTCCATCAAACACCTGAAAAATTATTTAATTCCATACATCATTTCGAGGATTAATCAATAATGCGCTAAATGAAAAACAAATAGCAATGTACTTTCCTTTATTTGTTTATTATAGCATTTTACTTTCAATTATTTTATTATTAGTACATAGTACTTAAAAACTCTTCACAATTAAAGCATTGTACTTTCATTTTTTTTCTTATTAATCGTACTTCAAAAAAATATACCTGTTTACAACATTGTACTTTTAGTAGAGAAACTTGCTTTCTATTTTGTGGACATTGTTGTAATTTGGTAGAATTTTAAATTTTTAAGGTACAATGTTGTTGTAATACAATAATATAATAATCAAATAAATGGAAGTACAATGCTATTTCCTGCATTTAGCCAAATAAATGATTGTAAATCAAATTTTGTTACCCCATAAAAAGCTCCATGCAAAGCATAATCCGGTTGTGCATCTAAATGTTCTCGAAGATTATCTACACAAACATATTCGTCTTCCATATATGGCTTTGGACCCATCTCCGAACAACTTCCCGAGCGAAAAATTGGTGAATATTGAGATCTCTCGTTTTGAGGTGACTTGTTACCTTCATTTGTTGATTTCTATTACGAGAGCATAAACAAATTATTAGGTGTTTGGAAAAGGGTTATTCTTCCAGCAACGTTCATGTGGCCTACACTAGGTTAAGAACATCATGTGAAGTGTTGATAACAAGTGGCCCATAGGTTGTCGGCATAAGGAGTGCCACAAGGATCTTAATCCATATTTAAATTAAACCCTTGTTCGGGGTAGAAACAGTAAACGTCAGCCTAAGGCACCCCCACCAAAATAGAGAATGTAATTTTACTAGAGCTGTAAACGAACTGAATATTTAGCAAACTGTTCGGTGAGAAGTTCGTTTATTTAATAAACGAACATACATGAGAGGAAGTTTGTTAATTTAATAAATGAACGAACATACACAATATTTTTTTTGCTTGTTTAACTTAGTTAAATGAACAAACACGAACAATGACTTAGTTTGTTTATTTATGTCTAAGAACATTTGTTAATGTTCATTAGTTTAGCACGTTTATGTTCGATTATATATACATCGGTGAGAATGAAAGTGGAGCTTTTAAAAGTGGTTTAAGTTTTAATTGGTAAAAATATCAAAATGACATTGCAAAATACAATCAACATATGAGAAGTGTTGATGATCAAGTTTTATGGTTTTCTATTTGGATGTTTATTTTCATTTATGTTCGTTTGCAACCCTCTTAATTATGATTTCCGTAGCTGATCAATGTTGAACCTAAGACCTCAATTATGGATTCTCATATGTGTTGCTAATGCAAAAAAACATGAAGCATGAGGATGTTAGAATGTGGATTGTCAAACTATGAGAAATTAAATATCCTCCTACTTTTTTCTCCAACCAATCCTTCTACCATTTTTATATGAACATAAGTGTAATAAAAATAATTATTTTTATTAAATATAACAAGTGTCACAATCTTAGTGCGGGAAGACAGTAGGAAGAAAAAGTAGGAGAATATTTTATTTCTCTCAAACAATTTATCCCAACATGAAGAATCACAATGAAAACTAAATAATTAGTTCAAGTTAGAGATAGTTAAGTAATTTTATATTTATTTCAGTAGTCAGTTTCTCTAAACATGACTAGATTGACCATAACAGTGAGAAAATCAAAATCATAATCGGATCAAATGGCTAAAGATTTGATATTTTTTTCATAAAAAAGAAATGTAGGTCACTTTGCTAGAGACAAATTACATAACAAATTAGATATTAAACCCCCCAAAACAACAACTTATGAACTAATCTTTCAACATACTACTCTCATAAGCCACTTAAAGTAAAAATGTAACATTGATTTTCTATATATAACTTGAACAACAAAGAAAGATCATGGAAAAATGGATCAAATGACAAAAGATGTTGATATCACTAGTAAAAGTTTTGTGATGAACAAATTAAATTACTTACCGAATCAGAGGTGCCAGCCAACATCGCTTGGCTGATACAATGTCGCATAGGCTGATAATTTCTTGGAGGCTTAGCAGCTTTTGATTGGTTGATGTTATCAGAATCCTCAGCCTCATCATCGTCATCTTCCATAGAATTCACAGGCACACATTCCTTCGAGTATCCATTCTCCAATGATGTACATTGAGGCAACACATCAGTCCCAGGACCCATTTTCACCGTTCTCTCAGTCAATCCATCAAACACTTGGTATGCAAACTAAATAAATAGAAAGAAAAACTCAATCCGGACAGTTCATTAACAGCCCATTTTGTAATTGTTGTTGTTATTACAGCATATAAACAGCTGTATAGCAGTTAATCCTCGATCCATAAGCAACCAACAGTAGCGCAATAATCCATTATTTTAAACAACACGAAGCTGTAGCCTTCCATTTCTTGAAATTTGTGAAGAAACGATCAGGCCCACATGCGAGAGAACTAGTTGATGATATCTGAATCTTGATTCATTCTATGTAAAGCAAGAATCCCAACAAAACATATGGTTTGAATTGAGCAACACGAAAAAAGGGAAGAGGAAAAATGAAAAATTGAAGAAGAAAGTGATAAAGAAGATGGAGAGAAGAGAATCAATTACGGAAAGCAAAGTAGTAGGAGAGGGAGGGCCATTGAAGTTGGGAAGCAATTTTCCGTTAAAATGGAGGCTGAGGTTTGTAGGCGAAGGGCGAAAGAGGAGAGTGATGACACGTGTTTCTTCACGTGGTATATCAGTTGACCTCGCAAACAAAAAGCTTTTTAGTAAACGGCAAAACATTAAAATATGCTAAACTCACACTTTACTTTTTGCTTAATAAATCAGCATTAATTTCGTAAATTAGATCTGTAATTTTTTTTTTTTTTGGATAAAACTTAAAAACTATAATATGGAAAAGCTCTAGTCTTTTAAAAGTATTGTTACGGAAATTAAGTCTCAAAACTTCAAGTTAAACAATAATAGTGCTCGAGCTTGTCATAAACTTTTGTTGAGCCAGAGCTTCAAACAAGTTTTCAAGCTTTGACAAACGAGTCGAGCTTGAATCGAGCTTAGACTTGTTTTAAAGATTGTTGTTCAAACGAGCCGAATCGGAGCTTGTAAAATTATTAACGAACCAAGCTTTAATTTTATGCTTATGGCTCGTAATGAGCTGAGCTTGAATTTGGTTAGGTTCGGGATCGGTTCAACCCGTTTACACCCCTTTGGAAAACGAATGTCAAAGATGAGAATCACTCCCCAAAAGTGTTCGGAAACAGTCCACTCAACCCATTCTAAGTGATATGTATATATAACATGCTTAATTTTTCAAATCAAGTTGATATCACTCAAATGAAATACTCTTTCAGCATAAGTTTCATGAATGCAACAAGTTACATATAATAGCCGCATATTTAATATATGAGAATAAATAAGACATTTATCAAAGAGTTGTGACAGGTACATATACTCACAATATATACTCACCTTAGCTTGGTAGTAGCTATTCAGTGCCACAGTAGTAGCTATTCGGTGCCAATACTAGAAATGTTTGATTGTACAAAGTCAACCTATATAAATAGTTTATACTTATCACTTAAGTGTTATATTGAGTTCTTAATAACTCGATAATGATAAACCAATTTTATATCCTAAATAAACTAGTTAAGTCATTTGAAGAACCATGAAATTGGTGTGAGGTTAAGAGGACCAGCCAAACCAAAGTTACAACATTTTCGTGGTTTCAAGGCAAAAGAGGACACGTGTCTTGTCATTTTGTTCTTGGGAAACACATGGGACGTGTAGTGTGCATACCTGTCTAATTCGACACATGGGACACATAGTGAAAGCATTTGACTCATCTTGGGTGACTTTTTGGTTCTTAATTCTAATTAATTTTCACTAATTACATGTTTAATGAGAACTGTGACTTCAACTAAAGAAATATGTTATGAGCTTCTTTAGCTATTTCAATAACTAAGAAAAGTCTATGTAATCTCAAACTTTTTCGATTACTATAGCAAATTAGAGATTTATGACAAATATTGCACCTTGGATTCTAATGATATATTTACCAAATGTTCAAGTGAAAAAACCTTAAGTAAACCATTATTCTCTCATTGATTTTACATCAAATTCTTGATTTTTTTTAATTATGTTCTTTAAATCCAAGTTTAACTCTAGTTTTCTTTAAAAATATCAAAATACTAAAACCCCAATTTTACTTTTATTATCATTTTATAAGTATTTTACAAAGAGATTTACATTGATTAGCAAATTGAACCAATTTTGGTGGATTTGAATCCTTTACCACTATACACAGTTTTAGTGTACAAGCTTTAGGGTTATTTATTTTTTTTGCATCGACAACCATCATGATGACTAAAAATAAGTGATGACTCAAATATATATATATATATATATATATATATATATATATATATATATATATATATATATATATATATATATATATATATATATATATATATAGGGTTCGGTTCAGGTGAGGACTCAACAAGTCTCAACCACCCATTTCGTCAAGGGCACAAATGTCAGACACAATATTTGGTTGTGGTGCATTCGCATGCAACCCACGTCTATGCTAATTAATACAGGCTCAAGGATTTAATCACGTATGACGAACGTCAATCAACCGTTATTTTAGTGAGTTTTATTATTTACTTTCGCTTTTTTTATATTTTTTAAAAAAAGCAAAAAATATATATATAAATTTTTTACATGTTTTTTATTTTATTATTTTGTTTTTTTATTTTTTATTTTTTATTTATTTATTTTTATTTTTTCTTTTATTTTTTCATGTTTTTAATATCTTTACTACATACTTAAAGATAATAGTGTTTTTGCTTATTTTCGTTTTATTTTTCAATTTTTTTTATTTTTTTAATATGTTACTACATACTTGAAGATAATAGTGTAAAACTTTATGCATTATGTATTGATTCCCCCTCCCCCCGCCCGCTATATATATATATATATATATATATATATATATATATATATATATATATATATATATATATATATATATATATATATATATATATATATATATATATATATCACATCAAAACGCTTCAATTTTAATAAGTGTTTTTCGCTTTCAAAATTGAAGTGACATATGTTTAGATAAGTTAACTTAATTTCTTTTTATATGATACCTTTTAATATATAATGTTTGGTGTTATAATGTTATTTTGTGTACTTCATTATAAAGTGACTTTTTTGTATATATTTTCTATAGAAGGTACAAATTTTGTGATTATTAATGTAATATTAATATAACACATCCGTTATCATTTACGGTCGGACAAATTACACAATATATCGTATCATTTGTTATGTAGTCATTTTCATTGAAAAAGACGTGTTTATAAAAGTTACTGATAATGATATGGGAAACGCCAAAAAAAACATAGACAAATAGCAAATTCTAACATATTTTAATCATATAATTGCTTTCTTACGCAACACGCATGGATTCGTCTAGTGTGTGTGTGTGTGTGTATGTGTGTGTGTATGTATGTGTGTATATATATATATATATATATATATATATATATATATATATATAAAGTAGGTTATAACGAGTCGAAACCACAACTAGTATGTTTAAAATTATTATATAAATAATAAATTTAAATGTAAATAAAAAATACAGCTAAAGAAGGTAATTAGGAAATGCGTTAGTGATTTCTTGGGATACATTAAAATCTATAAGATTTATTACGATTTTTTAAAGATATATACCATAAATTTCGAAATTGTTAGTAGGATATTATTTTTATTTTCAAATTTGAATTGAAAGTGATTTGTTACAAAAAAAAATTATAGATCTTTTAGAAAAGAGGCATGATAAAAAAAATGGACATGTGATATTTTTAAGTTTCGTTTATTAAAATATGTAGATCACATGGCCGCCACGTTAGTAGGCATGTCGAAAATAATCAAAACCCGACCTACCTGACATACCTGTTCTAAATTCGGGTAGATCGTGTATTAGGTATGAAAATTAGGGTATTCATTTAACTCGATATTTAATTAGTTCGGGTATTGGATAGCCGTAAAACAATTCAGGCATACCTTGTTGGTGATTTTAGTGCCACCATGTCATTTTATAATTTGTATTGTAATATATGTCCGGGTTTGTGCGGAGTGCACGCATGTGTACAATCAAATTAGAAGCTGGTTCGACGACAAGTCGGGGGTTCGGGGTTTCCAAAGGGGCAGCGTATGACATCCCCATTTTTCACGGCCAGAAAAAACTGATTTTGTTTATGCTTGTTTGAAAATCAAAGTAACATTTTAAATAAAAGTGTTGCGGAATTTGTCCCAAAACAAAATATGATAAAGATTTATCAAAAGCATTTCCAAAGAAATGTATTTCATTAAAAGACTCGGGATGTCATGTTCGATACAGATCAAAAGCATAAACAGTACAACATAAGCCTTACTACATTATTTCGTATTTACAGGCCTATAATCCCTTATCTCTCATCCAAACATCTATGCTCATGCGTCACTTCCTGTAATACAAGAAACTGAGTGGGCCAGGCTTGGGAGCCTGGTGAGCACATAGGGTTTTCAACCCACAATAAATAAATTTATTATTTTCATCAACCAAACAAACCCGGTTACCCCTTCCCATTATCCTCACTTTACGTCCCTAGAACATCTAACACAAGGGATCTAGTCTAAGGACTTTCATCGGGGTGACAACACATGCTTCGGTGATTCCTCAGCAATTCATGTCAAATAAGGCAACCATGTGGGGGATGGAGTACTGCTGGTAAACACACATTTCAAATAAACACCTACAGGTTGTGAGCCTGCTAGCGTTCCACTGGACTGTCTAGAATAGTCCGTGGTCGTCATCTATACTCCGCTAGATGACTGGATCATCAATAACATCTATAACGAGGCCTCTCATTATTTTATTTTGTCACACAGCAACTATTACATCTACCCTTGTTTTACCCAACACATTTTGTAGATATAAAATACATATACAGTTTAAATCATTTAAAACGTGTATAAAATCGTTCATCCAACATAGATAGCAAGTATACAGATAATATGCACACACAGCACGTAATTTATATAAAATACTTCATATCTATGTGTAAGCTGAAAGTAACTATGCACTCACCTGAAAGGAGGTGACTCTGCACTCGAACAGCGCTTCGTTATCTCAAAATAAGTTTCCCTCGACAAAACCTAGTATCAATACCACTAGGGTTTAGTCTAACGTTAACCGCGACTAATTAATAGTCTAGCTATTATTATTATTATATAAGCGTTAAACAACACTCTATATAACTCATAATAATAGGCCAAATAATTATTTTAAGGTCCTAATAATGTTACTATAATTAATTAGAAGCTATATTAAAATTTGCGTAGGCGTAGCTCACTTACATCGGGTTTTCTTAAAAACCGGGCTTTGCTCGGAGCAGCGTTTCCGAACCGAAAGACCTTTTTTTCTCGGGACTCCGGGAGCCTCGGGGCTTCCTTCGGGTGCTTGGGGGTTCACCTAGGCTTTAGGGGGGGTTAGAAACCCTAGAGAGAGAAAGTAGTGAGAGAAAAAGTGGAGAAATGTGTGAGAAATGCGGGAGAATTCGCATGGTATTTATAGGGCCAGCAGCTCGGACTACGCTGCGCGTTCAGCAGGTTATGCGGGGCGTAAGTTCGGATAGGGACGACAGGTGGCGAAGGCTCGGTGGTGCGACGTGTTCGGTTCTGGGCCGAGGAGACCAGTTGTACGCTGCGCGTACGAGATCTCAGATGCTGGGCGTAATGCGAGGGGTGGCGTGTCACAATTCGGAGCGAGCTCATCGGACGGCTGGGACTTAGGCCACGTCATCAATCCATGCATCAGCTTCGCAAATTGCCCCCTTAACTTCTAAAATTCGTATCTTTCTCGTACGAGCTCCATTTTTGACGTTCTTTATATCCACGCGTAGGCGGGAACGTACTCTACAACTTTCGTTTACACTTCGTCGGCTAATTTTGACTTTATTTTAAAAGTTATATTTTTAACAGGCCGGGACAGGATTGGTCCGTTAAAAATTCATAACTTTTTCATCCGACGTCCGTTTTCCTCTATCTTTTTATCGTTATGCTACTATTAAAGAGATATTCGATTCTCGTTTAGGTTGTGTCGGCTAAAAACCGCTTGATCTAATATTCGAACTTCGGGCTGTACACTGCTAAGCCGAAACTTCGAAAAATCATAACTTCCTCATACGAAGTCAGATTTGGGTGTTCTTTTTATGGACGCTCTCGGTTTAACATATTCTACGACTTTCGTTTAGATCACTAAGGCTAAAATTCGCTCTATCATAAATTCACTATTTACGCTTCCTGGTGTCGTGCCGGTTCCGTCGCGAAACTTCGACGGGTCATAACTTCTTCGTTATAACTCGGATTTCAGCGTTCTTTATATCTCCGGAATCCTTGTTTCGACCACTACAACTTTATGTAAAGATATCGGGCTGATCTCATACTTTTATTTTGACGCATATTTTTATTCTTCATTAATTATACATTTATAATCAAATTATAAGCACACAAATACACATAATTCACATAGTATTCAAATAGTTCATATTTATTACTTCAAAAAGAGTTACAATAGTTGACCTAGACTATTACATCATCTAAAATGCTTAGCCCTGAAACACGGGCGTTACAATTCTCTCCCCCTTAGGATGATTCCGTCCCGGAATCATGCGTCAGCAAACAGATGCGAATAGCGACTCATCATGTCATCCTCTGTTTCCCAAGTGAGATTCGGCCCATTTGAATGTTTCCATTGGACTAGCACTAAGTCGACCATCTTACGTCGTAACTTCTTAGTCTTACGGTCAACAATTGCCTCAGGCTCTTCAATCAGCCTCTTTTTTTCATCCATTCTTAACTCTGAGATCGGAATTAAGTCAGGAACTTCTCCTGTGAACTTCCTCAAATAACACACATGGAAAGTGTTATGAATACCATCTAGTTCTTCGGGTAATTCGAGCTTGTAGGCTTGGTTCCCAATCTTCTGAAGAACTTTGAATGGTCCAATAAACCTTTGACTCAACTTTCCTCATTTTCCGAATCTTATAAGTCCCTTCCACGGTGAGACTTTAAGCAAAACCGAATCCCCAACTTCGAAGGTCATCGGTCGTCTTTTCTTGTCAGCATAGCTCTTCTGACGATCCTGAGCTGCTAACATCCTCTCCCTGATTACTTTTAACTTTTCAGCAGTCTCATGGACTATCTCGGGGCCCATAAACTGCTTTTCTCCAACCTCAAGCCAACAAGATGGCGTACGACACTTCTGTCCATACAAGGCTTGATAGGGTGCCATCTTGATGCTCGAGTGGAAACTATTGTTGTAGGAAAACTCTACCAAAGGTAAGTGCTCATCCCAGTTACCTTGGAACTCAAGGGTACATGCTCTCAACATATCTTCCAGTGTTTGAATCGTTCTTTCGCTCTGACCATCATTCTGCGGATGGTAAGCTGTACTCAGACACAACTTCGTACCCGGTTCCTCTTGTAGACTCCTCCAAAACCTTGATGTGAAACGACTATCACGATCGGATACAATCGTTAGAGGAACACCGTGAAGTCTCACAATTTCCTTTACGTAAGCATTTGCAAGCTTATCCATAGACCACCTTTCGTTGGCAGCTATGAAGTGTGCATTCTTTGTGAAATGATCCACGACTACCCAAATCATGTCGTGACCGCTCTTCGTCCTGGGCAGTTTAGTCACAAAATCCATGGTGATGTCTTCCCATTTACCCATGGGTACAGGTAAATGTTCTAAACTCCCGTATGGTTTCTGATGTTGTGCCTTAACTCTCGCACATGTTACACACTCGGCCACATACTTCGCAACATCGAGCTTCATCGTCGGCCACCAGTGGTAGGGTTTTAGGTCCCTATACATTTTAGTGCTACCGGGATGAATTGAGTACATGGTCTTGTGAGCTTCTTCCATCAGAAGATCTCTTATTCCTCCCGTCTTAGGTACCCAAATCCTATCTTGGAATACCTTCAGTCCTTGACGGTTTGTACCGAATACCAACGTCTTTCCCAAACGTTCTTCCTTTCGGTCATTCTTTTCTGAAGCTTCTTCTTGAGCTTTCTTGATACTTTCCACAATTGTCGAGACAACTTCAATTCTCAACGCTCTTGGCCTTTTCCTTTCAAGATTGACTTTCCGACTGAGAGCATCAGCAACAACATTTGCTTTACCGGGGTGGTAAAGTATCTCACAGTCGTAGTCCTTGAGTAATTCTAGCCAGCGTCGTTGTCTCATGTTCAATTCTTTCTGATTAAAGAGATACTGGAGACTCTTATGATCAGTGAAAAGCTTGCACTTTGTGCCATAGAGGTAATGCCTCCATATATTTAAGGCAAATACTACCGCTGCCAACTCCAGATCATGAGTGGGGTAGTTCTTTTCGTGCCCTTTCAATTGTCGAGAGGCATATGCTATCACCTTTTCTCTTTGGGTCAGAACACAACCCAACCCGACTCCAGATGCGTCACTATAGACTGTGAAGTCTTCGACTCCATCGGGTAGAGAAAGAATCGGTGCTTCACATAACTTCTTCTTTAGCTTTTCGAATGCCTCATCGTGTTTCTCACTCCATGAATATGTAGCTCCTTTATGGGTCAATGCTGTCAATGGAGCAGCTATCGAAGAAAAGCCTTGGATAAATCTTCGATAATATCCGGCTAATCCTAGAAAGCATCGAATCTCCGTGGGACTCTTTGGACGTTCCCACTTCATTACAGCTTCGATTTTTGTTGGGTCAACCATTATTCCCTCCTGGTTAACCACATGACCCAAGAATTGGACTTCTCGGATCCAAAAATCACACTTGGAGAACTTTGCATACAGCTTCTCCTTCTTTATTACCTCCAACACCTCTCGTAGATGCTTGCCATGCTCCTCCTGGCTTTTCGAGTAGATCAGAATGTCGTCGATGAACACTATCACAGATTTATCGAGGAATGGTTTACAAACCCTGTTCATCAAATCCATGAATGCTGCTGGAGCATTGGTTAGTCCAAACGGCATAACCAAGAACTCTTAGTGTCCATATCTCGTTCTGAATGTAGTCTTCTCAATATCCTGATCTCTCACTTTCAGCTGATGATACCCTGACCTAAGATCGATCTTTGAGAAATAGCTTGAACCTTGCAGTTGATCGAATAGGTCATCAATCCTCGGCAATGGGTACTTGTTATTTACCGTTGCCTTGTACAGCTCTCTGTAGTCTATGCACATCCTCATGATTCCGTCTTTCTTCTTTACGAATAGCACCGGAGCTCCCCAGGGTGATGAACTAGGTCGAATGAAACCGTTGTCCAACAACTCCTGTAGTTGCGTTATAAGCTCCTTCATCTCCGTCGGTGCTAATCGGTATGGTGCCTTTGCTATCGGTGTCGTTCCTGGTAACAAGTCTATACGAAACTCCACTTGTCTATCAGGTGGTAATCCAGGAAGATCTTCAGGAAAGACTTCCGGATAATCACATACGACCGGTATATTCTGCACCTCCTTCTTTTCCTTCTTAGCATCGATCACAAATGCCAAATATGATGCACATCCTTTGGATAAACATTTTATGGCTTTCATCAGGAAGATGATTCCAGAATTCACTCTGTGTTTGTCCCCGTACACCATAAATGACTCCTTTTCAGGGGGATTTACCCTAACTATCTTCCTTCAACATAATATCTCGGCATCGTTGGCGCTAAGCCAATTCATTCCCAAAACGATGTCAAAACCGTTCAACTCTATGGGCAACAGCTCTTCGTGGAATTCATTTCCATTTAGGTCGATGACTACGTTCTTAATACGATTACTAACAGGTACGAACTTGCCACTGTCAACTTCCACAATTAGGGCATTATCATGTTTTTCTACAGGCAATGCTAATTTCCCACCAAATTTATGCGACACAAAGGAGTAGTTGGCTCCGGAATCAAATAGTATATTGGCAGGCAATCCATTTACAAGAAATGTACCTGAAGCGACGTCTGCTGCCTCCTTCGCAGCCTCGAGCGTCATCTGGAAGGCTATCGCCTTCGGCTTCGGTGGAATGTTGGGCCTTGCCGCGTCTTTCTTCTTCGGGCAATCCTTAGCAATATGCCCTTCTTCACGACACTCGTAGCACACCCTCTTGTTGATGGTGCACTCATTGGCATAGTGCCCCGTTTTCCCACACTTGTAGCAGGTCACTTTCTCGCTACATTTTCCCGGGTGCTTCTTCTTGCACTTCTCGCACCATTTTGCTTCGTTCCCTCCTCCTCCAAACTTCATGGAACTGAACTTTCTCTTCTTATTGTTGGGTTTAGCAGACCCCACAAATTTTCTCTTCTCGCCAACCTCAACCTTGCTGGCAGCCCTTCCTTTAATCATATCCTCCACAGATTTGGTAGCCCAGATAGCTGCCTCCAGAGTATGTGCCTGACGTACTGGCACTGCATACTCCCATGGGAGTCCCTTAGCATACTTTTCGATCTTTGTCAACTCATCCGGGACAAGACGCAAGGCAAACTCCATCTTCTTTGTGAAGTTGTTTGTGTATTCATCGATTGACATGCTTCCCTTCTTCAGGGTCAGAAACTGGTTCTCTAGCTCGAGCAAGTTTTGGGCTGAGCAGTACTTGCGCTTGAATTGTACTAAAAACTCCGCCCATGTCAGTTGCAGGGGCTCATTGGGGCTCAAGGTCTTCCCCAGGGTATTCCACCAATGCACAGCGCCTCCTCGGAACTGACGCACTGCAAACGTGGTCTGTAGTTTGCCTCCGCAACCACACGTCATGAAAGCTAACTCCATCTCCGAGATCCAATCCATGACCCCGATCGGATCTTCCTTTCCAGTGAAGGTCGATGGCTTGCAAGTCAGAAAATCCTTGTACTTGCATCCATTCCTCTCGACTCCGTCATCCTGATTGATTTTTCGAACTATTGGTGGGTTGGCTTGACCAACGGTCCCACTGTAGTTCCCCTCCTCAGACTGCCCTTCGTTCAATTCGGGCTGTTCGATTGGTATGGTAGCTTCCTCTCGATTCTGTTGGAGCAAACGTCTGGTTTCCTCCATTTGACGATCCAACATCATCTGGATCATCGCTTGCACTCCGGCCATCGTTATTGGCTCAGCAGTGGCTACCACAACCGGTATTTGCTTAATCACTGGAGGTTGGTTTCTGTTCCCATTTGCATTCCCGGCTCCACTGCGGGTTCTTGCCATTTTGATCTATACACCGAATAAGGTGAATTTAGATCTTTATTTAGGATAGTCGTTTAAACCGTCCTTATCACTCCGAAACGTTTACATGTTAGTTCTAATATCGTAGTCGTACGTTTAGAATCCTAAACACATAAGGTTTCCAGATCCGGTCGGCAACAAACCATAGATCCGAACAAATAACAGCATATCAGGCATAAAGCATTTAGCACATAAAAGCATTTTAGGCATAATTCCTAAAATAAGCTAGTGCTCACATCTCACAATCATTGCTTAGCATTCTAAGTTTAAGTCTAGAAATCCTACAAATTCCTAGTTCGCTTAAACTAATGCTCTAATACCAACTGTGACATCCCCATTTTTCACGGCCAGAAAAGACCGATTTTGTTTATGCTTGTTTGAAAATCAGAGTAACATTTTAAATAAAAGTGTTGCGGAATTTGTCCCAAAACAAAATATGATAAAGATTTATCAAAAGCATTTCCAAAGAAATGTATTTCATTAAAAGACTCGGGATGTCATGTTCGATACAGATCAAAAGCATAAACAGTACAACATAAGCCTTACTACATTATTTCGTATTTACAGGCCTATAATCCCTTATCTCTCATCCAAACATCTATGCTCATGCGTCACTTCCTGTAATACAAGAAACTGAGTGGGCCAGGCTTGGGAGCCTGGTGAGCACATAGGGTTTTCAACCCACAATAAATAAATTTATTATTTTCATCAACCAAACAAACCCGATTACCCCTTCCCATTATCCTCACTTTACGTCCCTAGAACATCTAACACAAGGGATCTAGTATAAGGACTTTCATCGGGGTGACAACACATGCTTCGGTGATTCCTCAGCAATTCATGTCAAATAAGGCAACCATGTGGGGGATGGAGTACTGTTGGTAAACACACATTTCAAATAAACACCTACAGGTTGCGAGCCTGCTAGCGTTCCACTGGACTGTCTAGAATAGTCTGTGGTCGTCATCTATACTCCGCTAGATGACTGGATCATCAATAACATCTATAACGAGGCCTCTCATTATTTTATTTTGTCACACAGCAACTATTACATCTACCCTTGTTTTACCCAACACATTTTGTAGATATAAAATACATATACAGTTTAAATCATTTAAAACGTGTATAAAATCGTTCATCCAACATAGATAGCAAGTATACAGATAATATGCACACACAACACGTAATTTATATAAAATACTTCATATCTATGTGTAAGCTGAAAGTAACTATGCACTCACCTGAAAGGAGGTGACTCTGCACTCGAACAACGCTTCGTTATCTCAAAATAAGTTTCCCTCGACAAAACCTAGTATCAATACCACTAGGGTTTAGTCTAACGTTAACCGCGACTAATTAATAGTCTAGCTATTATTATTATTATATAAGCGTTAAACAACACTCTATATAACTCATAATAATAGGCCAAATAATTATTTTAAGGTCCTAATAATGTTACTATAATTAATTAGAAGCTATATTAAAATTTGCGTAGGCGTAGCTCACTTACATCGGGTTTTCTTAAAAACCGGGCTTTGCTCGGAGCAGCGTTTCCGAACCGAAAGACCTTTTTTTCTCGGGACTCCGGGAGCCTCGGGGCTTCCTTCGGGTGCTTGGGGGTTCACCTAGGCTTTAGGGGGGTTAGAAACCCTAGAGAGAGAAAGTAGTGAGAGAAAAAGTGGAGAAATGTGTGAGAAATGCGGGAGAATTCGCATGGTATTTATAGGGCTAGCAGCTCGGACTACGCTGCGCGTTCAGCAGGTTATGCGGGGCGTAAGTTCGGATAAGGACGACAGGTGGCGAAGGCTCGGTGGTGCGACGTATTCGGTTCTGGGCCGAGGAGACCAGTTGTACGCTGCGCGTACGAGATCTCAGATGCTGGGCATAATGCGAGGGGTGGCGTGTCACAATTCGGAGCGAGCTCATCGGACGGCTGGGACTTAGGCCACGTCATCAATCCATGCATCAGCTTCGCAAATTGCCCCCTTAACTTCTAAAATTCGTATCTTTCTCGTACGAGCTCCATTTTTGACGTTCTTTATATCCACGCGTAGGCGGGAATGTACTCTACAACTTTCGTTTACACTCCGTCGGCTAATTTTGACTTTATTTTAAAAGTTATATTTTTAACAGGCCGGGACAAGATTGGTCCGTTAAAAATTCATAACTTTTTCATCCGACGTCCGTTTTCTTCTATCTTTTTATCGTTATGCTACTATTAAAGAGATATTCGATTCTCGTTTAGGTTGTGTCGGCTAAAAACCGCTTGATCTAATATTCGAACTTCGGGCTGTACACTGCTAAGCCGAAACTTCGAAAAATCATAACTTCCTCATACGAAGTCAGATTTGGGTGTTCTTTTTATGGACGCTCTCGGTTTAACATATTCTACGACTTTCGTTTAGATCGCTAAGGCTAAAAGTCGCTCTATCATAAATTCACTATTTACGCTTCCCGGTGTCGTGCCGGTTCCGTCGCGAAACTTCGACGGGTCATAACTTCTTCGTTATAACTCGGATTTCAGCGTTCTTTATATCTCTGGAATCCTTGTTTCGACCACTACAACTTTATGTAAAGATATCGGGCTTATCTCATACTTTAATTTTGACGCTTATTTTTATTCTTCATTAATTATACATTTATAATTATTAAATTATAAGCACACAAATACACATAATTCACATAGTATTCAAATAGTTCATCTTTATTACTTCAAAGAGAGTTAAAATAGTTGACCTAGACTATTACATCATCTAAAATGCTTAGCCCTGAAACACGGGCGTTACACAGCGCCCCTTTGGCGGGGTCTAGGGGCAGCACCCCTAGCGGCGTCCAAGGGCAGAGCCCCTGGCTGGGGTCCCGCTTGGATTATCCTAGTCTGAATTTCTTGCAATCCAGACATAGGGTAGAAATATCAGTTCGGAAAGTGTTCTCACGATCCAAGTTGGTATTCAGAACTCCACTACAAACCCTAAATTTCTAACATACCCATATACCCGATTTTTTTAATTAATATACTAGACTAAACTGCACAAATGGTCCCTGTGGTTTACTTAAAATTGCCACTGTGGTCCAAAAAAGTTTGGACTAGAATCAGAGGTCCAAAGTTTTCATTTTGTTGCTTGTTTGGTCCAATCTGTCTTGATTTTTTTTAAATGACGGATTTTCCCATGTTATATGATTTTCTCTATTTTCTTATATGTTTTTTTTTTCTGATTTTCAGATTTAAAAAAAAATAAAAAAATAAAATTAAATAAAAATAAATCTCTCTCTCTCTCTCTCTCTCTCTCTCTCTCTCCTTCCTTCTTCATTTGTTCTTCAAGGTTCTCAAGAACCCCTTATCGTCGACTCCACCACCGTGGTCACCGTTAGCCACCACCGCCTTCAGCTCCAACTTCAGACCCTATCATCTCCGATAACACCGTCCATCTGTAAAACCTTGCTCTGATCTTGTCGCCATTATCCATATCTGTAAACCTTCATTTTTCCGGTGATCTGAAAAAATTCGCTGCTACTCGACAAAGCTCCAGATCCGTAAACCATCGTTCTTCCGACGAGCCTCGTCTATCTCCATCTTTGTCCGCTTCATCAGCAAACCGTAGCAATTTGGTGACGACGTTCCAGAGAAGAGAAAGGGCGGCGGCGAGTTAGGGTTTTCAGAAAACCCTAATCGGTTATTTTATTCTTGTTTCAACGCCGCTATCATCTACCGAAAACCCTAGCTCCGTCATCTTCATCAGCAAACCCAAGCGCTGGTATGTGTTGAACGACGCCCTTACCTTCGTCTCTCCAGATCCGACGAGAAAAAAAGAAAAGTGGGTGACGAACAGATCAGGCGACGAACATATCTGCTGGTTAATTTCTTATTCTTATTTTTTGGCAGATTTGGTGATGCTGGTGGTTTAGAGGTCATTATGTGTTGATGACAATCGATGGTGTTTCAATGGTGGTGTGATGATCTGATGGAGAAAATGATGGGTTGTAGGGTTGTGTTTTGTAACGCCCGTGTTTCAGGGCTAAGAATTTTAGATGATGTAATAGTCTAGGTCAACTATTGTAACTCTTTTTGAAGTAATAAAGATTAATTACTTGAGTATTATGTGAACTGTGTGTATTTATGTACTTATTACTTATTTATAAGCGTATAATAAATAAAGAATAAAAATAAGCGTTAAAATTAAAGTGTGAGATAAGCCTGATATCTTTATATAAAGTTGTAGTGGTCGAAACAAGGATTCCGGGGATATAAAGAACGCCGAAATCCGAGTTATAACGAAGAAGTTATGACCCGTCGAAGTTTCGTGATGGAACCGGCATGACACCGGGAAGCGTAAATAGTGAAATTTCGATAGAGCGACCTTTAGCCTTAGTGATCTAAACGAAATTCGTAGAAAACGTTAAACCGAGAGCGTCCATGAAAAGAACGCCCAAATCTGACTTCGTATGAAAAAGTTATGATTTTTCGAAGTTTCGGCTTAATAGTGTACAACCCGAAGTTCGAATATTAGATCGAGCGGTTTTTATCCGACACAACCTAAATGAGAATCGAAGATCTCGTTAATAGTAGCGTAACGATAAAAAGACAGACGAAAACGGAAGTCGGATGAAGAAGTTATGAATTTTTAACGGACCAATCTTGTCCCAGCCTGTTAAAAATATAACTTTCAAAATAAAGTCAAAATTAGCCGACGGAGTCTAAACGAAAGTTGTAGAGTACGTTCCCGCCTACGCGTGGATATAAAGAACGTCGAAAACGGAGCTCATATGTTAATGTTACGAATTTTTAAAGTCGAGTGTGCAATTTGCGAAATCTGATGCAAGATACGATGACGTGGCCAAATCTCAGCCTTCCCTTGCTCCCCACGGTCTCGCTTCGGATGAAGGACACGTCGCCTCACCACTACGCCCCGCGTCCGAGGACAAGTACGCCCAGCGTACTCCGGCTCTTATCCATTCCGAGTGCGAGACAACTGGAGGCTCGCTGGCAGCCTCATCCGAAGTTATGCCCAACGTAACCATTTCCGAACGCGGCGCGTACCACCGAAGCTGGAGCCTATAAAAGGCATGCGAGGGCTACCATATTTTCTCACAAATTCACCACAACTTTCTCTCTCTACTTTCTCTCACTACCCCCAAACCCCCCTTAAAGCCTAGGTAAACCCCCTAGCACCCGAAGGAAGCCCCGAGACTTCCGGAGTCCCGAGAAAAAGGGTCTTTTGGTTCGGAAACGCTGCTCCGAGCAAAGCCCGGTTTTTAAGAAAACCCGCTGTAAGTGAGCTACACCTACGCAATTCTTAATATAGCTTCTAATTAATTATAGTAACATTATTAGGACCTTAAAATAATGACTTGGGCTATTATTATGAGTTATATAGAGTGTTGTTTAACGCTAATAATAATAGCTAGACTATTAATTAGTCGTGGCTAACGTTAAACTAAACCCTAGTGGTATTGATACTAGGTTTTGTCGAGGGAAAATTATTTTGAGATCACGAAGCGATGTTCAGGTGCAGAGTCACCACCTTTCAGGTGAGTGCATAGTTACTTTCAGCTTACACATAAATATGAAGTATTTTATATAAATTACGTGTTGTGTGTGCATATTATCTGTATACTTGCTATCTATGCTGGATGAACGATTTTATACACGTTTTAAATGATTTAAACTGTATATGTATTTTATATCTACAAAATATGTTGGGTAAAACAGGGGTAGATGTAATAGTTGCTGTGTGCCAAAATAAAATAATGAGAGGCCTCGTTATAGATGTTATTGATGATCCAGTCATCTAGCAGAGTATAGATGACGACCACATACTATTCTAGACAGTCCAGTGGAACGCTAGCAGGCTCGCAACCTGTAGGTGTTTATTTGAACTGTGTGTTTACCAGCAGTACTCCATCCCCCACATGGTTGCCTTATTTGACATGAATTGCTGAGGAATCCCCGAAGCATGTGTTGTCACCCCGATGAAAGTCCTTAGACTAGATCCCTTGTGTTAGATGTTCTAGGGATGTAAAGTGAGGATAACGGGAAGGGGTAATCGGGTTTGTTTGGTTGATGAAAATAATAAATTTATTTATTGTGGGTTGAAAACCCTATGTGCTCACCAGGCTCCCAAGCCTGACCCACTCAGTTTCTTGTATTACAGGAAGTGGCGCATGAGCATAGATGTTTGGATGAGAGATAAGGGATTATAGGCCTGTAAATACGAAATAATGTAGTAAGGCTTATGTTGTACTGTTTATGCTTTTGATCTGTATCGAACATGACATCCCGAGTCTTTTAATGAAATACATTTCTTTGGAAATGCTTTTGATAAATCTTTATCATATTTTCTTTTGGGACAAATTCCGCAACACTTTTATTTAAAATGTTACTCTGATTTTCAAGCAAGCATAAATAAAATCGGTCTTTTCTGGCCGTGTTAATGGGGATGTCACATGTTTGGTGGTAGTATGAGGTGGAATGATGGTTTGATGGTGGTCACAGTGGTGGGAATGGAGACGGAGAAGGGTGGCTTTGGGTGGTGATAGAAGATGAAAGGTTCAACTAAGGTTGAAGGTTGGTGAAGGTAATGAATACTGAGAGAGAGAGAGAGAGAGAGAGAGAGAGATTATTTTTATTATTATTTTTTAAATCTGAAAATCATAAAAAAAACAAATAAGAAAATAGAGAAAATCATATATAACAGGGGCAAATCCGTCATTTTAAAAAAATTAAGACAGATTGGACCAAACAAGCAACAAAATTAAAACTTTGGACCTCTGGTGCTAGTCCAAACTTTTTTGTCCCAAAGTGACAAATTTGAGCAAACCACAGGGACCATTTGTGCAGTTTAGTCAATGTAGTAGCTATAATTAGGGGTGTGCGCGGTGCGGTTTGGTGCGGTTTAAAGTCAAAACCGCAAACCGCACCACATATGCGGTTTGAGTTTTTTTGAAACCGCAAACCGCACCGCAGAAGTTCAAAACCGCGTTATGCGGTGCGGTTTGTTGCGAGCAGTTTGTGCGGTTTGATGAGTTGCTACATTTTATAACTTTTGAAAAATCTAAAAAACCTTTTGTTTTGTTGAGATATAAAACTAGAAACTAGAAATGTTTTGCAAAAAACTCAAAAACAAGTTAGATTTCTGTAGTACGTTTGTTAATTAATTCCTATTGTATGACTATATTCACTAATTTTAGGCTAATTAACATATCCATTTTTATCCTTACCAACATTCTAACTGTTACGAACTTGTAACCAGACAATTATTACTATTTTATTAATCGTAGTGATGAAACAATACACTTTCATATATATATATATATATATATATATATATATATATATATATATATATATATATATATATATATATATATATATATATATATATATATATATATATATGCGGTGCGGTTTAAACCGCAACTTTGTGATTGAAAACCACAAACCGCACCGCATAGTGCGGTTTAACGATATAACAAACCGCAAACCGCACCGCAAAAGTTCTAAACCGCATTATGCGGTGTGGTGTGGTGCGGTGCGGACGGTTTATGCGGTTTGGTGCACACCCCTAGCTATAATAACTTTTGAAGTTGTATTGATCTGTTAATTTGCATTATTTTATAGTAACTTTTTGTTTTGTTTAAAGTAGATTATGTTAATCAAAAAATATGTTTTTAATATAAAAACAAAAATGATATCTTATCTACGTTTACGTATTATTTGAGCTTTTCTATGTTTTATTTGCAAGCACACAAACAAACCAAACAAAATGGAAAATCTATTTCAATGTCTTGAATTTGGTTTTGAATGTGTTCATATCCGAGTGAAAAGGCAACGAGTGAAAAGGCAAGCTTAACCAGCTTCAATTTCCGGCTATGAATATTGACTTTTGTTTTAGTAATTTTATAGTTCGATTATTTTGAAAAACTAAGAATAGTATTTTGATATCGTAATCGTATATCTATAGTTTTGAAGATTTTGATTAAACAATATTTACAGCATTTAATCAACAACGTATATGATCAAATTAAAACAAAATATTTAAATACAAATTTTTTTTTGGGTAAAACCCAAACCCGACCTAATACCCGATTTACCCGTAACTGATTACCTGTATTTTTATTCACGTCGTTTATTAGATATTTTTATTTGGCAATACCTAATCCATCCGATCCGAACTTCCTAAAATCCGAAAGTTATACCCAATTAACACCCCTACACATTAGTATAAAGGTAGCACATCGGGATACGTGGCCCATCACGTGTGCTTGGCAATCGGGAAAACTTAACATACCCTTTTGTGCAAATGGCCAAATAGTTATAGGTGGTATTTGTTTTTTGTCCGCATATCTTCTTGCCCTCTTCTATCTGCGTCGCGCAGACCACGCGCAGACATTAACCTTTGCAGATTGTTTGTTTTTTTGAAGACTGCAGACCTAAAAATGTCTGCGCGCTCTCTTCTTGGCGCAAATGTGGACCAGAGTCTTCTAACATCTTTAGATAACTTCTAGCCTAAAAAAACACATATATCTTTATTTTTTTTTAGTTTTTTTGAATTTATATTTATTCCAACTTTATTAGTGATAAACAATTTGAAAAAAAAAATTACAATACTTAAAAAAACGTTTGATGACACAAACATGATATTTTTGACAAATTTATAAATAAAAAGTTATTACGATAATGTTCGTTGAAATTGTTTATATAAATATGAAAAAAAATCATAATATATTCTTATATGTTTTGTGCCAAATTTTATAAAACATTATTTAATACAGTATCGTCAATTTCTTGGAAAAATATTTATGGTACGTTTTTAATTGATTTAATTGAAAAAATCGAAGTTTATTTCCATCCATTTATGTATCAAATTCTTTGATTCCTAATTACAATGTTTAGGTATAACTTTACAACCAAAAGTGTTGGTTTTTATCAAATATATACGTTAATTTGTATATTTTTTTTTCACTTTTACACAATAATACATAAAATTTGATTTGGATTTGTTAATTATTTATAACACAGAGTCATAAAAATATTAAAAATCACTTTGTATAAAAAAATCAATTTATTTAGATTTTAGTTTATTTTAGTAACATGAAGATGTTAAAAAAAAACAAAAAATCTTCTTTTTTCAGACTGCAAACGTTTGGTCCATTTCTTCTGCTGCAGAGGTCAACAGATATAGTCCACAGATTGCAGATATTTTGGCTCAGAAAAAACAAACAACACCGTAGTTTGATATGTTCTCTAATCTGACATTTTCTTTTGATTTTTTGTAACTAAATAGATTCATTCTCTTAACACTTTTATATGAATGTCTTACTACTTATTTGGACAACGATTTCCAAATTAGGAATCCCGAATCTATCGCTATAGTGCTATGAAAAGGATTCCAAAGAAACCAATAAGAATCAAAGGTGTGGGGGAGGCTATTTCTAATAATGTAGTATAATGATTAATGGTGAGGTATAAATGGTCTCACCTATAATTTAACCCAACTAAAAATTCAACGAAAATATATGTTAAATGTTATTCGCATTTAACATGTGTTCTGAACCACTCTCTTTCTTTATTGCCACTTCCATTATGCAGGAACTCTCCATCGCCCCTTTCCCAGTTCTTCTTAGATGCCTCCTTCTACTTCTCTTTAATCCCCTCTCACACATGGAAGTTTCTTTGAAGAAAGCTTTGAACTTTGAGCTTTAGGGGCTTTCATAGTTGCTTTTCTTGTACATAATCCCCTATTATTCTTTGGTTCTTCAAATCTCCCTTTTCCACATCATGAATTCATCCATGGGCGTTAGACATCATCTTTGGAAAGCTGATCACAAGGTGTTTGATGATTTGTCTGAACCAGATTTACAAAATCATATTTTATTGTCTGCCAATTAACTACTACTACTTATTTTATTCATGAAGTTGACTTTCTTTCAGTCAACCGAGTCAACTGCTTCAACTCTCTATCAATATGCCTTTTTCTTTGATCTATCTAAAACTCCAAGAACTACCTTTCTCATGGTCTTGTATTCAATCACAGGGTGTGTGGAATTAGGGTATCTAGGATACATGGCGATGAATCAACTAAAGAGATTGTTAGTGGTGTTGGTTTTCTTTAACGGATGTTTCATCGAGGCACAAACCTCCCAAGCTCGGGTATGCAATTACTGCACTGTTATTACTGTTATTATTATTGTCGGTGCTTAATAGTTACATGTTATTACTATAATTATACTATTACTATTTGTTACTGTTATTGTTGATACTGCATTATATTTCAGGGATCGAATAAGCCTATGAAAACTAGTGTTCAGTCAAGACCATATGTTGTAAACATCGGGTCAATTTTGACTTTCGATTCGATGATAGGCAAAGTAGCAAAAACTGCATTAGAAGCTGCAGTAGAAGATGTGAATTCTGATCCAACGGTTCTTAATGGAACCAAGTTGAAACTAACCATTCATGATTCCAATTTCAGTGGCTTTTTGAGTATTATGGAGGGTATGTTAAATGTATATGTCTTCTAAACATTTTTCTCATATCTTTCAAACACAGATTCCCAAATTTCATTCCTTTTAATCCTTTTAAACAGCGTTACAATTCATGGAAAACGAAAGCGTCGCATTAATAGGTCCTGAATCTTCAGTCTTAGCTCATATGATCTCCCATGTCGTCTCCGAGCTTCAAGTCCCTCTGCTGTCCTTCACAGCCACCGACCCGACATTATCTTCGCTCGAATACCCGTTCTTTATCCGAACAACGAACAGCGATCTTTTCCAAATGGCTGCAATTGCTGACATAATCGACTACTACGAATGGCGTCAAATCGTTGTTATTTATATCGATGATGATCATGGGAGAAATGGAATAACTTCATTAGCCGATCAATTAGCAGGTAAGCGGTGTAAAATCTCGCACAAATCCCCCATTAAGAAATGGAATAACAAAGTTCTATTGTAAGAAATTATTTGGTTGAAGAACTTGGGATTTTGGAAAGTAGACTTGTTCCTCTTAACTTGCCTCAAGACTATGAAAAAGCCCTAAAAGATGGTCCTAACAATGGTGGTGTTGTTGCAGTTGTTGATGAACGTCCGTATATTGAACTTTTCCTTTCTACCCGTTGTCAATTCAGTATTGTTGGTCAAGAATTCACCAAAAATGGATGGGGATTTGTAAGTAAAATTACTTATTTTGTGTTTAATCTCCATAGTCAAACCAATGGGAGTTGACTTTTTTTTTTTTCAAATGAGTTCTTGTAGGCCTTCCCACGGGACTCTGAACTTGCGGTTGATATATCAACAGCCATCCTTAAACTATCAGAAAATGGAGAGTTAGAAAGGATCCATGACAAATGGCTATTAAGAAGTGCTTGTAGTTCACAAGGGTCAAAGTATTCAGTTGACCAGCTTGAAGTAAAGAGCTTCAAAGGCCTATTCTTTATTATTGGATTAGCTTGTTTACTTGCTCTTTTTATATACTTTGTACTCATCATACACCAATACACTAAACACAAACCCGACCCGTCCGAGTCAACCGGGAGTAGCCTCCGATCGGGACGCCTTCAAACTTTCATTTCATTTGTTGATGAAAAGGAAGAGTCGGTCAAAGCCCGGTCAATGAAAAGGGTCAAAGAGGCGAGTTCGTGTAGGAGTAATGGTGATGATGTGGCAGTGAATGGATATTGAAATACACTGAAAAGAATCGTGTTTGGATACACCGGAATACTTGTATTTATGCCATGTCAGCATGGAAGTTGTACAAATGATCAAAGTTAGTTAGATGTTTGGCATGTTATTGGTAGTTGTACATATTTTACTACTATAGAGATTACAAGATGTTGTATATGAGGATTATAGAACCTCACAATTGTAAAGTGAATGTAAAATAACATGGAAAGAGCATATATATTTATTATAATGGCTTGTCAATATTATTTTGAGAACATCTTTAACGTGAAATCCTTTACTAAATTTCTTGCCTTCTGATGTATCAGTGACATATAAACTTTCTATTGGTGTTTTTATTTATAAAATCTATCATCCCAAAACTTTATTTAATGTATTGACTTTTTCTAAAAGCCCTTTTTGCAATTTGTAAAGAAATTCTAAACATATAGTATACCATGAATTGGGTATTTGATAATAATATTTCGGCAAATAATTCTATAAAATATATGTATATATCTATTATAATCGGCCATTTCTTTTTGGCGACGTTCATTTGATATTTTTGAAACTTTTCAAATTTTTTTTTAACTTTTATATTGTTTTTTTTATTATTCTTATTCTAATGTTAATTATTCAATTGTCAAATATATTTGATTCATTAATTTAAATTGGATGTAAAACATTATATTTTAATGTTACCACTTAATAATTGTTAATATAATATATACCTAATCTGTTAATTTAAATATGGTGTTAAATTTAAAAAATATATCAAAAGGTCAAATGAAGTTGAAAACTGCCGTCTAAAGGCTATTATAGTTAACATTTTCCAATATAATGTCAAATGTACAACTTAAATTGAAATGTAAAGTTAACCAAAAATATGACCAAATGCAATTTTTTAAATAATAACTAAAATTTTCAAAATATGTAGTTTTTATTAAATAAATAATAATATATAAAACTAAAAAATATATGAACTTACTTTAAAAACAATAATTGATATTTAAAATAATAACCATTATCAAATTTAAAATATGGCTGAATAAATTATTTTTTAAATTAAATTAAAAGACGTATGTCTAAGTTAATTAACCATATGTTGAATTTAAATCATATATCAAATACAAATTAACAAATTCTTTTTGATGAAAGACTATTTTTGTATGATGATTTTTTTCGAAGAAGTAGTTTTTTAGTTAATTATAATAGTAGTTATAAAAAATATAAACTTAAACATATATTATGTTTGTCTGAAGAGAGTGGTAGCATGCTATCACATAGGATTTTTTAAAGTCACATAAGATTTTTTGAATCCACGCAGGATAAAGAAAATGGTAGCATCCAAATGATGTTTAATATCTTTTAGTTTGAAAAAAAAAAAAGGAAAAGAATCAACCAATCACAACCCTTTAACCCAACCCTCTGTCTCCTCTCGCTACACTGGTGGTGAGCCATGGTTGGCGAGCTCCCTAGCGCGCGCCAGAGGGTGGCATGAAATGCTCATAGCGCCTCCTAGCAAACCTTCCTTGGCGACCCACTCCCTTAAGCCTAATCATGAAAAAAAAAAGTTAAAAAACAAACTTCATAGCCATGGTTGGCGAGCTCCCTAGCGCGCGCCAGAGGGTGGCATGAAATGCTCATAGCGCCTCCTAGCAAACCTTCCTTGGCGACCCACTCCCTTAAGCCTAATCATGAAAAAAAAAAGTTAAAAAACAAACTTCATAAATGGTCCCTAGGATTTCCCATAATCTAGGCTTTAGTCTCAAACTTCTATTTTCCTTAAGGAGGGTCCATGTGCTTTCAATTTCTATCGTGATTGGTTGATCACCCATATCAAATTTTTTTGTCCTTAGTAATTTATTTGCTAATATTTCTATTATTTACTTATCATATTAAATTAAAAAATGATAATAATAAAGCCCACTCACCCCACTCCCACCCGATAGCTCATCCCATACTCACCCTTACCCCTTTATCCATCTCACCCTCTCACCATAAAACATAAAACCCATGACTTTAATCTCGTCGACTTCTTCAACACCATCGAAGACATAACCGTTTTCGGCACTACTCTACCACCTTTCTCTCTCCGCCACTTTCTCCACCATGTACGCCTTCAAACTCACAAACACACATGGCGTTTCTCCCCACTGATCATTAACTATCGCCATCACTTCCACCTCATTCACCGTCGAATGCTAATAATGGAAGAAGTCACATATCGATCGATTGCATGTGGTTGATTTCTTGTTTTCCGAAAGTGGTGGTTGAGTGTTAATGGCTGATCGAAGGACAGTAAACACGATCGGAGAAGGAAGTGTCATCGGAATCCCACCACCAACTATGAGTTCGCTATGGATCGGGAGCAACTTTGAGGTTGTTATTGAACTCCAGAAGTGATGTGATCCATCATCATTTCCCCTCGACGAAGCCCCCTTCCTCCAACTCCCCCTCCTTCCATCGCCATCTGTGATTTTTATTTTCAGATTGAGGATCTGGTTTATAGAATTCATTTTTTGGGCTTAATTTCTTCGATTTCTCAAAGGGATCTTCTAGTTTATGTGTTTTTCAAGTTTAATTTATTCAAAATTGAGTTGTGGAGATAAATGGATAGTTTTCTTTGTTTCTTTTCTTACTAATATGAGGAAGAAAGATGGAGATAAATGTCTTTTGATTTCCGGATAGATATATAATTCCGTTATATGGTTTTGGATGGTGGTAACAAGAAAATAAGTGAAAAATGGTGGAGTAGGGGTGTATGATATTGGAGGTCGTGGTGGTTGATGGTGTTGGATGGTGGTGGTAATACTACTAGATGTAAAGGGGGTTTTAGATTTAATAAGTTATTTGTTTCAAAATTATTATATATAATAAAAAGCAACTTGGTTAGAAATAATATACTAAATTTTTAGGTTTTAGAATTTGGCCACCAAAGTTTCTTATTTTAGAATTTGGTCAATAGTATATTTTGTGTGGTTTTAGAATTTGGCCAAAAAGGTTTGTTATTTTAGACTTTGGCAAGAAAAATTTCTTATGTTGGTACCTAGACGTTCATATTGTAACACCCCATTTTTACCTTTTATGTAGATTGTAATATAGAACGTTTGTTATAAATTCGAAAGATAAATATATTACTTATTAGCCTAAATAATCTATACAAAAGTTGTAGTAATTGTAATTCCGAGAGCGTGTATATAAAGAACGCCTAATTCTGAATTCGTATGAATAAGTTATGATTTTTTGAAGCTTCGATGTAGTAGTGTGTGATACAGAAATCCAAATCAAGATCGGTTGAGTGTTAGCCAAAATGAGGTAAACGAGTTTTTAAGATCTTGTAAATACGAATCCGTCGATATAAAGACTATCGAGAACGAAGATCGTATGAAGGAGTTTTGATTTGTACATAGATTTTAACAGTGTAAGTCCCTATAATAAAATGACTTTAAAAATAGAGTAAGAATTAGCCAACGAAGTGTAAATGAAAGTTTTAATACTCATTGATAGATACGCGTGGATATATAGAACATCTAAAACCGAGCTCGTATGAGAGAGATACGATTTTTAGAAAAATGAGAATTCGTATGCGCAACGCGCATAACTACTAGAAGGTGGGACGCAGACCATAGGGAAGAAGACACATGGCAGCCATCGAATGGATCAACGTAGACCGTAGGTGCGACGCGCCCATGCATAGAGCACGACGCCTCCATTATAAATTCTATAAATAGCTTGCAAACCTCCCTTCATTTCCCCACACAAAAAAATTCATACATATCTCTAGTTCTGAGTTTCTTGAGCTTTTGGGATTTTAGGAAGTTTCATTCTAGGAAGGTTTGGAAGCATCGAAGAGCCGGGGGGAAATAGAAGCGTTCGGGTCGAAGTCCTCCCTGCGATCTTCCCGGTTTTCGCTAAGAAATTCCTGTAAGTTAATATACACTTACTACGATTTAAGTGTAAGTTATATTTATATTCATAGTCATTATTATGAATGTATAAATAATATTAATTAGTGATTTTAGTCATAATAATGATTGATCTACTTACGGGAATGATGTCTATGTTAGATCTAGTGAGGTGTTTAAAGTGAGATTTTCAAACAGAATACTTTGTATACCAAAACGGACCCTACATCCGATATGAGCTTACCTGGTTGTTCCTTATTCGATAGATCTTTCGGTGCTCATTTGGATTAATGAAAGATCTAGCTTCTATTACTAGATTTCCACAGAGACTAATAAGTTATAGGATTATAGGTTGATACTTGTTAGGCACATTGCTCGCCAATTGGATTACCTAGATAGCTGTTAATCATATGAAAAATTATCCAAGTGATTTTTCTCATTATACTATATACTCCAGTATGTATCCTCTATATGTTAGGAAGTAGTTGCCCTGAAGTATGGAATTAGGAAATTAGACTACCTTAGTTAATTGCTTGTTGTGTGGGACTATTTGTCTGCTATATATGTGTTGATTGATTGTTTTATTAGGTTACAGAAAAATGCTCAATGCGGAAAATCACTTAACAATTAAGAAAGGGAACATGCAACCTAAAAGGATCTAAGTCTTAAACTTTGAAGGCAACATACTTTGAATAACAAAATCTAGCATAAACCCTAGTTAATTCGAAAATCATACAAGTGTTAGGGTTTACATACCTTAGAATTGTTATTGTAAACAATTCCTTGAATCCCTTCCTTTGTTTCTTTTGAAAGAAATCATCAAAAGAATGATACCTCTAATGGCTCACACCCAAAACCCTAGAAACCTTAGAATGAAGAGGATAGAGAGGAGAGGGATAGAAATTTCATTCCTAAGCTTTTAGGTAAAGGTATCCATGAAATTTGATACACAAGGGGTCCTATTTATAGTTTAGGTAACTTGAAGGTGTGAAGTCCAAAACAAAATTACATATGCAGAATAAGAATCAGATCATGAATCAATCACACAAATTGCAAGTAATCTAGTCAAGCTTTTGTATATTATTGATGAGAAAATGGAACATGTAAAGAGCCATGGGTTTTGCTCAACCTAACTGATATTGATACAAAAAGGGAATTTTTGGAAGCTTTTTTAACAAGCTAAGCTAAAGCTATATATAATGGTTAAATACATCACATGTTAAATAACTAAAGTGCACCACTAAGCATAAGATTCTTCATGAAAAGTCTTCAAACATAGCCTTCACAAATTAAATTGATTAAATAATAGATTTAATCCAAATTCAAATCCTTTCCTTATTAGTATCCAAGAGGCTTCTGGAAACCCTAGAAGAGCTCCCAAAACTGTCCACCCTTGGATGGTTCTAGATTTGTCTCTTTTATTCAACTATTGAATAATTACAATTCACCCCTTGCACCTTTAATTAATTCTAATTAATCTTGAATTAATTCTGATTAATAATTAATCAATTTTAATTTATTTCTTATTAATTTATTAACCATATAAATTAATAAATAAATTATTTAACTATTGATCTCATATTAATTTATTAATCACATAAGAAATTAACATATCAACTTTCTATTTCCAATTAATATATTAATCACATAATATATTAACAAATCATTTCTCTCTCTCTTTCTCTTAATATAATTTCTAACTATTTCTGGTTATGGGGGCAACCCAAAAAGGACTTCGGTTCTATTTGCAAGTTTATACCAATTTTGTTATGAGCTTAGACACGTTAATACAATATTGATATATATATATATATATATATATATATATATATATATATATATATATATATATATATATATATATATATTATGTGGGAGTTGAGGGAGGACCAACCTCGTGGTGAAGGAGAATATACTCGGGTAGACCAGCATTATGTTGAAGGCCAAGGGGCGGACCAACTTTATGCTGAAGGCAAAAGGGGCGGACTAGCTATATGTTGAAGGCCAAAGGGGCGGAGCAACTTTATGCTGTAGGCCATTATGTGTGTGTGTGTACATATATATATATATATATATATATATATATATATATATATATATATATATATATATATATAATGGTATGTGGTATTTTGACGAAACAGTGACAACCCGTTATTTTCTATCTTATAAAAGTCAACATAAGTCAAACATATCAAATTAAAGTCAAACTTATTGATTTGTTAATTTGATAAAATTTAATTTTATTTTTCTTTGATACATATAAACACTTAGTAAAAATGTTGTAGAAATAAGAAGTTGAAACCCAAGGAAAACCGAGGATTCTCGCATGACCGAAAACCCTCGCAGCCTTCTTCTTCTTTCTTCTCTTGGACCGAAAATCTTCGCAAGAAGGGACAGCTACCTCAGACCGAAAACCGAAGGCAGCAAACCACATTTACGGCTGCAAACTCCTCGGACCGCAAACATACGAGGCCGACTCAACAATATTATCTCCTCGGTTTCAGCAACCTTATCTTCTCGGTAGGAGTGCACAACCGAAAACCCTTCCTCGGTTTGTGTTCTCGGCCGAGAACCATTAACCGCCACCCTTTATACTTCATATATATATATATATATATATATATATATATATATATATATATATATATATATATATATATATATATATATATATAAACTGAAAACTTCCTTCATTCTTACACATTACATCCGAAAACTCCAACTTTTCTCTCAAGGAATCCAACCGAAAACACCTCTCTCCTCTCAAGAACATGCGAAGCCTCTTATTTTCTTGATTATCATACGAAAATCACTTGATTCTTCTTAGAATCCTACAAGTATCATCCATTGATCTTGATACCATCCCAAAAACACCTTCCAATCTTCTTATTTGGGCCGAAAACACCAAAATACATTAGAGTTCACGAAGAACACACAGACCACGAAAAACACCCACACACTATTCTAAGGATTATTGTAAGTCTTTTTACAATAATTAAGTGTTATTTAACACTTTAAACTTCATTAGATTATCTAATTTATACTTAATTTTATGTTAATATAAATTAGGATTCGGTCTTTATCACGAATTTTAACTTGTGGATTTAGCTCGATTACACCGTATCTACAACCGGAAACTCACAAAATGTGAGTTCATACCCCTGTATTTTTACTATTTTTCACTGTTTTAAAGGGGGGGGGGATACAAGTATAACACAAGAATATTGTGTTTACAATCAAATGTTTTCTAAATATTTCTAAAACGACTTTAAATTTTTGAAACTCTTTTAAATATTGTTAAACTCTTTTAAATGTTTTAAAAACTCTTTTAAACTTATATTTTGCTAAAAATCATATATATATATATATATATATATATATATATATATATATCAAATTCATTACCCTTTGTAACATGCTGAGCAAAATGGGGGGGGGGGGGGTACTTTCCTTAATATTACATATCAAGCAGAACTCAAATATAAATTATAATAGGTATAATTTATGAAACTCTCACACAAACAAGTTAAGTATACATGGTTTAACTATATATATATTCTCGTACAAAATCCTTTACATATACTTTACATTTTAAGTATATTAAAAATACATCGTACCGGGTTTGCATTAATGGGGTACAAATACAACGTATCGGGTTATTGCACGAACGGGGTATAAATACATCGTACCGGGTTTGCATTAATGGGGTACAAATACAACGTACCAGGTTATTGCACGAACGGGGTACAAATACATCGTACCGGGTTTGCATTTAATGGGGTACAAATACAACGTACCAGATTATGCACAAACGGGGTACAAATACAACATACTGGTTTAAAACAAAGAAAAACATAGCATTATTGAAAACAATTCTTTTATTGTTTTATTGTGAACTAAAACTATGTATACTAATACATAGTACAACAACAACAACACTTATACAGTTTGGTTCTATGGTATTAAAACTACTTATCAGTTAAAATAGAAAATATTGGATTTTCTGGAACAGTAAACATGCTCACTATTTTAAGGAACAGAAAACAAGCTTTCAAACATAAATACTTATGCACTCACCAACTTAAATGTTGATACTCTCTTTTTCAAAATACTTGTATTCTCAGGGAATCATTAGATAGGTACATCCCCCGGGATCTTGAGAAGATGGAGTAGTATAGAGACATGTTTTCTATCTTTTGTAATATAACTTTTGATGTCATATATACAATGACCTGAATACATATGTGAAAACTTATACTTTATTAATGCAATGGTTGTTGTACTTTGATTACTATGATGCATGTATGGTGATACTTAAGATGAAGTCTTCCACCCCCGGACGTTTCCGCCGCTCCGGTTTGGGGGTGTGACAAATTGGTATCAGAGCATTGTTTATAGTGAACTCAGTATATCAATTCATAAAAGATATACAACTATAAATACAATGGGACTAAAGAGCTCTGACTACAAGTATACTTTTAAAATATAAATATTTTATAAAAAGTATACTAACACTCATATATATACAAGAACAACATCACAATCATAACACCATAAAAGTATTTGGATATTGGACACTACAGTTAAACCTGGACAATTATGTAATCATATCCGGGATAAATATAGCCTGATCAACTATATGATGGGTTTTGAGCATAACATCAATCCTATGGTGTTCATGCAACCCTAATTGTTTGGATCTAGGTTTTCTACTTTGAACATGCAATAAACTTCCAAGACTTACAAACCCTAGATCTATCATATAAGAACTAAAATAAGGGTTTAGTAATTACCTTTGATTGTTATATAGCAATAACAATCAATCCTTGCTTTGATTGGCTTCAGAAAGCTTAGTGCCTCAAGTGTTGCACCTCTAATGGAGTCACAAACACCACTAAGCAACTGGATGAAGGAGAGAAGAAGAGAGGCTGCTCAAAATCGTCCAGAAACCCTAAGGGGATCATTCACCACGTTTTTGGGGCTTAGGGGCTCCTTAAATAGGTAGACTATTAGGGTTATCTAAGAAGGAAACCCTAATTTGACTGCTTAAGCCCTAAGCAGCCCATGGACCCCTTCTGGAACATGCCTTGGACGATTTCTAATGGGCTTCCCCATAGAATTCGTCCAACCTATTATTCCAAGGTGATCCATACTCCAATTGCATTATCCTATAATTACAATTCCAGTCCCCTAAATTTAATTAATCTCTTTTAGCCACAAAATTAATTCTTAATTAATTCTTGACTAATATTAATTAAACAATATGATTTCTCCTTTAATATATTATTCTTATAATATATTAATAAATCATAATTAAACCTTTCTCTCCTTAATTCATCCTACATATTGCTATGGTGAAGGCAACCCAAAAGGACCATGCTCATAATTGGGTCAAGTACATACCAAAATAGTTATGGACTTTGACACTAATCCAACAGTCTCCCACTTGGATAAGTCTAATAACTATTCTGCATAACTTCAGAACCTGATCAACAATCGTAGCTTTCAAAAGCCGCTGTTAACTCTGATCTTATCAGATATGCGTGTCCTTTAGATAGGGGATCATATATTCCTCCATTCTCAAGATATCGTATAGACGCGAGACATGGATTTAAATCATTCTCTCTGTCTATGTATTGTTTCCCGACATCTGATTTATGACAACTGACAACAGACTACAATTGAACACATCAACTTAGTCCAGGCTTGGCCAAGCGCTTAGGGTGTCATCACTAAATCATCGAGGGGCCCACATATATCGCTTTTATCCCACCTTGGGGTAAAAGGAATGGATAAACTTCGACTCAAATGCTTGCTTGCACCTACTAATCGAATCACACACAACAATAAGTTTTATAACACCAAGTTACTGGTGCGTTTACTTATCATCAATGTGCAACCGACCAGCAAATAACAACTCACACGTCTTGGTTTCAAGAATATACAATGTTATCGTCTCACTAATCACCCGTGATAAATCCATGAAGTGATTCATGTGAGCGTGGGTTTAATCCAATACTTTAATCTTATTAAAGCACTCATGAACTCTGCAACAAACTTGTGCTATGTCTAAACACTTTAGACAATCTACAGACAAATTCATGACAGTCTTCCTTCATACCTACTTCCAACGTATGACTGACTGTGGAGGTTCGAATAACCCAGTTATTCTGGAAGTCAAAACATGCAAAGTGAAACACAATAATAATATTAATCCTATATGGCCCCAAAACTTTTGAGCGTAAATAAAAACACTTTTATTTAAACACCATATTGATTACTCATTATTCATTGCTTACTGTTTCAGAAAATCAACTTATTACTCGAATTATAACCACAATTGTCCCATGCTCCAAGCATGCACACTTTGGTTTCCTATGGTCCATACTTTGTGAAATAGATCAATTGAAAAACTTTTCCAATGAAACTCATTTCACAATCCCCAATCCTTAATATTAGTATAAGAATACCAAATTCTTGCCACTTTTAGAATATGTCAGATTCTAACATTTTATGCAATGATTTTTTTTGTAATGTCATAGCACAAAAGTCACCAAGACCCGGCTAATGAAATTACAAGGTATTCTATCGGAAATTGTTACAAGACAATTCCATAGACGTGAAGTCTCACATTCAAAGTACATTCCTTTGAACATCCTTATTGCATAAAAGTTTCTAATCTAGACATATTTCTTAATATCCAATCCCATTAATGGAAACATTTCCATATTTGCCATATGACAACTCATTCTTAATAGAATCTTATCTATTCATAATAATGTCAATATAGTCCATCTAGTACTATACTTCCAACTATTCACAAGCGACAAATCCTCAGTGAACCTCAGATCGTCCTTTGATAGTTGTTTAATTATTTTAGTCAAAACCGATTCTAGTCCTTTTTCCCTCTTAATGCCCTAGGCATTTGGGAAATTTTAGAATGGTCAAATATTATAGCATATGCAATCGATCCTATACCTGAAGCGTATTGGACACGATGCATAATGTCTCACATAAAGACGTGATACTTTATCAGCCTTCTGCCATAATATTTTATGTGCCCTGTTCCCATAATTCGAACTATGAAGAGGGATGACGTAATCATAATCGAATTTTGAGAATGCACTATGTATCCTTGACTAAATTTATTAACATTTCTTGATCTAAGCTTTAGAATTTTGAAACGAAGTATAATATTCTCTCCCTTAATTATAGCAAAACAACTTTTCAACCCTTGCAACTTTGCAAAGTGAATCTTTGTTTTCTATAATTAATATTGCTAACTTGCAATACTCATGCTCCCACTAACATGATGATTATTTTCTTACCAGCATAACACTTATGCTCCCACTAGCTTTGACATGTATTCAGAAAACAATTGAACTTCCAGAAAACAATGCTTATTGAATTTCTTAAGTTCATATTTCTAATACCTAATGCTTTGATAAGCCTTTATCTAAGCTTTGTAAGCTCATACACTGTCACACCCCCAAACCAAGGATGGCGGAAACGTCCGGGGGTGGAGGACTTCATGTATAGTATCACAACAACGAGTATAATAGTGCTTAAAGTAATTACAACCATCATAAATATAATTGAAAAAGTTATACAATAGTATGTGTTTACATGTTTCCAAACAATTACACTTATGATGACAAAAATGAAATGTTTGACGATTTAACGTCCCATCCTCAAAAGCGGTTGACTTCCTGTTATCACTGAATTCCTGAGAATACAAGTAGTTTTGAAAAGTGTCAACAATTAAGTTGGTGAGCTCATAAGAGTTTTGTTTGAGAAAGAAACCGTTTTCCTTGTAAAAGCGACAAAGTATGTTTCCAGAAAATTCAATATTTTCTTTATTAAGTAAAATGAATGCTTCTATGTTATGCGATAATGAACCCTAGAGGTACCCATAGATTCCTTCTATAATCGCCCAGTGTATATAAGTTATATGAAATTTAAGTTTAATAAACCGTTGAATATAATGGGTTTGCCCTAGGTCCACAACCAAACAAGGAACAGGAGATGAGGCGGGCCCACCAATTCTAAGTCGATTGTGACTAGATTCTTATATAACTCTATCATATACATTTAACAATTGTAGCTGAAGTCTAACAATTCTAGCTTTATGTAGTTTTAATAGAAATATGTTCCAAAGAAAATCCTATACTTTCCTTATAAAAGTTAGGTAGTCCTAAATCCCAGTACCGAAAATAAACAAGTATCTTCCATACTTAAAGATATAAAAGCGATTTTAAATCGGCATAAAACCCTTTTTAAAGTTGGGTGGTCCTAAATCCTAGGACCGAAAACAAGTATTTTTCCATACTTAAAGATATAAAAGCGATTTTAAATCGGCATAAAACCCTTTTTAAAGTTGGGTGGTCCTAAATCCTAGGACCGAAAACAAGTATTTTTCCATACTTAAAGATATAAAAGCGATTTTAAATCGTCATAAAACCCTTTTTAAAGTTGGGTGGTCCTAAATCCCAGGACCGAAGACAAGTGTTTTTCCATACTTAAAGATATTTCCTGTGAGTTAAATCGACATAACTCGCTAATTTAAAAGTAAGAACCCGTAAATCTTATGATTTGTTAATACCACATGTGAGTTATTATAACCATACTATGACTCAGACGACCTCGTAATACCACGTTCTTCAGGCGTCGGAATCGAAATGACATTTGTCACCACAGACCTGCCGGTCTAGCCGTTGCAAGCAGCTCATGTGCGGGTTTGTCAGACCCAATATAGATCTATACACAATTATCACGCTCTCCCTACAAGAGACTCTGGTTACAATTTACAGGACTTTTGACTTTGTTACTATGAAGGTAACACGAAGCGAATGTCTCACAAATTTATTCATTAACAGATTTACGTGAACTGAACTGAAAACCTTTGGTAAATGAGTTTGAAATGTAAATGATACATAAACTATACCTATTATAGTTTATCCTAAAACGTTTGTAATGTAAAAGAACTCTTTTATGAAAATACATTAGTGCTATGAATCCATAAACTATGCTTATTATAGCTTATTATAGGTGTTCGAAGTGAATGAAGAATCTTATCATGAATGACTAAATTTCAGTTTATGATGATAAACTAACAAGAAAATACATTCCATATTTAGAACTTATTGTTATACACTTTGCTCAACATAATACAAAGTGTTATGGAAGTTATAAGCTGTTAACTAGTTTTTAACCTTTCTGCACTGTTTTAGAAAAAATCATAGAAAAACCATACGAAGTCAAAAACTGAATCCGTAAATTCTGAGAGTTCATAAAATGTGTCTAGTTTATTCGTAAATTTTATTATGATTTTTTGAAGTCTTTAACTTGTGTTAAAATGTTCATATTCACAGACTGGTCCGAATTCGTTTCTGAAATGATATGCAGTTTTGTAAAAATCACCATAAATCGTAGAAAAATCGTATGGAGATTTGCAAGTAGTCATTTTAAAGGTATGAACCTGAACTATTTTCATATTACACAGTTTTGAAAGATATTAAGTTTAAGCTAGTCAAAACTGTCCGTGAATAAGACTTAACTTTTCTGATGAAAGCTGTTGTTTGAGTTTGGTTAAGTTTTTGGTGTTTTAACCTGTATTCCCCCCCCCCCCCCTAAAACTTGAAGAAAACGTGAAAATGTAGGGGTATGAACTCACCTTGAGTGATGACTTGAAGAGTGGAAGGTCGAAGACGAGGAGTATCAAGTCAAGACCACTTGATGAACACGTGAGAGTTTGGATGATCCTAAGAACGATTTTTGGTGTTAAGATATGAGTCAATGATCCAAGAGTGTTATGAAATTTATGGAATGACACTTGAGTTTAGATGGAATACTTACCAAAAAGTGCTGTAGCAACTCAAGAACACTTGCACAAGGTGGTGGAAAGTAGAGAGAAAGAAGCTTTCTTGAGATGATATGAGAAGTGTGAAAGTGAAGGATTTATCAAAGTGAACCAAGAAATCCTCCAGGGATTTCTTTATGTAAATGTTGCTGGAGCAACTTGCAAGATTGAAGGGATGTTTACCTTGGTTTGTGTGATGTGGATAGAGTTGGACTATTGAGAGGATGACACATGGAAGGCAAGTGGGTAGTACACTTGGCCCACTTGTGGGGGTAAATATCTTCTTAATATAAACTAATGATTTTTAATTAATAAATACAAAAAAATAATTAAAATAAGAATTCTGGGGTTTTAAAATGGTAAAATATTGATTTGGGTGAAAATCCCACGTTAAAATTATGAACCCCGTTATGCTTCGTTAATGGTCGTTTTAAGTCCCCGAAAGGGTCCTTAGTCGTGTTTTGATGCGTTTAACTCCCTTTTTAGGGTTTTTACATTGTTAACACATAGATTTTTCGAGACACTTGAATTTTTGACCTACAATGCACATTTTTTATTCATAGAATAACTTCTAACATACAGGCACTAATCAAATTCGACCAGTTTGACTTGTTTGACTTTGACTAGAATTTGACGGTTGTCACAGTATCCCCCCGTTAGAATGAATTTCGTCCCAAAATTTGCATCTTGAGTGGGACTTCAAGGGTCGGGGACTAGATGTGGGTATTTTTGCTTCATTTGGTCCTCACGTTCCCAGGTGAACTCGGGTCCTCGTTTCACGATCCAACAAACCTTCACAACAGGGATGCGTCTTTGGTTTCGTCGGTAGGAATCACAAGAGTCTCGTCGGTCATACATTTCTTTAAATTTGACGCGCAGATGGTTGGATGTACATTATTAGGTTCTTGGGGCAGTCGGAGTTTGTATGCTACTGGGCCAATCCTAGAAAGGATTTCGAATGGCCCGTTGTACCTTGGGTTTAGTTTCCCATGTTTACCGAAACATATCATTCTTTTGAATGGTGAGGCCTTCGGTAGAACTTGGTCACCAACCTGCAATTCCGAGGGTTTGCGTCCCTTATCTGTGCAGTTCTTTTGTCGGCTTCGAGATGCTTTCAGCCTTTCTCGAATTTATACTAAGTCGTAAGTAATAACTTCCCCTCGGAGCGCTGCATAGGGTCTGCTTTAGTGTTCCTCGTTTGATTAGGTCGGTAGGGAGCATATGGGTTCGGTTTACGAGACTAGACTTATTTGGATGGTAGAACGTTCATTCACACTCCTGGATAGCCTTGTCCCGAAGTTCCTGGTAGGACTTGTACCTGGTCCATCTATCATTAACTTGTGCATATAGGTCGTATGTAATTAGGGTTGGTAAGACAGTCGGATGGGTGACTCCGCCCCAAGTCCACAACCAGACAAGGAACAGGAAGTAGGGCGGAAACACACATCCAATGTCCATAGAATCTTAATTATATATTATCCTCGCGTATACACTTAGTAGTGATAGACTAACCGTATTCCTCCCAAGCTTCCGTGCTTGATCTTGTCCTGTTATACGTGTGCTATTCTCGAAGGGTTCACTAGGAATAATTTTTGAAAAGGGTGCGGAAAGTGTAACACTCCTCTGGTGAGTGTTCTGAGGTTTCATAGCGAGAGATGGCCCGGAGGTCCATGTCGGATTTGTGTTTATAAGAGATGAGGGTTTCGTGGTTAGGTGAAGGGTATTTTCGTAGCCGTGTAATCGGGAAAGTGAGGACTATACCAATCGACATCGAATGATGACAACGGATCTTTTTAGTAACATATGTGTTAGGTTTGTATTCGTACGAATTATTCATTAGGGAGATGGAGTATCATGTGATTCTTGTTAGAATGCTCCGTTTCGATCGGTGTTATTGTTACTACAAATGATTCATACCACAACAGCTAGAACTGGTAGTAAGTGTGTTCTGAATACTAGTAGTGATTCCTTATATCTTGATCCCCGACCGATCATTCTATGATCGATCGGTATATGTAAGTCGCATGTAAATTGGTATTGATGAACCCGTCGAGTGGGTGGCTCTACCCTAATCTCACTACTAGACATGGAATAGGAGTTAAGACGGAATTATTCGCTTTAAGTCTTTAGTATTTTGATTGTAATTAACCTTGATGTATATACGAAGTTATCCCAGCTTACTGGTAATGATCCTAAGATCATATATAAGTGTCTTTGATTTGATTGAGCGAGAGAGTATTTTTAACTATTTTTTGATATACGGTAATTTTAGCAACATACCAATTTCATTACAAACATATGGTACTTAAACGTTTTTGTTGTTGGAAACATTACAAAAGTCCTAATAAGGTTTCTTGTTGCTCCTGCTGGTTTGTTTGTCACGTTCCTCCTGTTCCCCTGTCATTCCTCTAAGTTGGACAGTCTCTCTTGAAGTATCCTGTTTCGCCACATAGGTAGCATACTGGACTTACACTGGTACGAGGGATTGAAGTGATGTGCTGGGTTTGTTTCCTGCAGAAGCGGGCAGTATGTCCGTCCTTGTTGCAGTTTTTACAGTGCATCACCCGGCAAACCCCATGGTGATGGTAGCCACACTTGTTACACCTTGGGAGTGATCCCTTATATGGTCTGGCCGGTGCTTGGGTGACAGACCTTGTGGCTAGTGCCGAGGCATGTGTCGTGACTGCTGTTGTAATGGCAGGGGTGGCCATGGGTTGTTGTCTTTTAGCGAATCCTTGAGATTGGTTGTGCTCCTTTTTGTTCCAAAACTTTCGCTTCTTGTTCGTAGGTTTGTGGCCTAAGGCCCCTTCATGAGCAGACACCCGCCGGTGTTCCTGATTGTTACAACGATTTGTATTGTCGGTACCGCTTCCATCTCTGCTGGTGTTGTTATGACGGCTGTCACGGCTGCCGTGACCGCAGCTTGAAAAGTAGCAGAGTCTATCTGCAGGATTGCTGCCTTGCTTGTTGGCTGGTTACCTTCTTGTGAAGACATAACTCTGTTGCATGTGGAGAAACGATTTCATGAGTGGGGATGATTCTAATTATACCCTTATCATATATAAATTTCGCAATTTACTGAACTAGTCTTGATGTTTCTGCTAACGTTCCGAAGACGGATTTTATGGTAGTGGGTAGAAGTAGGTTTTGTACGGGCGTTAAGTTTTTCCCATCCTAGGATTAGGTTTGTCCAAACACACTTGGTTGAGGAGTTCTGATAGGATCCGGTGCATTAGTGCTGGTATGACCACACCCTATAGGTCTATGGAAAGGCACCTTTCAACCATGAGGTTTAAAAAGAAGAAATGATAATGAGTATTGAATAAGGGTTTATACGTCAGGAGTTATCTCACTCAGTTTATCTTAGTTCTAAGTGTATCGCATTCCAATGTTTTTGGTGTCCTTTGAAAACAATTCATAACGAGAGTCTATATATAATAAACTTATGAATTCTTAGTAGTATTGCTCCCAATGAAATAATACGCATGTCCCTTTCATTTGTATGATTCTAGTATATTTAGTTTTTAGAGAAAGGTTTTGAGCCTGATGCAGGTCTACACCACTTTATTGCAAGGAAAAGTTTGGACCGCAAATAAATCTCTCGACTAGTGTAATCACTAACTTGCGGGGTCGGGTCTACACATGGAGGGGAGTAACACCAATGCACGCTCATAGGCTTAATCTACCAGGTCTTGTGAGTAAAATGGACTCTGCTCAGGACAATTCGCCCCCAAATGGCGATTGCTGTTGCTGATGGCGACTCCATCCCTTGATCAATGCTACCCAACGGGGCACAAGTTCGATGTAGTCGAGGCGGTTCGCGAGAGCCCTGGCTATGAAAGGAGATGTCGATCTCTGGCTCCATCTTCGACTCTTTTCCTCATCACCCACTAACTTTCCGGGTTCGGAAAGTAGGGGTCTCCCGGTAAGTAAAATCTTGTCATGATGTCCGTGCGAGAATAGGGGTGAGGTAAGAGGCATATAATAATTATATTCCTAGAAATACTTATAGGGGTTTGATCCTCTTTAATTATTTTTATGATGACCTGGTGCATACCAGTTACATATCTAAGTTATATATAACTTTAGCGTATCCATTTAGTGATTGTAGACCTACTAGCAAGAATCAGTTTAGTTTTCACATAAGTTATACTACCACAAAATACTCCAATAGTATTTTAAATGTTATGTTTGGTTGTTAACGATTTTGTTTTTTGGTATGGGTGTTGGTAAGTTGATAGACTCGTTGTCCACTATGACTATCCCCCGGCACATACTAGTCACTTCTCGGACGAATATAGTTGATCAGGCTATATTCCTCCCAGACTTGATTGCATATCCCAGGGCATATTCACATTGCATAACTCTTCTATTTTTAACTTTTGTGTTTTCCTTAGACGTAGCACTAAACCGGTATGCATGTATGTACTTATACTTTTAACAAGAAACTATTTATTTCTAAAAGTATAGTTATTTGAAAATGTTTAAATCAGAGACTTAAGTCCCAATGCATTTATAGTTTGTATATCTTATGTGGTTCGATATACTTAGTTCACTATAAACAATGCTCTGATACCAATCTGTCACACCCCCAAACCAAGGATGGCGGAAATGTCCGGGGGTGGAGGACTTCATGTATAGTATCACAACAATGAGTATAATAGTGCTCAAAGTAATTACAACCATCATAAATATAAATGAAAAAGTTATACAATAGTTTGTGTTTACATGTTTCCAAACAATTACACTTATGATGACAAAAATGAAATGTTTGACGATTTAACGTCCCATCCTCAAAAGCGGTTGACTTACTGTTATCACTGAATTCTTGAGAATACAAGTAGTTTTGAAAAGTGTCAACAATTAAGTTGGTGAGCTCATAAGAGTTTTGTTTGAGAAAGAAACCGTTTTCCTTGTAAAAGCGACAAAGTATGTTTCCAGAAAATTCAATATTTTCTTTATTAAGTAAAATGAATGCTTCTATGTTATGCGATAATGAACCCTAGAGGTACCCATAGATACATTCTATAATCGCCCAGTGTATATAAGTTATATGAAATTTAAGTTGAATAAACCGTTGAATATAATGGGTTTGCCCTAGGTCCACAACCAAACAAGGAACAGGAGATGAGGCGAGCCCACCAATTCTAAGTCGATTGTGACTAGATTCTTATATAACTCTATCATATACATTTAACAATTGTAGCTGAAGTCAAACAATTCTAGCTTTATGTAGTTTTAATAGAAATATGTTCCAAAGAAAATCCTATACTTTCCTTATAAAAGTTAGGTAGTCCTAAATCCCAGTACCGAAAATAAACAAGTATCTTCCATACTTAAAGATATAAAAGCGATTTTAAATCGGCATAAAACCCTTTTTAAAGTTGGGTGGTCCTAAATCCTAGGACCGAAAACAAGTATTTTTCCATACTTAAAGATATAAAAGCGATTTTAAATCGTCATAAAACCCTTTTTAAAGTTGGGTGGTCCTAAATCCCAGGACCGAAGACAAGTGTTTTTCCATACTTAAAGATATTTCCTGTGAGTTAAATCGACATAACTCGCTAATTTAAAAGTAAGAACCCGTAAATCTTATGATTTGTTAATACCACATGTGAGTTATTATAACAATACTATGACTCAGACGGCCTCGTAATACCACGTTCTTCAGGCGTCGGAATCGAAATGACATTTGTCACCACAGACCTGCCGGTCTAGCCGTTGCAAGCGGCTCAGGTGCGGGTTTGTCAGACCCAATATAGATCTATACACAATTATCACGCTCTCCCTACAAGAGACTCTGGTTACAATTTACAGGACTTTTGACTTTGTTACTACGAAGTTAACACGAAGCGAATGTCTCACAAATTTATTCATTAACAGATTTACGTGAACTGAACTGAAAACCTTTGGTAAATGAGTTTGAAATGTAAATGATACATAAACTATACCTATTATAGTTTATCCTAAAACGTTTGTAATGTAAAAGAACTCTTTTATGAAAATACATTAGTGCTATGAATCCATAAACTATGCTTATTATAGCTTATTATAGGTGTTCGAAGTGAATGAAGAATCTTATCATGAATGACTAAATTTCAGTTTATGATGATAAACTAACAAGAAAATACATTCCATATTTAGAACTTATTGTTATACACTTTGCACAACATAATACAAAGTGTTATGGAAGTTATAAGCTGCTAACTAGTTTTTAACCTTTCTGCACTGTTTTAGAAAAAATCATAGAAAAATCATACGAAGTGAAAAACTGAATCCGTAAATTCTGAGAGTTCATAAAATGTGTCTAGTTTATTCGTAAATTTTATTATGATTTTTGGAAGTCTTTAACTTGTGTTAAAATGTTCATATTCACAGACTGGTCCGAATTCGTTTCTGAAATGATAGGCAGTTTTGTAAAAATCACCATAAATCGTAGAAAAATCGTATGGAGATGTGCAAGTAGTCATTTTAAAGGTATGAACCTGAACTATTTTCACATTACACAGTTTTGTGCAAGAAAACGTGAAAATGTAGGGGTATGAACTCACCTTGAGTGATGACTTGAAGAGTGGAAGGTCGAAGACGAGGAGTATCAAGTCAAGACCACTTGATGAACACGTGAGAGTTTGGATGATCCTAAGAACGATTTTTGGTGTTAAGATATGAGTCAATGATCCAAGAGTGTTATGAAATTTATGGAATGACACTTGAGTTTAGATGGAATACTTACCAAAAAGTGCTGTAGCAACTCAAGAACACTTGCACAAGGTGGTGGAAAGTAGAGAGAAAGAAGCTTTCTTGAGATGATATGAGAAGTGTGAAAGTGAAGGATTTATCAAAGTGAACCAAGAAATCCTCCAGGGATTTCTTTATGTAAATGTTGCTGGAGCAACTTGCAAGATTGAAGGGATGTTTACCTTGGTTTGTGTGATGTGGATAGAGTTGGACTATTGAGAGGATGACACATGGAAGGCAAGTGGGTAGTACACTTGGCCCACTTGTGGGGGTAAATATCTTCTTAATATAAACTAATGATTTTTAATTAATAAATACAAAAAAATAATTAAAATAAGAATTCTGGGGTTTTAAAATGGTAAAATATTGATTTGGGTGAAAATCCCACGTTAAAATTATGAAAAACGGGCTTAAAACGAAGTCGTGGTCGAAAACCGGATGAAAAAGAGGAAAATCCGAAGTCAGGAGTCATTCCGGATCTTGGCTATCTTGGAACCGGAGTGACTTGGTCATCGAGGCGAATCCGAAGGGAAGAGGGACCGCGGTTCGGAGGCTGCGGTTCGCTTGGCTGCGGTCGGCTCGGTTGCGGTCCGGCTTGGCTGCGGTCGGATTGGCTGCGGTCGGCTGGGCTGCGGTCCGGTTGCGGCTAGGTGGCTGCGGTCTTCAGCAGCCTTGGTCCTTAGTAGTCCCACTCCGGTCCAAGTAAGGTTTGGTCCCTATAGAGGGACTCCGGTTCAAGTAGGGTTTGGCCCCTATAGAGGGACTCCGGTTCAAGTAGGCTATTTTCCAAGGTATCTTCCCGTTTCGCATGGTTTTTCACCAAGTCAAGCGTCGGGATGCCCCAAATGATTACAAAAAGATCAAAAGAGGTTTTTGAGAGAGATTTGGGAGAGATTTCACATACTTGGAGAGATTTGGGAGAGATTTCACATACTTGGAGAGATTCCACATACTTAGAGAGATTTGGGAGAGATTCCACATACTTAGAGATATTTGGGAGAGATTTCACATACTTCGAGAGATTTCACATACTTAGAGAGATTTGGGAGAGATTTCACATACTTGGAGAGATTTCACATACTTAGAGAGATTTCACATACTTGGAGAGATTTGGGAGAGATTTCACATACTTGGAGAGATTTGGGAGAGATTTCACATACTTGGAGAGATTTGGGAGAGATTTCACATACTTGGAGAGATTTGGGAGAGATTTCACTTACTTGGAGAGATTTCACATTCTTGGAGAGATTTCACATACTTAGAGAGATTTGGGAGAGATTTCACATACTTGGAGAGATTTGGGAGAGATTTCACCTTAGCCATTTATTATCGCATAATCTCGCAAATGCAAGGTTCGTGAACCCCGTTATGCTTCGTTAATGGTCGTTTTAAGTCCCCGAAAGGGTCCTTAGTCGTGTTTTGATGCGTTTAACTCCCTTTTTAGGGTTTTTACATTGTTAACACATAGATTTTTCGAGACACTTGAATTTTTGACCTACAATGCACATTTTTTATTCATAGAATAACTTCTAACATACAGGCACTAATCAAATTCGACCAGTTTGACTTGTTTGACTTTGACTAGAATTTGACGGTTGTCACAGTATCCCCCCGTTAGAATGAATTTCGTCCCAAAATTTGCATCTTGAGTGGGACTTCAAGGGTCGGGGAATAGATGTGGGTATTTTTGCTTCATTTGGTCCTCACGTTCCCAAGTGAACTCGGGTCCTCGTTTCACGATCCAACAAACCTTCACAACAGGGATGCGTCTTTGGTTTCGTCGGTAGGAATCACAAGAGTCTCGTCGGTCATACATTTCTTTAAATTTGACGCGCAGATGGTTGGATGTACATTATTAGGTTCTTGGGGCAGTCGGAGTTTGTATGCTACTGGGCCAATCCTAGAAAGGATTTCGAATGGCCCGTTGTACCTTGGGTTTAGTTTCCCATGTTTACCGAAACATATCATTCTTTTGAATGGTGAGGCCTTCGGTAGAACTCGGTCACCAACCTGCAATTCCGAGGGTTTGCGTCCCTTATCTGTGCAGTTCTTTTGTCGGCTTCGGGATGCTTTCAGCCTTTCTCGAATTTATACTAAGTCGTAAGTAATAACTTCCCCTCGGAGCGCTGCATAGGGTCTGCTTTAGTGTTCCTCGTTTGATTAGGTCGGTAGGGAGCATATGGGTTCGGTTTACGAGACTAGACTTATTTGGATGGTAGAACGTTCATTCACACTCCTGGATAGCCTTGTCCCGAAGTTCCTGGTAGGACTTGTACCTGGTCCATCTATCATTAACTTGCGCATATAGGTCGTATGTAATTAGGGTTGGTAAGACAGTCGGATGGGTGACTCCGCCCCAAGTCCACAACCAGACAAGGAACAGGAAGTAGGGCGGAAACACACATCCAATGTCCATAGAATCTTAATTATATATTATCCTTGCGTATACACTTAGTAGTGATAGACTAACCGTATTCCTCCCAAGCTTCCGTGCTTGATCTTGTCCTGTTATACGTGTGCTATTCTCGAAGGGTTCACTAGGAATAATTTTTGAAAAGGGTGCGGAAAGTGTAACACTCCTCTGGTGAGTGTTCTGAGGTTTCATAGCGAGAGATGGCCCGGAGGTCCATGTCGGATTTGTGTTTATAAGAGATGAGGGTTTCGTGGTTAGGTGAAGGGTATTTTCGTAGCCGTGTAATCGGGAAAGTGAGGACTATACCAATCGACATCGAATGATGACAACAGATCTTTTTAGTAACATATGTGTTAGGTTTGTATTCGTACGAATTATTCATTAGGGAGATGGAGTATCATGTGATTCTTGTTAGTATGCTCCGTTTCGATCGGTGTTATTGTTACTACAAATGATTCATACCACAACAGCTAGCACTGGTAGTAAGTGTGTTCTGAATACTAGTAGTGATTCCTTATATCTTGATCCCCGACCGATCATTCTATGATCGATCGGTATATATAAGTCGCATGTAAATTGGTATTGATGAACCCGTCGAGTGGGTGGCTCTACCCTAATCTCACTACTAGACATGGAATAGGAGTTAAGACGGAATTATTCGCTTTAAGTCTTTAGTATTTTGATTGTAATTAACCTTGATGTATATACGAAGTTATCCCAGCTTACTGGTAATGATCCTAAGATCATATATAAGTGTCTTTGATTTGATTGAGCGAGAGAGTATTTTTAACTATTTTTTGATATACGGTAATTTTAGCAACATACCAATTTCATTACAAACATATGGTACTTAAACGTTTTTGTTGTTGGAAACATTACAAAAGTCCTAATAAGGTTTCTTGTTGCTCCTGCTGGTTTGTTTGTCACGTTCCTCCTGTTCCCCCGTCATTCCTCTCAGTTGGACAGTCTCTCTTGAAGTGTCATGTTTCGCCACATAGGTAGCATACTGGACTTACACTGGTACGAGGGATTGAAGTGATGTGCTGGGTTTGTTTCCTGCAGAAGCGGGCAGTATGTCCGTCCTTGTTGCAGTTTTTACAGTGCATCACCCGACAAACCCCATGGTGATGGTAGCCACACTTGTTACACCTTGGGAGTGATCCCTTATATGGTCTGGCTGGTGCTTGGGTGACAGACCTTATGGCTAGTGCCGAGGCATGTGTCGTGACTGCTGTTGTAATGGCAGGGGTGGCCATGGGTTGTTGTCTTTTAGCGAATCCTTGAGATTGGTTGTGCTCCTTTTTGTTCCAAAACTTTCGCTTCTTGTTCGTAGGTTTGTGGCCTAAGGCCCCTTCATGAGCAGACACCCGCCGGTGTTCCTGATTGTTACAACGATTTGTATTGTCGGTACCGCTTCCATCTCTGCTGGCGTTGTTAGCATTGAGTTGCGCCATGACGGCTGTCACGGCTGCCGTGACCGCAGCTTGAAAAGTAGCAGAGTCTATCTGCAGGATTGCTGCCTTGCTTGTTGGCTGGTTACCTTCTTGTGAAGACATAACTCTGTTGCATGTGGAGAAACGATTTCATGAGTGGGGATGATTCTAATTATACCCTTATCATTTATATACACATATATAAATTTCGCAATTTACTGAACTAGTCTTGATGTTTCTGCTAACGTTCCGAAGACGGATTTTATGGTAGTGGGTAGAAGTAGGTTTTGTACGGGCGTTAAGTTTTTCCCATCCTAGGATTAGGTTTGTCCAAACACACTTGGTTGAGGAGTTCTGATAGGATCCGGTGCATTAGTGCTGGTATGACCGCACCCTATAGGTCTATGGAAAGGCACCTTTCAACCATGAGGTTTAAAAAGAAGAAATGATAATGAGTATTGAATAAGGGTTTATACGTCAAGAGTTATCTCACTCAGTTTATCTTAGTTCTAAGTGTATCGCATTCCAATGTTTTTGGTGTCCTTTGAAAACAATTCATAACGAGAGTCTATATATAATAAACTTATGAATTCTTAGTAGTATTGCTCCCAATGAAATAATACGCATGTCCCTTTCATTTGTATGATTCTAGTATATTTAGTTTTTAGAGAAAGGTTTTGAGCCTGATGCAGGTCTACACCACTTTATTGCAAGGAAAAGATTGGACCGCAAATAAATCTCTCGACTAGTGTAATCACTAACTTGCGGGGTCGGGTCTACACATGGAGGGGAGTAACACCAACGCACGCTCATAGGCCTAATCTACCAGGTCTTGTGAGTAAAATGGACTCTGCTCAGGACAATTCGCCCCCAAATGGCGATTGCTGTTGCTGATGGCGACTCCATCCCTTGATCAATGCTACCCAACGGGGCACAAGTTTGATGTAGTCGAGGCGGTTCGCGAGAGCCCTGGCTATGAAAGGAGATGTCGATCTCTGGCTCCATCTTCGACTCTTTTCCTCATCACCCACTAACTTTCCGGGTTCGGAAAGTAGGGGTCTCCCGGTAAGTAAAATCTTGTCATGATGTCCGTGCGAGAATAGGGGTGAGGTAAGAGGCATATAATAATTATATTCCTAGAAATACTTATAGGGGTTTGATCCTCTTTAATTATTTTTATGATGACCTGGTGCATACCAGTTACATATCTAAGTTATATATAACTTTAGCGTATCCATTTAGTGATTGTAGACCTACTAGCAAGAATCAGTTTAGTTTTCACATAAGTTATACTACCACAAAATACTCCAATAGTATTTTAAATGTTATGTTTGGTTGTTAACGATTTTGTTTTTTGGTATGGGTGTTGGTAAGTTGATAGACTCGTTGTCCACTATGACTATCCCCCGGCACATACTAGTCACTTCTCGGACGAATATAGTTGATCAGGCTATATTCCTCCCAGACTTGATTGCATATCCCAGGGCATATTCACATTGCATAACTCTTCTATTTTTAACGTTTGTGTTTTCCTTAGACGTAGCACTAAACCGGTATGCATGTATGTACTTATATTTTTAACAAGAAACTATTTATTTCTAAAAGTATAGTTATTTGAAAATGTTTAAATCAGAGACTTAAGTCCCAATGCATTTATAGTTTGTATATCTTATGTGGTTCGATATACTTAGTTCACTATAAACAATGCTCTGATACCAATCTGTCACACCCCCAAACCAAGGATGGCGGAAATGTCCGGGGGTGGAGGACTTCATGTATAGTATCACAACAATGAGTATAATAGTGCTCAAAGTAATTACAACCATCATAAATATAAATGAAAAAGTTATACAATAGTATGTGTTTACATGTTTCCAAACAATTACACTTATGATGACAAAAATGAAATGTTTGACGATTTAACGTCCCATCCTCAAAAGCGGTTGACTTCCTGTTATCACTGAATTCCTGAGAATACAAGTAGTTTTGAAAAGTGTCAACAATTAAGTTGGTGAGCTCATAAGAGTTTTGTTTGAGAAAGAAACCGTTTTCCTTGTAAAAGCGACAAAGTATGTTTCCAGAAAATTCAATATTTTCTTTATTAAGTAAAATGAATGCATCTATGTTATGCGATAATGAACCCTAGAGGTACCCATAGATACCTTCTATAATCTCCCAGTGTATATAAGTTATATGAAATTTAAGTTGAATAAACCGTTGAATATAATGGGTTTGCCCTAGGTCCACAACCAAACAAGGAACAGGAGATGAGGCGGGCCCACCAATTCTAAGTCGATTGTGACTAGATTCTTATATAACTCTATCATATACATTTAACAATTGTAGCTGAAGTCTAACAATTCTAGCTTTATGTAGTTTTAATAGAAATATGTTCCAAAGAAAATCCTATACTTTCCTTATAAAAGTTAGGTAGTCCTAAATCCCAGTACCGAAAATAAACAAGTATCTTCCATACTTAAAGATATAAAAGCGATTTTAAATCGACATAAAACCCTTTTTAAAGTTGGGTGGTCCTAAATCCTAGGACCGAAAACAAGTATTTTTCCATACTTAAAGATATAAAAGCGATTTTAAATCGGCATAAAACCCTTTTTAAAGTTGGGTGGTCCTAAATCCTAGGACCGAAAACAAGTATTTTTCCATACTTAAAGATATAAAAGCGATTTTAAATCGTCATAAAACCCTTTTTAAAGTTGGGTGGTCCTAAATCCCAGGACCGAAGACAAGTGTTTTTCCATACTTAAAGATATTTCCTGTGAGTTAAATCGACATAACTCGCTAATTTAAAAGTAAGAACCCGTAAATCTTATGATTTGTTAATACCACATGTGAGTTATTATAACCATACTATGACTCAGACGGCCTTGTAATACGACGTTCTTCAGGCGTCGGAATCAAAATGACATTTGTCACCACAGACCTGCCAGTCTAGCCGTTGCAAGCAGCTCAGGTGCGGGTTTGTCAGACCCAATATAGATCTATACACAATTATCACGCTCTCCCTACAAGAGACTCTGGTTACAATTTACAGGACTTTTGACTTTGTTACTACGAAGGTAACACGAAGCGAATGTCTCACAAATTTATTCATTAACAGATTTACGTGAACTGAACTGAAAACCTTTGGTAAATGAGTTTGAAATGTAAATGATACATAAACTATACCTATTATAGTTTATCCTAAAACGTTTGTAATGTAAAAGAACTCTTTTATGAAAATACATTAGTGCTATGAATCCATAAACTATGCTTATTATAGCTTATTATAGGTGTTCGAAGTGAATGAAGAATCTTATCATGAATGACTAAATTTCAGTTTATGATGATAAACTAACAAGAAAATACATTCCATATTTAGAACTTATTGTTATACACTTTGCACAACATAATACAAAGTGTTATGGAAGTTATAAGCTGCTAACTAGTTTTTAACTTTTCTGCACTGTTTTAGAAAAAATCATAGAAAAATCATACGAAGTGAAAAACTGAATCCGTAAATTCTGAGAGTTCATAAAATGTGTCTAGTTTATTCGTAAATTTTATTATGATTTTTGGAAGTCTTTAACTTGTGTTAAAATGTTCATATTCACAGACTGGTCCGAATTCGTTTCTGAAATGATAGGCAGTTTTGTAAAAATCACCATAAATCGTAGAAAAATCGTATGGAGATGTGCAAGTAGTCATTTTAAAGGTATGAACCTGAACTATTTTCATATTACACAGTTTTGAACGATATTAAGTTTAAGCTAGTCAAAACAGTCTGTGAATAAGACTTAACTTTTCTGATGAAAGCTGTTGTTTGAGTTTGGTTAAGTTTTTGGTGTTTTAACTTGTATTCCCCCTCTAAAACTTGAAGAAAACGTGAAAATGTAGGGGTATGAACTCACCTTGAGTGATGACTTGAAGAGTGGAAGGTCGAAGACGAGGAGTATCAAGTCAAGACCACTTGATGAACACGTAAGAGTTTGGATGATCCTAAGAACGATTTTTGGTGTTAAGATATGAGTCAATGATACAAGAGTGTTATGAAATTTATGGAATGACACTTGAGTTTAGATGGAATACTTACCAAAAAGTGCTGTAGCAACTCAAGAACACTTGCACAAGGTGGTGGAAAGTAGAGAGAAAGAAGCTTTCTTGAGATGATATGAGAAGTGTGAAAGTGAAGGATTTATCAAAGTGAACCAAGAAATCCTCCAGGGATTTCTTTATGTAAATGTTGCTGGAGCAACTTGCAAGATTGAAGGGATGTTTACCTTGGTTTGTGTGATGTGGATAGAGTTGGACTATTGAGAGGATGACACATGGAAGGCAAGTGGGTAGTACACTTGGCCCACTTGTGGGGGTAAATATCTTCTTAATATAAACTAATGATTTTTAATTAATAAATACAAAAAAATAATTAAAATAAGAATTCTGGGGTTTTAAAATGGTAAAATATTGATTTGGGTGAAAATCCCACGTTAAAATTATGAAAAACGGGCTTAAAACAAAGTCGTGGTCGAAAACCGGGTGAAAAAGAGGAAAATCCGAAGTCAGGAGTCATTCCGGATCTTGGCTATCTTGGAACCGGAGTGACTTGGTCATCGAGGCGAATCCGAAGGGAAGAGGGACCGCGGTTCGGAGGCTGCGGTTCGCTTGGCTGCGGTCGGCTCGGTTGCGGTCCGGCTTGGCTGCGGTCGGATTGGCTGCGGTCGGCTGGGCTGCGGTCCGGTTGCGGCTAGGTGGCTGCGGTCTTCAGCAGCCTTGGTCCTTAGTAGTCCCACTCCGGTCCAAGTAAGGTTTGGTCCCTATAGAGGGACTCCGGTTCAAGTAGGGTTTGGCCCCTATAGAGGGACTCCGGTTCAAGTAGGCTATTTTCCAAGGTATCTTCCCGTTTCGCATGGTTTTTCACCAAGTCAAGCGTCGGGATGCCCCAAATGATTACAAAAAGATCAAAAGAGGTTTTTGAGAGAGATTTGGGAGAGATTTCACATACTTGGAGAGATTTGGGAGAGATTTCACATACTTGGAGAGATTCCACATACTTAGAGAGATTTGGGAGAGATTCCACATACTTAGAGAGATTTGGGAGAGATTTCACATACTTGGAGAGATTTCACATACTTAGAGAGATTTGGGAGAGATTTCACATTCTTGGAGAGATTTGGGAGAGATTTCACATACTTGGAGAGATTTCACATACTTAGAGAGATTTCACATACTTGGAGAGATTTGGGAGAGATTTCACATACTTGGAGAGATTTCACATACTTGGAGAGATTTGGGAGAGATTTCACATACTTGGAGAGATTTGGGAGAGATTGCACATACTTGGAGAGATTTGGGAGATATTTCACTTACTTGGAGAGATTTCACATTCTTGGAGAGATTTCACATACTTAGAGAGATTTGGGAGAGATTTCACATACTTGGAGAGATTTGAGAGAGATTTCACCTTAGCCATTTATTATCGCATAATCTCGCAAATGCAAGGTTCGTGAACCCCGTTATGCTTCGTTAATGGTCGTTTTAAGTCCCCGAAAGGGTCCTTAGTCGTGTTTTGATGCGTTTAACTCCCTTTTTAGGGTTTTTACATTGTTAACACATAGATTTTTCGAGACACTTGAATTTTTGACCTACAATGCACATTTTTTTATTCATAGAATAACTTCTAACATACAGGCACTAATCAAATTCGACCAGTTTGACTTTGACTAGAATTTGACGGTTGTCACATACACCTTTGCCTTAGATAGCTCACATGTGTGTCTAAAGAAATTCAGAACTTATGTTACTAAGTCTCAAATGTACAGACTAATTGCCAAATCTCACAATTCGAACTATGAAGAGGGATGCCTTAATCATAATCGAATTTGAGAATACAATTTTCACAATTGCAATCTTCTTAAAATCTCTCTTAGTGAAAGCATTTCCTTACAATCATTTTCATGAAGGAGGGAAACCTCATGACACTTAGATTTTAAAGTGTATGTGTTCCTATCCATGTGAATTTGTCAAAACCAAAGTTTGCGACAAATCCAAACTCATATGGACCGAACGTGCTCGATCTCGATTTCTTGCCTCATGGTAACATGAATGCCCACCACGTCTTCCAAGCAACTCACCCTTTCATATCAATGTACTTTCCATTGATCAAGGTGCTTTGTCTTTATGTATTCAAATGAGAACTCATAGAACTCACATGCATATTAACTCAATTGGAATGGCAGAGAAAAAGAGTATGCCATCCACGATAGGCTTTAAACCTCAAGTCGTGTGCTAGTGATGATCAACTAGGTTTAACTCTTGATTTGTTGATGAAACCTTTCAAGACCATTAAGACTCCCACTGACTCCTTGACATATAAGATTCTCTTGTCAAGAAACATTCCTTGACAAAACAAATATTCAAGAGTTAATGTAGTTTTTATCAAGACTATCACTTTACATAATTGGTTCTAGTTGGTCTTTGTCTTATCCAAGACATCACAACTTACCAATCTCAAATGTGCAGGAATAAGAAGACCTTTTCCAATTCCACATTTGTTGAGTGTTATAAACCTACTAAAGACTTGTCACTCAATTCACAATCTTGGAATATAACTCTAAGACTTGATATTGGAACGAAGTATGATTGACTTCTTGATTTTAACCATTTCTACAATTCTCGATTCCTCTTCTTAGACATACAAATGCACTAAGACTCACTTGGAGGATCAGTTGAGATATGGTTCTTAATCATTAAGACTTATCATAAAACACAATAAAAGGTACTCTCGTTTCTTCTTAGAATAGAGAAACTTTTATCTTTCTGCCTACTTGATTCTTCTTATTCGTTCTGCTATTGATTGAAACTCTTTCAATCAACTCAGAATTATACTTAATCTTATAAGTATAACCCTATTTACTAAACTTTAGTAAATCATGACGAATATCTTTATCACCCTTGTGATGGACTTGATCAACGCACAACCTAGTGTACTTGATCTTCTAGTCCTTCTCTTGACACTTTGTCAAAAATAGTCTAATTTCCAAATATGAAGTTTTTCATTCATCACGCAACCTAGTTGTATGATTCCAAGTTTCTGTCCAATTGAAACTTGGGCGATGAGAATCTTCCCTTATTTGGCAAATTCTTGACATTTCCACAAATAACATAATTAAGAATCAAATCCATTATTGCTAATAATAGAAACAATTAAACATCAATTTTTCATACACACCATTGTAAGGATAAATAAATAAGACAAAATCAAAATTTATTTTATTGCGGAAAAATTTGTCCTTACAATGCAATTCAACTGAAAAACTATGCTATTTCATATTTCTTATCATTCTATCCTAACTCTAGAGTAGCAGCTCAAAAATCTGATCTTCGAATCCATGCGATCGAAATCCATTTCTTCATGATCAGATTCAGCACGCTTCTTCCTTAAGCTTCCTTTCTAATCTTCGATCCTGCAAAACATCAAAATGTAATCTTATTACATCATATATCAAGAATCAAAAAATAGGAACTTACAGAGTTAGTTAGTGGATTTTACCTGAAGTAGAGCCATACGTCTTGACTCTCCCATCTCTTAGATCTCTCAGGTAAACAGGGCAGCTTTGTCTCCAATGCCCCTTCTCTTGGCAGTAGAAGCAAATGGACTCTTTTGGAATGGCACAAGGAACTATCTCAGAATTTACCTTTTCTGGATTTCCAATGTCACCATTTTCAATGTCCATCGAAGTTTGGGAGTTTGATTCACCAGACAAATTTGCTTGATCAGCATGCCAAATCATTGCTGATTCAGAAGCTATAAGCAAATAGGTCAAATCAATGAGGGTCACGTCATTGTCCATCATATATTACTCTCTAACGAACTCACTATATGATTCAGGAAGCGACTGAAGAACCCAGTCAACAGCCAACTCACCTGAAATCTCGACACCCAACATCCTTAACCTGTCAATGTGTGACTTTATCTCCAAGACGTGTGCACACACAGGTTTCCCATCTTCGTGTTTACTTGCCAATAGGGCTTGAGTGAGCTTGAACTTTTCAAGCCTTTGAACTTGTGGGTTAGGGAGAATAATTGGAGGAGGTGGAGGAAGTGAAGCATGACTCTCATTTCCTTGATCGTATCGTGGAACCTCATCTTCATTTGGAAAGCTTGTTCCAAGGGACTTGGGAAGACCATTGTAAGATTTAGACATCTACAAAACGGGAGAAAATTCAAGTTAGTTGATAAGAATCCTTGATGTAACACCCAAATGAAACATCAAGGCTAGGATCCAACACAACATTCTACAACCTAGAAGAGGGATGCCGTAATCTAGTTGCAGAATAATTGAAGGTAGGTAAATGACGATTTACCAATTTCCCCCATGAAAAACAAAAAATAAGTTTAAGTTTTAAATGAATTGAAACTCCTAGATCTTTTGAGATTCATTGAACTTTTCAATGGCATGTTTAATCTCGATTATGCCCTTCAAGTTTGCGACTGGGATACCGAGGATCACAAACAAGGTGTGAATAACCATACGAATCTACATGGTGCACTCAATGCTACTATCACCTAATCAATGTGCCGGTTAACCACACACGCTCCATTGATATATGTAAAACATCGAGCCATCCTTCGCCACCAATGCCAATCCCAAATTAGTGTGCCGGTTGACCACGCACGCTCCACTAACGTTTGACAAGGGTACGAAGTGTAATTCCATGGATTAGCATATAATTTCACATTTTGCCTAAAGTAACTAGAATTTGGGAATTTGTAAAAGCATGTAGTTACTTTGTACTTCATTATACTTATAATGGAAGGTTTCGTCTTATCCTACCCGTTCGGCTAACGACCCTCCACTAGTCAAGAGTGCGGTGGGTAAGAGTGGATACCCATTCAATCGCCATTTTATAGGCATTTTCCTTAAACACCCATTATAGACCAGCTTCGTGAATGAGGCCTACTAACGGTAAGACTGACTGTTTACTCATACATATATAATATTAGACTTATAATGTTACATATAGTATAAGGGTGTATTTTATACTTTTAAAATACTAGGTGGTCTAATTTAATAAATTATACTTTTAATTTAGTTAAATGTAAACCAAAACTTTATGGAATTATTAACTCTCTTTTAATTATACACTTTAATTAATTAATAAAACCATAAGGGTGTAATTTGAACTTTTTCAAAAATACGAGGGTTTTTAGAATTTAACATTTCAAAATTAAACTTTTAATCAACTTTTAAATTCCAAAACTTGAGGGCAAGTTTTGAACTTTTTAAAACATTAGGGTTTAGAATTTAAATCTTTCAAAATTAACTTTTAATCCAAAAATTTAAATTCCAAAACTTGAGGACAAGTTTTGAAACTTTTCAAACTTACTAGGTCAAATATTTGTCTAATAATAATCCTATATTATCCATATTTAACCAAATCCATCAATTTTGATAAGGATAAACATTCCAAACATGAAAAATCGATTTTAGGCAATAAAACGAGTTTTGGTAATTATCCTTAACCAAATCTGCTCAAAAAATCGAAAATCCCGTAAACAGCACCCTGGACTCGCCGAGTCCACTGATGGATTCGCCGAGTTCAGCCTACTCGTCGAGTCCACTGATGGACTCGCCGAGTCGGGGCTACTCGCCGAGTCCACTGATGGACTCGCCGAGTCAGCGGCGCAGACAGCAAAAAATTTTCGATTTTCTGATCTTTGGCAGTCTAATTTTGCATCTATTCAATAGAAAAATGACCTAGGCTCTGATACCACTGATGGGTTTTGAGCATAACATCAATCCTATGGTGTTCATGCAACCCTAATTGCTTGGATCTAGGTTTTCTACTTTGAACATGCAATAAACTTCCAAGACTTACAAACCCTAGATCTATCATATAAGAACTAAAATAAGGGTTTAGTAATTACCTTTGATTGTTATATAGCAATAACAATCAATCCTTGCTTTGATTGGCTTCAGAAAGCTTAGTGCCTCAAGTGTTGCACCTCTAATGGAGTCACAAACACCACTAAGCAATTGGATGAAGGAGAGAAGAAGAGAGGCTGCCCAAAATCGTCCAGAAACCCTAAGGGGATCATTCACCATGTTTTTGGGGCTTAGGGGCTCCTTAAATAGGTAGATTATTAGGGTTATCTAACAAGGAAACCCTAATTTGACTGCTTAAGCCCTAAGCAGCCCGTGGACTCCTTCTGGAACATGCCTTGGACGATTTCTAATGGGCTTCCCCATAGAATTCGTCCAACCTATTATTCCAAGGTGATCCATAGCCCAATTGCATTATCCTATAATTACAATTCCAGTCCCCTAAGTTTAATTAATCTCTTTTAGCCACAAAATTAATTCTTAATTAATTCTTGACTAATATTAATTAAACAATATGATTTCTCCTTTAATATATTATTCTTATAATATATTAATAAATCATAATTAAACCTTTCTCTCCTTAATTCATCCTACATATTGCTATGGTGAAGGCAACCCAAAAGGACCATGCTCATAATCGGGTCAAGTACATACCAAAATAGTTATGGACTTAGAAACTAATCCAACACTATATTTATTTGAGATACGACCAACATGTGTTTGGGAGTGATGGTAGTGTTGCGACAAGTCTAAAACTTACTAACTCTACATATACAGAAGAACTCTAGAACAGAATATAAAATTTAAAATTCTATAGCAGTATTTTAGGCACTATAATACTAAGAACCAACTATGTGAAAGCAAAGGACTCTTGCTGGTAGATCTATAAATACTAAGTGTATATATTACGATTATATATAATTAAGGTTTTATAGACTTAGAATGTGTGGTTTAGCTTTACTTCCTTTTCCTTGTTTGGATGTGGATGTAGAGTAGGATCATTTATTTGAAGGTCTATTTGACCCAAGTTATATATAATTGGTATACACTTTGTGGTTATAGAGGGACCCAGTATGGGTCATACTATACAAAATACATTAACTGTTAACTGTAAGTTTCTTATATGGAAACTTAAAAGTATTTACTTGTCTTAAATAAATCTATAGATGCCTCTTACACCCCTAATTCTCGCATAGATAAACATGGCTGGATTTCATCTACCGGGAGACCCGTACTTTCCCAACCAAGGAAATGGTGGTTGGATTGAACCATAGGATGACCCTGTGGTTCCAATATAAGGAGACTTCGAAGAAGATTTTCCAGAAGATTCTGACTCAGGATCAGAAGCTTATAACCCACCTCAAGTTGCCCAAAATCCCAATCCTCGACAGAATTTCAATGGCCCGACACTGCAGTGGGCAGTGAACTTAGATAGGCGGAGTCATGAGCAAGGCCAGGACCGTCCTTACAATAGAGACCGAAGCTTGTACGACCTTGACAAAGGAGGCTCAGCAGACAGAGCTCATCCACTGTTATTCGTTGTGTTGCGCGTAACGTTGAACAAGGAAGAGCTGCTATCGACCGAGTCATGTAAGTTGATGCTACCACTAGAGTCAACACAGTTCGCCTACACCACGTGATTGAAAACCATGGAACAATCAGGAATCTCACCGAAGCCTTGTGAAGGGAACTGGCTTCAAGCCGAACTGAAGTTAGAGAACTTCGGGAACACCAAGTATCAATGGAAAGGCGCATGTTTGAAATAGAACGCCAGTTGGCTAAATCCAGGACGGAAACTAGTAGGAAACCAAACGACACTCCTCGCGAGTAGAGCATACTTTACTCACTCTTTTGGATATAGAGTAAGTCTACGTATATACAATAGTGATGTTTTCATGTTCATAGTACGAACTAGAAATTTCATTTCTCGATAGCTCTATATGCTGTCAAGTTTTCCGTTAAGTTGGTATATTGTAGACCTTTTACAAGGTCAAATTTTCCAAACTCTATGTATCTATTATACTAATGAAATTGACAGACATCTTATTTCCTTTGAAAAACCACTATCCAATTTCACATTATCCAATTTCACATCATCTCTTTGCAAGTTATTCCTTGTGGTAGACTTCTATTATAATCTCTTTGCAGAATACATGCTGAACTAGGGTAACTAGTTCAAAGACATCTGACTTATAATCACTATTGACGTCTTACCACCATTACATCTTTTATAAACTTATTGTTTAAAAGATGCCGCCTCGAACTTAAACACACCATAGGAATACAAGAAGGCAAAAAATCTCTACAATTAAAACTAGGGCAATCATACTAAGGATAGAGAGTAGAAAAGACCGTTCACGCGTCATGCGAGGTGACAGAATACCTTATGCGAGGTGACAGACTACACCATTCACAATATGTGTTAGGATTATCGCCACTTTCTTCCTAACTAGTAACAGTAAATCAAATAAGATACGCCATTTCAAAAGATATAAAACCCAACCCAACTTAAGGTTTTGACACCAATATTCCGTTTTGGTAACTTAAGCACTTTTACAAATACCTAATTCTACTCAATACCATAAAAACATTACAGGGATGTCGGTCGAAACATTTAGAACCGTACAAAAAAATGAGAAATTTGTATGGTTATATAAATAAATAGTGTACAACTATCAACTGCATTAGTTATTTACGAACTCGTTTCCTTTCATCAGAATCATGTCTTCGCATGGAAATAACCGGTCAACCGATGAAACCCCGATCCTACATATAGACTCCGCTACATTCCAAGCCGCCGTAACAGCTGTCGTGACAGCTATCATGGCGCAATTCAACGCTTACAACAAGAACAAAAATAGAAACAGTGTCGACAATTCAGACTGTAGTAACAACCAAGGAAATCAACAAGTGTCAGTCATCAAAAATACCTCAACCCATAAACCTAAGAGCAAGAAACAAAAGTTCTGGAACAAAAGGAAGGGTCAAACTTCGCAAGAGCCCCCCAAGAAAAAACGGGTAGTGGCCATCCATACTGCTACCGTTCTTACTGCTGTCCCTATTACCCCTACCCCAACAAAGCAATATGCTGGGAATCTGCCAAAGTGCAACAAGTGTAACTTCCATCACAAGGGAGTCTGCAGGGTTATGCACTGTAAAAATTGTATCAAGAATGGACATACTTTCCGATTCTATAGGACATCGGTCCAACACATCACTTCAACCACCGATGCTAATACAAGTCAAATATGCCATGTATGTGGTGAAACAGGACATTACAAGAGAGATTTTCCAACAGAGAGGAATGATGGAGGAGTTTAAAGTCAGGACATAACGAATCAACGAGGAACCTACTAAGATTTTAGGTACGTTTTCAATTAACAATAATTAAGTATCAAATTTTCACAAAAGTTTTTGACAATTAAAAATCAAAACCATAAATTGCCTTTTTGTTCAAATAAAACATATCATTCATATAAAAACTAAGAATACCTACAAGTAAGCTATGATGGCTTAATATAATATTAGAATCATATATAGTTAAGATTTTGCAGGCCTAGAGTGAGTGATTCCGCATTATTTCCTATTTCTTGTTTGATTGTGGATTTAGGGCATAGTTACTCAGTCGACTGTCTTCTTAATCTTAACTATATACAATTTATATACACTAAGCGATTATAGAGGGACTTGGTAGGGATCATATTACGAGATTTCATCGGAAGTTATCAAAGTACTCTTATTACCCATACTAGTTAAATACAGTACAAATATTCAAGGTAGCAATAACAAGGATAAAACAGAAAACACTAAAGACATAAACATAGAGTATGCTATTGCTCTAAACAATCATTCCTTCCAAATGGATTTCACACCCATTTCCGTGAAAAGTTCTAACGTCGTCATTCGACATAGATCGGCCTAGTTCTTACCAATTCCAATTTTTCCGGAGCTACGAAAAGATCCTTCGCCTTAACTGACTGTCTAACAAAATCCTTTCAATCTATAACGACAAAATCGACACAAACCTTCGTATCGTCTCTCGCTTTAAAACTCATTAGTACTCATGCGAGGGGTACCGCGTCTTTCTAACACACTCCGTAAACCAGAAGCTTGAAGCGAACAACACCAAGAATGTTCCAGAAGTCTGTAATATTCCCGAAAATATCCCCAACGAATCTCCCAGGAATACCACTTGCACAACAAGTTAAGTTCAAGAATTGAGACTAAGGACCTATACCGCTAATCTATCACTACTAAGTGTATACGCGAGGGTGGTATATAATTAAGATTTTACGGGCTTAGGATGTGTGATTCCGCCCTACCTCCTGTTCCTCGTCTGGCTGTGGACTTCGGGCAGAGCCACCCATCCGAACGTCTTTCCAATTTTAAATTACATACGAATTGTATACACGAGATGATGGTGGACGAACCAAGTATGAGTCCTACCATGAACTTCAGAGCAAAGTTGTCCAAGTTTGTGAGTGATCATGCTATGATTCAGACAAACGTAGGCAAGTAAACCAAACCCATACATTCTCCCATCTTAAGTACAACTACCATCCACAAACGACGGAAAGAGTGAGAGGACGATTCAAACGTTAGAAGACATGCTGAGTGCATGTGTGATCGACTTTGGTAAAGCATGGGATACCCATTTACCACTAGTCGAGTTATCGTATAATAACAGTCACCATACTAGCATTAAGATTGCTCCATTCGAAGCCCTCTATGGTCGCAAGTGCAGACCACCTCTGTGCTGGGCTGAAGTGAGTGACACGCAATTGGCTAGAGGCCAAGTTCCAGACAGTACTCTCACTGGTCCGGAGATCATTCGAGAAACTACTGAGAAGATAGTACAAATCCGAGAACGATTTAAAGCCTCCAGAGACAAACAGAAAAACTACGCCGACAAGAGAAGAAAAACCTTGGAATTCCAAGTTGGTGACCGCGTCATGTTGAAGGTCTCACCCTGGAAGGGCATGATACACTTCGGAAAGCGTGGAAAACTAAATCCAAGGTACATCAGACCGTTCGAGATTCTTACTAGAATCGATCCAGTAGCTTACAAACTCAAACTACCTCAAGAACTCAGTAACATACATCCTATCTTTCACGTGTCTAACCTAAAGAAATGCTTATCCGACGAGACTCTTGTTATCCCACTCGATGAAATCGAGATAAATGAGAGCCTCAACTTTGTGGAAGAACTAGTAGAAATCCTAGATAGGGAAATCAAGAGAACAAAGCAAAGCCGTATCCCGATAGTGAAGGTTCGCTGGAATGCAAACGCGGACCTGAATTTCACTTGGGAGTGGGAGGATCAAATGAAACAAAAGTATCCTCATCTCTTTCCCTAGTCTTAATGTATCTGTATAGTCTTAATTTTGGGACGAAATTCCCTTTAACGGGGGGATAATGTGACAACCCGTTATTTTCTATCTTATAAAAGTCAACATAAGTCAAACATATCAAATTAAAGTCAAACTTATTGATTTGTTAATTTGATAAAATTTAAATTTATTTTTCTTTGATACATCTAAACTTAGTAAAAATGTTGTAGAAATAAGAAGTTGAAACCCAAAGAAAACCGAGGATTCTCGCATGACCGAAAACCCTCGCAGCCTTCTTCTTCTTTCTTCTCTCGGACCGAAAACCTTCACAAGAAGGGACAACTAGCCTTAGGCCGCAAACCGAAGGCAGCAAACCACGTTTACAGCCGCAAACTCCTCGGACCGCAAACGTACGAGGCTGACTCAGCAGTCTTATCTCCTCGGTTTCAGCAACCTTATCTTCTCGGTATGAGTGCACAACCGAAAACCCTTCCTCGGTTTGTGTTCTCGGCCGATAACCATTAACCGCCACCCTTTATACTTCATATATATATATATATATATATATATATATATATATATATATATATATATATATATATATATATATATATATACAGTAGTGGGGTACCCGCGCGATGCAGCGGCCGATTAATAGTTTCAATCTGGCGATTAGTTTTTTTTCGAGGGATAAATGATTTGCTTTTGACCTATGTTGAGCGGTCTCGGCTGCTCTTTTCTCGCACCTGTCTATTTTTGATCTATTTTTTTCTGCCTCGTCTTTATTTTTTGTCCAGTCTTGTTCTATTCCACTTTGGCATAACGGTCATTTCCGTTTGTTTTTTGGTTTGGATTCAGGTTTTGGTTCAATTTCAATTTTTTATTTCAATTCCAATTTTAGTCGGTTTTTATACAAATTTGACTAAAGTTTTATCAATCAAAACATCGCTTATATAAAATTATTTATATTCTCATATTACAATAAATTACTAATCAACATTTCCTTCTAAACATCGCTTCTATAAAATTATTTATGTTGTCATATTACATTAAATTATCAATCAACATTTCCTTCTAAATGTTTCTTTGTTCAAAAAAATTAATAGATATTAAGTACAAAATATTGAAATGAGTTTTATATGACTTTTATGTATATATATTTAAAGTAGCTTTTGTTTTAGATATTACTAAAATAAAATAAATCGATACTAATGTATTAAGACATTATAAATATTATAAAAACTTAACCATAAAACTAAAGTTTATTTCCAAATAATAGATATTAAATACTAAATACATTTGAATTAGATTTTTGAATTTTACAAAAAAATATATCTTTTTCTATATATATATATGAAAAAATATATCTTGACTTATATTTTTGTACCTTTTATAACTAAATGAATTAATTAGACATATTTACTAAAAGAAAAACATAGTTTGGTTGTCATTCCAAGATATTAAATGATTTTAGGTTTTCTCTTTACCATGCAAATGTACTATACAATATGACTCTTACATACAAACGTATGTTATAATTTATCCTCTGTCATGATAGTATATATATTATTTTTAAACTAAAATATTATAAATAATCACTTTGTTTTTTGTTTTATCACAAAAATAATACAAACACTCTAGTAGTTGTTTGATGGTAAAGATAATGTTTAGTATTTATTTAAAAAGATATCGCAAATATTTTAAAATTACTACAAATATTAATTTGCTAGTACCATTGATAGTATAAGTATTCACTCATTTATAGTTATAACCGAAGTGAATTAGTTTATATCGATTTAATTATTAGTTTCATAATTTTTTGATATTAGTACAAACATGAATTAGTTTCATAATGGCAAGAAATCATATTGTAGTTTGACTTCCTTTTAAAATTTATTAATATAAAAAACCATTAAATATGTGAGATTTTAAATAATGTTTCATCCTATTATTGTTATTTACTATGTGATATTATGATGAGATCTAGGCGTCCACTCTCATCATTATATTTCAAACTTTAGTTATTTTCCTTTTTGTTTTGAGAAATTAAATTGCTTTTTATTTTATGCCTATAAATGTTTCTACTCGATAAAATTATGATAAATATCATCATTCCATATTTTTTTTACTAACTCAGACTATATTAGGAATATATATCAAATAAAATAAAATTGAATGGTGATTTGTCATAATTTTAGTGGATAGGAATAATTATAGGCATAAAAAAGTAGGAGTTAATTTAATTTCTCGTTTGTTTTTCATAAAATTTTTAGATATAAGATAAAAAAATTAATTTGAATTTTTTAGTGATATTTGATAATTTATATTTTGAGTTTTATTAATTATTATAACAGTAAAGTAATAAATGCCAATGATGGAGAAAACATAAACAAAAATATAAGAAAAATACCAATCCTATACCGATAAACTTATGATTATCGACAATAAATTACTAATATAGATAGGAATATTTTATTATTTTGGAGAGACCAACTAACTTTTCTATAAAATCATTTGTATTGAAATATTTTTTTATTTATTAAAATATTTTTATTTTTCTAAATAGAATTGCATGCATACATAGGTCTATTTTCCTTGAAAGTTGAAGCTATTAGTATTCGCGTCTTCTCAATAAAGTATCACAAGTTCAAATTTTAGATCTTCCTGATTTATTGAAAAATATAACCAGTTCAAATTTTACGTCTTCCCGATTTATTGAAAAGTGTAACCAGTTTAAATTTTACATCTTCCCAAGAAACATGATTTATTGAAAAGTGTAACCGGTTTAAATTTTACATCTTCCCCAGAACACATTCATGTTTACACAGTTCACGTCAGAATTCTCCATTATAAAACCTATTCAAATTTTAATCACTTTTCTCCAAACCACTAAAAATACACAATTTAAAAAACTTAACAAATAAAAAGGAGCACGCCATCGAATTGAAAATCATATGGATATTTCATAATATCATGTTTTGGCTTTACAATATAAAAACATCTAGGAACGATATAAACTCATGGATTTTTTTGGAATTTTATGAAATTTAGCTTTACAACTAAAGTCTAGAACATATGTAATAAAAATCCAAATGCCATCAAGACCATCTACATCGTGATCTAAATTTCAGTATCGTTAACCATGCGGGAAAAACAAAAACTCTACAACAGAATTAAAAAAGAAATAAAAAGTAACTTGAAACTTGATAAAAATTATGCTGTAAAAACAAAATGATACAAATGTTCTCGTGATATATAAACCTTCTAACACATAAAAATATCGATTGTTCTAAAAAGGCACAAGGTTTGTAATCAGATACACCATAAAGATGAAAAATTTTAATTATTAATGACAACGTGAACATATATTACCGATCATATCGAACACAACTTATTGCATAAAAAGTCAACCTTCATGTGCTGTCAAAAGTTTAAGGTTAGCACCCAGTTTTAATTGCGCCTCTCATTTGCAAATCTTGGCCAAAATCTCCCTGTTGGGATAGATATATTAGATAACATAAACATGTTCTTTGTTTTGATATAAATTTGTTTATGAAAAAAATAATATGCCATCACATATATCAATTTATTATCCAAAGAAACTAATGTGTTTAGTTATCACAAGACATATATATTCAAAGAATTCAGACTCACAAAATGGAAATAGATTATATATAAATCTATTCATGTCCTTCACCATCTATTCTAGATCAATAAAATGAGATTTTCACACTAATATGATAGAGCTTTTAAAAGTGGAGTGTTGTGATTTACCAGCAGAAACCACATAATCCATTTGAGTCTATCCTGGTACTATTACATCCACCGGATTAGCAAATCAAACCCATTACAGGTTTTGTTTAAGTGGTTAAAGGCTTGAAATCATTGTTACCTTGAATGTACAGTGGCAGTTTTAAACTCTTGGCAGAAAAATAAAAAAAGGGTCGTTGTTGAGGTTTAAGCTTGGTCTCCTGGCTTGTCTCATGTCTCCTGCATGCAAAACATCATGATTGAGAGTTAGCTTTATGGATTGAAATTGAGATAGGGAGTGATGCTTGGGGATCGAAATCGTAGCATACCTTGAATCGAACCATTTTGATGACCATTCATCATGAAAAGATACCAGCAAAATACAGAACCAAGAATAGGAGGCGACAATACTCTAAAATGTGGTTGAGGGAACAATTTAATAGATAAAAATAGAGCGAGTTGGACATCGAAGATGTGAGGAGGTGGTACAGTGAAGGTGTTCCAGAAGTCATGTCGAAAGGGCGAGAGGCAACGTCGGATTGTGGTGAGGGTAGATAAGCAGAATTGAATGTGATGGTAAGTGAGAGCAATGGTGATTGCTGTGGTGGTCAAATAAGCAGCCAATGTGATGTTTATAGAAGGGGGATGAGGTAGTGCCGGCAAAGCTCGTTGTTACAAGTATGGTGGAGGCTGTAGGAGATAAAGAAGAGAGACATAGCAACAACGACGAATGGAAGTGGCGGTGGTGCAAGGTGTCGTAGGCAGCCGAAAGCGTTATGGCCTATGGAGATTGGTGATTGAGGTTGTCAAGCTAGGGTTTTTTTAAAGAGAGTGGTTTTTAGGATGGTTTTATAAAGAGATGTGTGTTTGGAATGAAAGGGTAAGACGAAGAATTGAACCGTGTTTATATAATTGTCAAAAGAGATGGGTATCTTAGGTTTTTATATCTTTTAATTTTGATTGGCCAATTCTCATTCACATGGATCACCAAATTTTAATCTATACCATCCAAAATTAATTCAATGGTCTATATTTCTTCTCCTTGTTTTTAAGACTTTGGTCTTAAAAATCATGGGACCACAATTATGTATGTATTATAAAGTAGTATATAAGTATATATATATATATATATATATATATATATATATATATATATATATATATATATATATATATATATATATATATATATATATATATGTGTGTGTGTGTGTGTGTGTGTGTGTAAACCGAAAACTTCCTTCATTCTTACACATTACATCCGAAAACTCCAACTTTTCTCTCAAGGAATCCAACCGAAAGCACCTCTCTCCTCTCAAGAACATGCGAAGCCTCTTATTTTCTTGATCATCATACGAAAATCACTTGATTCTTCTTAGAATCGTACAAGTATCATCCATTGATCATGATATCATCCCCAAAACACCTTCCAATCTTCTTATTTGGGCCGAAAACACCAAAATACATTAGAGTTCACGAAGAACACGAAGAACACGAAAAACACCCATACACTATTCTAAGGATTATTGTAAGTCTTTTTTACAA